>NC_054471.1:24968012-25289056 GCF_017639515.1 Carcharodon carcharias
TGGTAGACCAATCACTGAAAGCAAGCATGTAGGTGTGGCAAGCAGTTAAGAAGACAACTTGTATGTTGGCCTTCATTACGAGAGAACTTGAGTGCAGGAGCTAGGATGTCTTACTGCAGCTGTACAGGACCTTGGTGAGACCACACCTGGAGTATTATGTGCAGTTTTGGTGGTCTTACCTAAGAAAGGATATACTTGCTGTAGATGGAGTGCAGCGAAGGTTCATCAGACTGATTTCTGGGATGGCAGGATTGTCGTATGAGGAGAGATTGGGCTGACTAGGCCTGTATTCACTGGAGTTTAGAAGAATGAGAGGGGATCGCATTGAAACGTATAAAATTCTGACAGGGCTGGAAAGACTGGATGCAGGGATGATGTTTCCTCTGGCTGGGGAGGGGGAGTCTGGAACAAGGGGTCACAGTCTCAGGATACGGGATAGACCATTTAGGACTGGGATGAGGATAAACTTCTTCACTCCGAGGGTGGTGAACCATTGGAATTGTCTACCACAGAAGGCTGTGGAGGCCAAGTCACTGAATATATTTAAGAAGGGAATAGATTTCTAGACTCTGAATGTGTCAAGGAGTATAGGGAGAGAGCGGAAGTATGGTGTTGAGATAGAGGATCAGCCATGATCATATTGAATGACGTAGCAGGCTTGAAGAGCCGAATGACCTACTCCTATTTCCTATGTTTCTAACCTAAAAGACCATGATTCTGTTTTTGTCCATGTTGTTGGATGTAGGTTACTATGGTGATTTAATGTACATTATATGCTTTTAAGACTATTGCAGCGTAAGGCTAACAGTAATGTGGAGATTGGCATTAGTTGGAATGACACTTAAATATTGAATTATTTCTAGTTACAGGTGCTTTCTATTACATCCTAAGTGTCAGTCTCCTGAACATCCACATTTGGCATGTTTAAACGCAGTTGTTTAGACCTTTATGTTAACCCTGAGCTGATTATTCTGAGCAATGAAATCATTCAGCCTGAAATGAAAGTGCAGGATGTTGTAACTGCCTGTGTTAGCCTGTTTAACTGTAAATGGTGAATGGCCTAACCAGATGCCATTCTGCAGCCGCTCAGACATTGTACAGCTACTCAATCAGGTTACAAACTACGTTTGAAAGTAGTTCCAAATTTTGTACATCTTTATTGCTCTTGAATGTAGGGATGTTTAGTGGTTTAGTAAAGTCAATAATAGAAGATGAAGGCCTTGCATAAATTCAAAGTTGTTTTTCTCAGCCTGGCTAATGTCAGATACTTTAATTTCTTTGAGTCGCTCCCAATGTTTTTTTTAGGTTAATTGAAAGCAGAATTTGAAAAAAAAAACAGGAAAGAAATTGTGAGGATGAGCTGCTTGTTTTGTTAGTTGACAGGAATTGGTTTCAAGTTGAAATCAGGGTGATGGAATGGGGGAGCTCTTGTTGCCAAGATGTGGTAAAAGCAGCCAAAGATTAGAGAATTTCCCTATTTTTCAGGCCCTTCTCCTTAAACTTTGCAGGGTTGTTTATATTGCTGTTAACAAAATAAACACCGACTGCAAATGTTTCAGCATTGTCATGTTTTATTTGGCTTTATTGGTTTAACAGTTACAAACCAAGAAATTTGTGCTTTTATTTTGAAAGGAACACCGGCAGTATATTCTTTCAGTCAATGATGAAACACTTCATTTCTTCAAAGAATTTCGCAATCTTTGGGAAACTAGTTTAAAGTACCCAATTTTTGCTAGGGTATTGAGAACATAACTTATGCAATGCCGCCTCCATTTATACTCTCCCTGCTTTGTCCTGTGTCCTGTATCTCTCTTCAGCATCAACTCATTCTATCTGGAAGTTGTCCTGATCCTCAGTTCCATTTTATCCTTCTCCATATCTGGTGCTTTTATTAAAGTTTTTTGTCTTCCTTGCAGGTGTCAGGAATCACAAGCTTCAACAAACCTTGGATACCAGTGCACCTCTGGATCTTTCTTCACCTTTGCTCCTATTTCTTATGTTCTTATGACCCATTGTTTCAGCCTGTTCTTTCCTGTGGAAATGATTTCTTCCCATCTTGATATTTTTTTTCTCTGCTTGCCCAGTCTCTTCTCACCTACATTAATGACTCTTTCGCCACCTTCCATCATTTTAACAGTTTCCTGGTACTAACTAGGAGGGGAAGATGGTGGTGTAATGTCAATATTATTGGACTACTAATCCAGAGGCCAGGTTACTGCTCTGGGAATGTGGGTTCAAATTCCACCACAGCAACTGGTGGAATTTAAATTCAATTAATAAATCTGGCCTTATAATGCTAGTCTCAGTAATGGTAACCATGACAACTATCATTGATTGTCATAAAAACCCAACTGATTCACTAATATCCTTACGGGAAGGAAATCTGCCGTCCTTGGTCTGGCCTACATGTAACTCCAAAGCCACGGCAATGTGGTTGACTCTTAACTATTCTGTGAACTGGCCTAGCAAACTACTCAGTTCAAGGACAATTAGGGATAGGCAACAAATACTGGGCCTTGCCAGTGACACCCACATCCTGTGGAAAAATAAAGAAAAGAAAATCTCCTTTTCAGCATGGACATCCAATTCCTGTACATTTCCATTGTTGATCAGGGTCACCTGAGGGTTCTATGCTTCTTACTTGAACGGAGACCCAAATAGTTTCCATCGACTGCCACTATCTGGTTGAACATTGAACAACCTCTCTAACTCCACGTGCTTCCTCAAATAAAAGGCACTGCTATGAGCTGCTATGTCATCTAGATCCTAGCTATATTTCTTATGGGAGATGTGGAACATTCTTTGTTCCAGTCCCACTCAGATTACTTCCCTCAGCTTTTTTAGTTAGGAAAATCGTGTCTAATTTGCTGGAGTTTTTTGAAGAGGTAACAGAGATGGTTGATGAGGGCAAGGCCATTAATGTGGTGTATATGGACTTCCAAAAGGCCTTTGATACAGTGCCACACAACAGACTTGTGAAAAAAGTTGTATGTCATGAAATAAAAGGGACAGTAGCAATGTGGATACAAAATTGGCCGAGGGATAGGAAACAGAGTAATGGTTAATGGGTATTTTCCGGGCTGGAAGAAGGTTGTAGTGGAGTTCCCCAGGGGTCAGTATTGGGACCCTTGCCCTTCCTGATATATATGAATCATCTGGATCTTGGTGTGCAGGGGACAATTGCAAAGTTTGCGGATGACACAAAACCTGGGAGAATTATAAACTGTGAGGATGACAGTGTGGAACTTCAAAAGGACATTGACACATTGGTGGAGTGGGCAGATAGGTGGCAGATGATGTTCAATGCGGAGGAGTGTGAGGTGATGCACTTTGGTACAACGAACATGGAGAGACAGTAAAAAATAAAGGATACTATTCTAAGGGGTGTGCAGGAGCAGAGAGACCTTGGTGTATATGTACATAAGCCATTAAAGGTGGCAGGACAGGTAGAGAGAGCTGTTTCTAAAGCATACAGTATTCTAGGCTTTATTAATAGGGGCTTAGAGTACAAGAGCTAGGTGGTTATGATGAACTTGTACATGACACTTGTTAGACCTCAGCTGGAATATTGTGTACAGTTCTGGATGCCACACTATTGGAAGGATGTGAATGCGTTGGAGAAAGTGCAGAAGAAGTTTACAAGAATGTTCCCCAGGATGAGACACTTCTGTTATGAGGAAAGATTGGAGAAGTTGGGACTGTTTTCCTTTGAGAGTAGAAGGCTGAGAGAGGAGACTTGATAGAAGTTTTCAAAATAATGAAGGGCCTGGACAGAGTAGATAGGGAGAAACTGTTCCCACTCGTAAACAGATTGAGAACCAGAGCGCACAGTTTGCAAAAGAAGTAAATTGGAAGTAAGAGAAAGCTTTTTTACACAGCAATTAGTTAGGCTTTGGAATGCACTGCCTGTGGTGGACATAGGTTCAACTGAAGCATTCAAGAGGGCATTGGATGATTATCTAAATAGAAACAATGTGCAGGGTTACAGGGGAAAAGGCAGGAGACTGGCACTAAGTTGTAATGTTCATTCATGAGCCAGTGCAGACACAATGGGCTGAATGGCCTCCTTCTTCACTGTAACAATTCTGTGATTCTGAGGTTCTGTGATTTTTTTTGTCCACTACATTGATGACTGCATTAGTGTTGTTTCTTGCTGTCACCCCAAATGGAAAATTTAATCAACTTTGCTTCCAATTTCCAGCCTTCTCTTGCCTTCCCATGGTCCATCATTGATCTATCCCGATGCTTCCATGATTGCTCCATCTCCATTTCTGGGAATAGGCTGTTGATCAATATCCACTATGAGCCCATTAACCCCTTCAGCTACATGATTGCACTTCGTCCCAGCCTGCTCTCTTTATGGACTCCGTTATCACACTTTCTCTGTCTGTCCTATCGGTTCTGATGATGCCAACTTCCATCCTAGTGTTTCTGATGTGTCTTCCCATGCAAGAGCAGGAGATGCAACACCTGCTTTTTTACCTCCTCCCTTCCCAACATCCAGCTGCTCCTTCCAGGTGAAAGAGTGATTTACTTGCATTTTCAATCTAGTATAATGCATTCACTGCTCATGATGTGATTTTTACTACATTGTGGAGACAAAACATAGACTGAGTGATTGCTTTGTGGAACATCTCCATTTGTTCTGCAAGTGTGTCCCCTAACTTCTTGTTGCCTGTCTTTTCCTCTGCCCCACTCCTATGCTGACCTCTCTGTCCTCTGCCTCCTATACTGTTCCAATGAAATTCAATGTAAGCTCGAGGAACAGTACCCCATCTTTCGATTAAGCAGTTTACAGCCATTCCTATTGAGTTTAACAGGTTCGGAATTGGGATCGTAATCTATGATCTAATTTTTTGGACAGCAGCTTTTGGGAATGATTCTGCCATTTCCATTTACAGCTCCTCTACACACATCTTTTCCATATCTATTTTCTCATTGCAAATTCCTTTTGCCTTGTACCATCCTTCCTTTTGCCTTGTACCATCCTTCCTTTTGCCTTGTACCATCCTTCCTTTTGTCATTTAATCTACCCATTTAAGCCTTCCCTTTTGTTTTTGCTCTCCTCCCCACTTTCTCTGCCTCTGTACTTGTTTAAAACCTGTTACGTCTCTAAGTTTTTCCCCTTCTGATGAAAGATCATCGACCTGAAACATTAACTTTGTTTCTCGCTCCATAGATGCCTTCAAACGTGTTAAGTATTTTAAGCATTTTTCTTTTTTAATTTGGATTTCCAGCACCCACAATATTTTGCTTTTCTATTTGTAGATCAATCAGATTGAAGGACGGTCATCCTTATTAAAGTATGTGAATCACTGGGGATCTTTGCATAGATTGTTATTTCCAAGGCTCATGTTGAAAATCAATAAAAACGGATTCTGGATTGAGATTTTGGAAAATATCTAGAGTCATAACGGCACAGAGGGAGGGCATTTAGCCCACTGAGTCCATGCCGGCTCTCTGGAAGTCAGTGCAGTCAGCCCTATTCCCCGCTGTATTCCTGTACCCCTGCAAGCTTATTTCCCTCAAGTTCCCATCAATTTCCTTTTGAAATCCGTAATTGTCTCTGTTTCTACCATGCCTGTAGGCAGCAGAACATTACCACTCGCCATGTAAAAAAAAAAATTCCTCACATCCCACTGTATCTCTTCTCCAAACATTTAATTCTGTGTCTCCTGGACCTTGTACCATAGGCTAATGAGAACAGCTCTTCTTTGTCTACCCTATCTAAACCTGTCATAATCTTACACACTTCTATCAAATCTCCCCTCAACCTTCTTTGCTTCAAGAAGAAAAACCTTAGCTTCTCCTGCCTATCGTTGTAGCTAAAATCCCTCATCCCTGGAACTATTCTGGTCAGTCTCCTCTGCACCCTCTCAAGGACCCTTATATTTTTTCTATTATAATATTGTGTAAATTCTTAATCCAATGGTACGAACCGGACAAATATACAAAGATTAATTAAGAGAGAAAAATTAGAGTGCAAGAGAAAGCTAGCCAGAAATTTAAAAATGGATTGTAAGGGTTTCTATAAATATCTTAAAAAGAAACGAGTTATCAAAGTGAGCATTGGTCCTTTAGAAAGTGAGTGTGGAGAATCGATAGTGGAAAACAAGGAAATGGCAGATGAATTGAACAGGTATTTTGTATTAGTCTTCACTATAGAGGATAAATTAACATCCCAGAAGGAGCTATAAATCAGGAAGTGGAGGAACTTGGGAAAATGACAATCGCCAGAGAAGTGGTACTGAGTAAATTCTTGGAGCTGCAGACTGACAAGTGCCCGGGTCCTGACTGACTACATCCTCGGGTCTTAAAAGAAGTGGCTAGTGAGATAGTTGATGCATTGGTTTTAATTTTCCAAAACTCCCTAGGTTCAGGGAAGGTCCCATTAGATTGGAATATAGCAAGTATAACTCCAAAAAGGGAAGGAGACAAAAAGGGGGAAGTTACAGGCCAGTTGGCTGAACATCTGTCGTAGAGAAGCTGTTGGAAGCTATTATTAAAGAAGCTATAGCAGGACACTTGGATAAGTTCAATGTAATCAGGCAGAGCCAGCATGGTTTTGTGAAAGGGAAATCATGTTTAATAACCAACTTACTGGAGTTCTTTGAGGAGGTAACATGTGCTGTGGATAAAGGGGAACCAATACTATACTTAGATTTCCAGAAGGCGTTTGATAAAGTGCCACATCAAAGGTTCCGTTATCGCGGAAAATAAAAGCTCATGGTATAGGGGGTAACATATTGGCATGCATAAAAGATTAGCTGGCTAACAGGAAGCAGAGAGTAGGCATAAATGGGTATCTTTTAAGGTTGGCAAGATGTAACGAGTGGTGTGCCACAGGGATCAGTGCTGGGACCTCAACTATTTACAATTTATATAAATGACTTGGATGAAGGGATGGATGGGATGGTTGCCAAATTTGCTAATGACACAAAGATAGGTAGGAAAGTAAGTTGTGACGAGGACATAAGGAGGCTACAAACAGATATGGATAGGTTAAGTGAGTGGGCGAAGATCTGGCAAATGGAGTATAATTGGGGAAAATATGAAATTGTCCATTTTGGCAGGAAGAATAAAAAGAGAATCATATTATCTAAATGGTGAGAGATTGCATAGCTCTGAGATGCCGAGGGATCTGGGTGTCTTAATGTGTGAATCATAAAAGGCTAGTATGCAGGTATAGCAAGTAATAAGGAAAGCCAATAGAATGTTATCATTCATTCTGAGAGGAATTGAATACAAAAGTGGGGAGGTTATGCTTCAGTTATACAGAGCACTATTGAGACCACATTTGGGAGTACTGTGTACAGTATCGGTCCCCTTATTTAAGGAAGGATTATAGGTGTTGGAAACAGTTCTGAGAAGGTTTACCAGACTAGTACCTGGAGTGGGTGGTTGGTCTTATGAGGAAAGGTTGGACAGGTTCGGCTTGTACCACACTGAAGTTTAGAAGAGTAAGAGGTGACTTGATTGAAACATTTAAGATCCTGAGGGATCGTGACAGAGTGGATGTGGAGAGGATATTTTCACTTGTGGGAAAATCTAGAACTGGGGGGGTCAATGTTTGTAAATAAGGGGTCGCCCATTTAAAACAGAGATGAGACAAAATTTTTTCTCTTGAGGGTCGCAAGTTCTCAGAGGGTCGTTGGAACTCTCTTCCTGAAAAGGCAGTGGAAGCAGAGTCTTTGAATATTTTTAAGGAGGAGGTGAATACGATTCTTGGTAAGCAAAGGGGTGATAGGTTATTGGGGGTAGGTGGGATGCAGATTTGAGGTTACTATCAGATTAGTCATGATCTTATTAAATGGTGGAGCAGACCTGAGGGGCCAAATGGCCTACTCCTGCTCCTTGTACATATCTAAGTCATGTAGCTAGGGCTTTAACAAACTCATCTGGTGGACCTCTGCTGCACTCCCTCTATGACAAGTATATCCCTCTTTAGATAAGGAGACCAAAATTGTACACAAGATTCCAGGTAAAGTCTCACCAAGGCTCACAATTGCAGCAAGACATCTTTACTCCTGTACTCAGATCCCCTTGTGACTCTTAATTGCTTGCTGCACCTGCATGTTAACTTTTAGTGACTCATGAACAAGGACACCCAGGTTCCTTTGGACACCTGCACTTCCCAACCCCTCACCATTTAAGAAATATTCTGCCTTTGTTGTTTCTACCAAAGTGAATAACTTCACATATTCACATTGTATTCCATCTGCCACGTTCTAGCCGATTCACTCAGGCTGCCCAAGTCCTCCTGGAGCCTCCTTGCATCCTCCTCACAACTCACATTCCCACCAAGTTTGGTGTCATCAGCAAACTTGGAAATATTACAATCGGTCCCCATATCCAAACCATTTCTATAGATTGTGAACAGCTGTGGCCCTAGCACTGATCCTTGCTGTACCCCACAGGTAACAGTCTGCCATCTTGAGAACGATTCGTTTATTCCTACTCTCTGCTCTGTCTGTTAACCAATTCTCAATCCATACTAGTATATTTCCCCCAGTTTCATGTGCTCTAATTTTATTTACTAACCTCTTGTGTGGGACCTCATCAAAAGCCTTCTGAAAATCCAAATACACCACAGCCACTGGTCCTCCTTTATCAATTCTGCAAGTAATATCCTCAAAAAACTGCAACAAGTTTGTCAAACATGATATCCCTTCAATAAATCCATGTTGACTCTTTGTCCTAGCTAATCTTTTCCTTTTCACATATCTAAAGAAGCTTTTATAGTCTGCCCTTATGCTCCTTGCTAGTTTTGCACTCATATTCTCTCTTTCCTTTCTTAATCAGTCTCATGTTCCTTCTTTGCTGTGTTTTAAATTGCTCCCAATGTTCAAGCTTACCACTTTTTTTGGCATTCTAATAAGCCAGTTCCTAATGCAATCTTTAACTTCCTTCATTAATCATGGTTGATTTACCTTTCCCTTTGGCTGTTTATGCCTTAGAGGAATATATATCTGTTGTAGACCATGTAGTATTTCTTAAATACTAGCCATTGCTTGTCTACGATGAAATTTTGTGTATTTTCCCAACCCACCACAGCCAACTTGCCCCCTCATACCTTCATAATTTCCTTCAGATTTAAGACTCTAGTTTCAGAATGAACTATATCGCATTCAAACTTAATGCAAAATTCTGTCATATTATGGTCACTATTTCCCAAAGGCTTCTTTACAGCAAGGTTATTATTTAGCCCTTTCTCATTGCACAACACTAAATCCAAATAGCCTGATCCCTAGTTGGATCCTCAACACACTGCTCAAGAAACCCATCTTGTACACAACACAGGAATTCCTGCTGTAGAGCATTAGTGCTGATTTGGCCTATGTGTGAATTGAAGTCGCCCATTATTACTGTATTGCCCACATTACATGCATCTCTAATTTCCTGATTTATACTGTGCCCAACATTAGCACTACAGTTTGGTGGCCTATAAACAACTCCCACCATTGCTGGCTGTCCCTTGATGTTTCTTAGTTCCACCCAAACTGATTCTACATTTTGACCCTTCAATCTAAGATCCTCTCTTACCAACGTCCTTTGTTAAGAGTGCTACCCCACCTCCTTTTCGTTTTTGCCTATCCTTCCTAAATGCCGAATATCCTTGGATATTCAGTTCCCAATCTTGGTCACCCTGTAGCCATGTCACCATAATGGCAATAATACCCATTTACCTCATTTTGTGCATTCAAATTACCAACTTTTTGTGAATGCCATGTGCATTCAGATAGAGTGCCTTTAATTCTGGTTTTTAAACATCCTCTATTCTGATCTTATTTCATGCTTCCCTGTGCTTTGCCTGCCTTCTATTTTTGCTTTCTACTTTTCTACTTCCTTTTACCAGTTTTGCTTCCCTTGAATCTCCTTCTCAGGTTCCTGCTCCCCCCACCAACCTAGTTTAAACCCTCCCCAACAGCACTAGCGAATCTCCCTGCGAGAAGCGATTAATGAGCAGGACCTCAAGGGACTCCTGCACTACCTGCCTGGTTCTCTCAGACTGCCTGGCAGTCACTCATTCCCTTTCTGTCTCCATGCCCCTAAACTGCCGTGCAACCACTCGCTGAATGCGCTATCCATGTAGCTCTCAACCTCGCGGATGCACCACAATGACTCCAGCTGCTGCTCAAGCTCTGAAACCCAGAGCTTAATTTTCTGCAGCTGGTGATATTTCCTGCACATGTTGTTGCCTAGGTCACTGGTACTGTCCATGACTTCCCACATACTACACCTTCCTCGCAATCGAGCTGCCCTGCCATGTCTTAACTTTATTTTACTTAACTTTATTTTACTTTGGTTTGCTTATATTAATTTTGCTTGGCCTTAACTTAATAAACCTTACAATTATTGATAAACCTTACTCGTACTGTAAATTCACCCAATACTTAACACACTTTACAAGATGCAATAGACCGTACTTAAAGCACCTTTTTCTCCCGTGCACCAAATTCCCACATAATTAACACCAATTGAACCAACTACTTTCAGCAAATTGACAGATAACTGCCACTACCATTCAGTTCCTTGTTTAACGAGATAGTCTGACTAACCTGAAGTTTGTTAGTTCTGTCAGGAACTTGACTCCTAATCTATATTTAAACCTGTAAAAGACTTGATCAGGAGTTACCACATGAACCTAATTCACTATTCACTCCGTCTTCATCTCACTCAGGTATAGCCTCCTGACTGTTGGCCCCTTACTGAAAGTTAGCATTCCTTGTGCCATTCTTCAACACTGAGGACAATCTTTTGGGGACTAACTGAAGAATGGTTGCTGAAAGCTCTACTACCTATTCCAGTGCTATTTTATTTCAATTTTTATCTAATTTTCTGTATTTTATCACTCCTAATTTTGGAAATAAATGCATCATGTCAAACCTCTGGTCTGTATTATGATACATCTTTATCCTTCCCTCCTTCATACTGCAACTAAGGAATCATGTGGCCCCAAGCCCTGGCCACCCGACAGTGTACAGATGACTCAGCTCTGCTTGTGCTTATACTTATTTGCTTGTTTACCTTGTTTGAATTTTAGGATATGGATGTTTGGAAAGGGCTGTTCTGAGCACTTTCTCCTCACTAGTGTTTAAAATCAGAATGCCAAGATATATTTGTGTCTGCAGTTTGAGATCTTTGCCAATTAATGGAAGCATGAATTTCGGCATTGAGCATGGCCCAGATGGTTCATGAAGACAATAACCTTGGCACCCAGGTCCATCCAGAATGAACATGGGAACACTGGATTAGACTATGCTTAATTCAGTACTATTGCAGCAGCAGATTAATTGTTAATCCCCTAGCTTCATATGTTCCTCGGGGATGGTGAATGCAAAGGATTAGATTTGAAACTATTGAATGAGAAATTGAAGCAGAAGATCCTGAGACACCAACAGTCTCAAATGAGGTGGCCCACATATTCCATTGTCCATGTTGGGTAAAAAAATGCATTTTTTTTTGTTTAACAGTTTTACTTCTCCTACTGAGAACTGCAGCCAACTCTCTTCGCAACATTGAATAACCTTTCCGTCTGTTGATTTTTCAAGGACAAACCATTTATAGCAGGAGAGCTGCAGAATGGAAGCCTCATGACTTTGGAATCTGCTGTTTAAAGTCAATCCACAAATCAAAATAGTTCAGTAACATTTCATATGTACTTGTGTAATATAAATCATTTTCTACTTTTATTCTTGCATATTACACTTAATATGGCACCAGTGATGATTTATTAAGGTATTTTTAACTTAAGGGCATATTTTTTCACATGCCAGTTTCTTTTTATTCATTCACATAATGTGGGCATCACTGGCTAGGCCAGCATTTATTGTTCATCCCTAATTGCCTTTGAGAAGGTGGTGGTAAGCCTCCACCTTGAACTGCTGCAGTCCATATGATATAGGTGCATGTCAGGAAGATATAATAATTGTCATAATGTTATTGGAATTTATTGTTAAGTAGAGTAAAAGTAGGACCTGTGTCTGTGTGTGTGTAATTTAATTGAATTAAAGGCAGCTGGTCTGAAAGCTTTGATGTATTAGAAGATAAGCTAGGTTTGAAATGTTAGGTAGGTAGACATAGGTGTAAAGGGAATATTTGCATCTTTAAATAAACCAGATTAGATTGATTTCAAAGGAGGGAGAAATGTGTCATCTAGCCAGGTGAAGTTCAGAAATAGTGTACTTATTTTTCCCAAAGGATATGGGTAAAATTTGATGCTGAGAGATTTTTATAATCAGAGAGGTAAAGTCCAAAAATATAGTGAAAAATTGAAATTTGCCTTCAATGGGGAAAATATGGATAAAGGAGAGAAGGCTGTGGGCAAGGGCAGGAATTCTAAGATCTAAACAAGTGTGAAAAGTCTTCAGCATCTACGCCTCAAGCTGCTGTCTACAAAGAACTGAAGTTAAGAAAACTCACTTTGAATTGGATTATTCAGAGCATCATGTTTCTTTGCCTGAGTCTTTTAAAACCTATATGTCTTATTGTTGCCTTAACAAAAGTGTAACTGAGAGTTAGATTAACTAGGGGATTTAGAAGTTATCATAGTAGTAATTTGTAGATATATGTATGTATTTAAAATCATTTCTTCTATTAATAGGTTTCTTTCAAAACTAAATTAAATCTGTTCTGTTCTGAATAAGTTCTGTTAAAGAGTCATGCGGACTCGAAACTTTAACTGTGTTCCCCTCCACAGATGCTGCCAGACCTGCTGAGTTTTTCCAGGTATTTTTATTTTTGTTTTGGGTTTCCAGCATCCACAGTTTTTTGCTTTTAACTTAAATCTTTATAAGACTTGGTGGTCTTATTACTTCTGAATTCAAGACACACATCTTGAAATTTATACAAATTGCAAAACAGTTGTGGCAGTTGTTTCAAGTCCTTTGGAATTTGAGCAGCTCAACATTTACCATCAGCTGTGCCATAACAAAGTTGGGGGCTCATCTGGGAAATATCTGAGATTCCTTGATTGGTTTGGAGTTGGTGAATCTTAAGGTTATGAGTACGAGAAGCACTTTGAATTCAGGAATTGGTGTGAGTTTTTTTAAAGTGGTGAGACTGCAATATGGGTTTGGTAGTTGCTAAGATTTGCTTGGGAGTTGAAGTTACAACTTTGGCTGGTTTACAAAAGGTAACTAAAGTTAAGTTAATGGAATTGGTGGATAAATTACAATTGGGATTATCTGCAGGGCCAAAGAAAGCAGATATAATTGAAGTGATATCTGACATGAGTGTCACAGCTGAAGGTAGTCAGTTACAAATGAAGAAGCTTGAACTTGAACAAGCAAAGGAAATGAAAAAACTTGAGCCTGAGGCAGCAGAAAAAGAAAAAGGAAGAACATTTCAAAGGGAAAGAAAGAGAATTAGAAATGGCGAGGTTGGAAAAGGAGGAAAGAGAAAAACAGAGAGAGAGAGAGAGAGAATTCCAGCTTAAAATGCTGGCAGTTAAAAAAGAGACACTAGTAGGGGAGGAAGGACTTATTTCCAGACTAGAACCCAGTGGGGAGATGTTTAAATTTGTACAAACTCATCCAAAGTTTGAGGAAAGAGATGTTGAAGCATTCTTTATTTCATTTGAGAAGATAGCTAAGCAGATGAAATGGCCACAGGAAAACTGGACATTGTTGTTACAATCCAGGTTGGTGGATAGAACACGAGGTTTATGCTTTACTGTCAGAAGAAATGAGGGTAAACTATGATGCGGTAAAAAGGGTATTTTGAATGCATATTAGTCGGTTCCTGAGGCATACAGGCAGAAATTTAGTCCATCTGGTGTCACAGTGCACCCACGGTGCTGTGAGGAAGGGAGTTCCAGGATTTTGACCCAGCGACAGTGAAGGAATGACGATATATTTCCAAGTCAGGATGGTGTGTGGCTTGGAGGGGAAGATGCTGGCGGTGGTGTTAATTTTAAAAAATTTCTTTGAGCCTTTTCACACTCATGAAGTGAATTCCATATAAATAACATAGAACTGAAATTGAGAAAAGCCCTTAAATCTAGCTTTTCCCCTGTTTTAATTGCATACACAGGACTGGCATAGACCATTATCACCTTCCTCCTGATTTGGCCCCAAATCTTGAATCTCACTGCCTATATTTAGGGAACCTACTATCTCCTGATAATACTTCAAGTTGAGGATGATTCATTCTTGCGAATGACTGAGTAGAAGTGATATGTCAGTTTTGGCTGTGGGTTTACAGATGGCCTATGGGACCTATCTTACCTGCCTTATATGTTCTCCTGCGGTGAGGTTATCAGCTAGGAGGATTGGTGGTGGATTGTTAGCTGGAGCAGCTGCCCTCTCTTTCTGTCTCTCTTGCCATTCTCTCTTGAGGGTTGCTCTTATTGATTGGAAAATCCTGACACCGCTTTTCATGACATTTTGGTCATGATTGGGCATTTGCTTCCCATGTGTTCCTGTTAATAGAACAGATCTTCATAGAGTCTTTGAGATTGTCTTTAGAATGTTTTTATTGGCCCCCGTGTGAATTGCCTCCCTGGCATACTCTGAGCAGAGTACCTATTTGGACAGTCTTGAGTCAGACATTCTGACAACATGTGCCATACATCTCAACTGATACGAGATTATCATGGCCTCTTTGCTTGGGATGTGTTATCTTGGAGGATGCTTCTGTTTGTTCTTTTGTCCTCCCCACTTGATTCTCAAGATTCTTTTAAGACAGTTTTGATGACATTGATCTAGGGCTTTAATGTGGTGCCTGCAAGTCGTCCAGCAAATGAATTGGTGGTCTGTCCCAGCATTCATCAGCCGTAACCATAGCATATGTAATGTGGCATATTTTTGATTTCTGGTCCTGACTATTACATAGTCTATTAGGTGCCAGTGCTTTGATCTTGGATGATGGAAAGATGTCTTGAAACATCTTATTTGGAGTAAAAGGGTGTTAGTGACCACAAGATCATGTTAAGTGTACAGGGTACAGAGGAGTGCACCATTGGAATTGGAATTTGCAGCTCCATGCTTTCAAGTGGTGTTCGACAAAGGGCATGGTTGCCCCTCATTCTGGTATTGAAATGTCCAAGAAATATAAGGTTTTACTGTGATACAAGTCCAGAGACTTGAGTGCATGATATAGGCTGGCGTTTCAGCGCAGTCCTAGGGGAGTGCTGCACTGTTGCAGGTGGTTTCTTTCAGATGAGATATTAGTTTCTGCCTCAAGTTTACATAAGCAATCTCATGGCACTGTTCAAAATAATTGGGAATTCTCCTGGTGCCCTGGTAATGCTCACCCCTCAACCAACAACAACTATATTGTCCAGTCATTTATCTCATTTGTTTGAGAAACCTTGCTGTGCCCAAATTGGCTGTCGTATTGCCATGTGAGATCAAATTCAGATAAAATTTATGCTAAAATAAGATAGCAGCCAAAGAATGGAAAGGAATGCTCGAGTTAAGTAGTGCCTTCTATACTTAGAACTCTTTATTTGTGGAGTTACCACATTGTGCAGTGAACATGGATTTAGTTAAGCATTCAAAGAAAAGTTCCCTAAAAGCAATCTCAGCGCAACTCTGGCAGCTGTACCATCACAGTCAAAGCTCAAACTTCTCGGTGATTTAATACCAGGATAGGGGGAAGCCATGCCTTTTGGAAAGCATGTAGTTACAAAGTCCAATTGCAACAGAGTATGCCTCCATATGCTGTGCGTTTAACATGATCTTGTGATCACTAATACCCTTTCATGTTGAATAAAATGTTTCCAGACATCTTGCCACATTGTAAAACAAATTATGACACTGAGCCACGTAAGGAGATATTAGGTCAGATGACCAAAAGCTTGGTCAAAGAGAAAGATTTTAATGACGTCTTAAAAGAGGGAAAGCAAGGTAAAGAGGCGGGAAGGTTTAAGTAGGGAATTCGAGCTTGGGGCCCAGGCAACTGAAGGCATGGCTGTCAATGGTGGAGCATTTAAAATTGGGAATGTACAAGAATTAGAGGAGTGCAGTATTGCAGAGGGATATGGTGGAGATTACAGAGATAGGGAGGTGGTGAGTCCATGGAGAAATTTGACAACAAGGATGAGAATTTTAAAATCAAGACATGGCTTGGCTAGGAACCAATGAAATTCAATGAGCACAGGGGTAATAGGGTATTTGGTGCAATTTGAGACAGGGTCAGCAAAGCTTTTTATTATTCATTCAAAGGTTTTTGTTATTCATTCGTGGGATGTGGACGCCGCTGGCTAGGCTAGCATTTACTACCCATCCGTAATTGCCCTTGAGAAGGTGCTGGTGAGCTGCCTTCTTGAACCACTGAAGTCCATGTGGAGTAGATACACCCACAATGATGTTGGGAAGGGAGCTCCAGGATTTTGACCTGGTAGCGATTTTATTCCAAGTCAGGATGGTGTGTGACTTGGAGGAGAATTTGTAGGTGGTGGTGTTTCCATGCATCTGCTGCCCTTCTTCTTCTAGGTGGCCAAGGTCTCGGGTTTGTAAGGTGCTGTCAAAGGAATCTTGGTGAGTTGCTGCGGTGCATCTTGTAGACGGTACACACTGCTGCTACTGTGTGTTTGTGGTGGAGGGAGTGAATGTTTAAGGTGGTGGATGTGCTGCCAGTCAAGTGGGCTGCTATCTCCTGGATGGTGTCGTGCTTCTTGAGTGTTGTTGGAGCTGCACTCATCATGCAGGTGGAGAAGATTCCATAACATCCCTGACTTGTGCCTTGTAGATGGTGGACAGGATTTGGGGAGTTACTGTCCACAGAATTCCCAGCCTCTGACCTGCTCTTGTAGCCATAGTTTTTATATGGCTGGTCCAGTTCCGTTTCTAGTCGATGATAGCTCCCCAGGATTTTGATAGTGGTGGATTCAGCAATGCTTATGCCATTGCATGTTAATGGGAGATGCTTAGATCCTTTCTTGTAGC
Organism: Carcharodon carcharias; assembly: GCF_017639515.1. NCBI lineage: Eukaryota > Metazoa > Chordata > Chondrichthyes > Lamniformes > Lamnidae > Carcharodon > Carcharodon carcharias. The sequence goes on from NC_054471.1 coordinate 24,984,905, forward strand.
AGATGGTCATGGCCTAGCACTTGTATGGTGTGAATGTTTCTTGTCACTTATCAGCCCAAGCCTGGTATTGTCAGCGAACATCACTATTGCTGACCTTATTATGGAGGGAGAATTATTGATGAAGCAGCTGAAGATGGGCCTAGGACACTACTCTGAGGAACTCCTACTGTGATGTCCCAGGACAGACCTCCAGCAGCAGTAATTATCTTCCTTTGTGCTAGATATGACTCTGACCAGTGGAGAATTTTCACCTGATTCCCATTGACTTCAGTTTTGCTAGGGCTCCTTGATATCACACTCAGTCAAATGCTGCCTTGATGTCAAGGGCAGTCACTCTCACCTCACCTCTTGGACGAAGGCTGTAATGAGGTCAGGGGTTGAGTAGCCCCATTGGAACCCAAACTGAGTGTCAGTGCGCAGATTATTCCTGAGTAAGTGCAACTTCTAGCACTGTTGACGACATGTTCAATCACTTTGTTGATGATCGAGAGTAGACTGATAGGGCAGTATTTTGGCTGGGTTGGATCTGTCCTGCTTTTTGGAGATAGGACAAACCTGGCAATTTTTCACATTGATAGGTAGAAGCCAGTGTTGTAGTTGTACTGGAACAGTTTGGTTAGCTCTGAGGCACAGGCCTTCAATACTATTGCCGGAATGTTGTCAGGGCCCATAGCCTTCGCAATATCCAGTGCCCTCAGCCATTTCTTAATATCACATGGAGAGAGTTGAATTGGCTGATGACTGATACGTGTGATGCTGAAGGCCTCAGGAGGAGGCTGAGATGGATCATCCACCCAACATTACTGGCTGAAGAAGGTTGCAAGCACTCCAGCCAAAGCTTTGGATGACCTCTACATGGAGGCTAGAATGTGGGAGAACAGATAGGAATAGGTTGGAATAGTTGAGCCCAGAGGGGTTACAAAGGCATGAGAGTGGATTTCAGCAGGTGGATGAGCCGTGGTGGGCAAAGTCAAGCAATGTTATGGAGGTGGAAATAGACGGTCTTAGTAATGGCACGAATGTGAGGTTGGAAGCTCATCTTGGGGTCAAATGTGACACCGAGTTTGGTTTAATCTCGGATTGTTGGGATGGGATGGGAATGGAATTAATATCTAGGGAATGGAGTTTGGAGTGGTGACAGAAATAATGGCTTCAGTCTTCCCAATATTTAATTGGAGGAAATTTCTGCTCATCCCGTTCTGGATGTTGGAAAAATAGTCTGATAATTTAGCAACACTGGAGGAGTCCGAGAGAGGTGTTGGTGCGGTAGAGCTGGGTGTTGTCAGCGTATGTGTGAAAACTAATCCTGTGCTTTCAGATGATGTCACTGAGGAGTATGTTGATGAGAAATAGGAGGGGGCTAAGGATTGACCCTTGGGACACACCAGAGGTGTGGGAGCAGGAAGAGAAATGATAACCATGCCTCCCTCTCTTCACAGACTTTGTTTTTTATATTTTCTGGTTTTTTTTAACACTTCTCACACATTATCCTCTAAACATGTCTCTGTAAGATTTACAATGTACAAGTAACTCCTCTAATCTAATGAACAGCAATTGCCACTCATGTTGCAGCCTTTTCTACACTGGAGAAACCAAATGCAGATTTGGTGAAAAGTTCGCCAGATGATTCTAGCCTCCTGTGGTTTGACAACACTTCAATTCCCTTCCATTCCACTCTGAACTTTCTGACTTTGGCCTCTTGTTCTAGTCAAGCTCAGTGCAAACCTCTGGGACAATATTTTGTCTCTACTTTGAATCATTAGGATCCGTGGTGCGAAGACTATTTTCTAAGGATTTTCATTACTGAAGGTTTTAATGCTTTATTTTGATCTCTTCAAGGTTCTTCACTGCCTGAACAGAAATGATCTTTGTGCATCATTGAGCACTTTTTCATCTCTTCCCCCTCCATGGGCTATTAAAACCATTAAGTGCTTCTTTGTTAACTGCAAGCTATCACAGTCAACTAATGGGTTTAATAGTTCACAAAGCTGGATAAGCACTTGATAGACACAGTTTGCAAAGCTGAGACTTTTAACTGGCACTCTTTCTACCCTACACCACCCCACCCCCCAAATTCCAGCCGAAGAGCTTATAAACCTAGTGTTTTACTGCCAGAGTTAGAGTATCAAGTATGAGTATGAAGGGGATACTGTTGCATACGCATTACTTTTATGCAGATACTTGTGTTCGATCTGTTACTGCTACCTTTGTTCTGAAAAAGCTAATCCTGCAGGTCTGTAGAAAGCTGTGGGAGTACAGTATAATGCTTTTATCATGTGTGCGTGCCAACCTTTTTTACAGCACTGATTACTGGAGGCTTTTTGTGATAATTTGCAGAATAGTCTTTGGCAGTTCCCATCTGTCAAATTAGACAAGAATCAGTACTCTTCTTACATCTCTTCCTCCCAACAAGCGTCATTGACTGCAAATGCCAAGTACTGTGCAAACCAATTCATTAGGTGGGCCAGCTTTTGTGCTGCAGGGCAGTCATACTCATGCTTTTAGAATTAGTCATCATTACAGGGAACTAAGGTTTTCCCTGATTCTGCGTCTACTCATCTTGTGTTCAACCCAAGTTTTGAGTTGGATTTGCCTCGTTACGGATGCTTGCCTGCACCCCAGTCCTTTCAAGTGAATATCCCACGGATCACATTCATGTAAAATCAAAAAAGATTTGCTTTTGATTCAGAATTTATTTCCCTTTCGTCATCCTCCCTACACCATGGCAAAGTTGAGACACAGCCTGTTGGGTAGAATCTTATTAAACTATAGTCCTTTAAGAGCTGTTGATGCTGCAACTAACCAGTAGGTTAGTAGCTGGTAGCAACTACTTGCATTTATATAGTATTCCTCAGAAATCCCAGAGCACTTCAAAGATTGCAAAATGATATGGATGTTTAGTGGATGAGGCAAGACTTGAAAGAATGGAGTCAAGGGGTGGAGGAAGTTGCAGAGATGGGGTGTGGAAGGACAGTTAAGTGACCTGAAGGCAAGGATGAAAGCTGAAAGATTTACTAAGATGAAAGACTGGGAACTAGCGAGGGCAGGAGTGATTGATGATCTGCACTTAGTTTAGTGCTGGATCTGGCTGATTGGGCTTGGAGAGGGTTACAAGGCAAGTAGTCAAATCCAGAGGTGACAAAAGCTGTAGAAGAAGGTTTCAATGCGCATCTCAAAAAAAGTAATTGAGTGAAGTGCTGCAGCTTTTCCTTGTGGGTAAATTATTTGTTAATACGCAATTTTTTTTTGTGATCATGTCAGCACCTTTATTTGTGCACTATATGAATGATTTCCATACCTGCTTACGACCTCGTGAATGAAATTGCCAACCTGTACCAGATTATGGTGTGGGCCCCCACCCAATGTCCAGTTAGTAGTTTGCTGAATTTGAACCCAAATTATTTGATTGTGATAAATAATCCTAGCTAATTTAACTACTAGCTCATAACCCAGGTATACAGTAAGCAATTATGCTGCACCATCACCACTTTACTGAGCAATATTGCGAATCCAGCCCAGACATGGAATCAAACCTGGACTACTCCGTTCTGGATGGCTCAGCAGAATTGGTCTGTGTGTTTTTAGAGAACATTTCAGTCTTATGAGATGTTTAATTTTTGACTACACAAGGATGCATTTCACAGATTGGAGAATGAAGTGGATGTTAATTTCTTTAGATAAATGAGTTTTGAAATGATATAAATTGGGCTTTCAGAGTATAGTCCTTTTAAGTTTGTGAAGAATGTTCAAGGGTTTATCTTTGCTTTTAGAGGACAGAGAAACCTCTAAATGGAAATAGAAGTACATTAGAATAACAAAAGAGTAACTGAATTTATAATCATGTGCTAGATAAATACCACCCTGGATTGCCTGTTAGATCTTGCAGTGTCTCTGATACCCTAGAGCTGACTGTAGTGATCATAAACTTGCAAAGAAAATGCAAAAAAAAGTCAAAATGCTCAAATGTTCCCTTACAATTAAAGTAAATTTACATATGGAAATAAATATCAATCTTCATTGTTTAAAGTAAGGCTGAATACATCACATTCAAAAGGCCTTATCGTAAAGGAGCCTCTAGTTAGCAGTGATCATAACATGACTGAATTCCACATTCAGTCTGAGGGAAAGAAGGGTGAGAAGCGTGGGTCCAAGAGAAGTTTCTTATCCTTGTAATTGCTTTTATTTAAGTTTGAGGGCAAGAGTTGGCAAAAGTGAACTGGGAAAACAGGTTAAATGATAGGACAGTAGGGAAACAGTGACAGACATTTCAGGAAATATTCCATAATTCTCAGCAAAGATAGGAGGAGAAAGATGCAGCATCTGTGGCTGACAAAGGAAGTTTAAGATAGTATCAAATGGAAAGAAAAAGCGTATAACACTGTGAAAATTAGTGATAGCTCAGAAGATTGGACATTTTAGAAACCAGCAAATAATGACCAAAATAAAATAGGAGAAATTATAGTGTGAGAGTAAGCTAGCTAAAAATACAAGAACAGATAGTAAGAGTTTCTATAAATATTTTAAAAGGAAGACAAGTAACTAAAGTGAGTGTTGGCCCTTTAGAGGGTGAGACTGGAGAATTAATAATGGGAAACAAGGAAATGGCGGAATTATTGAACAGATATTTTGCATCTGTCTTCACTGTAGGAGACATCAAAAAACATCCCATGAATACTTGAACATCAGGAGGGAAAAGGGAGGAACTTAAAAACAATCACAATCATCAGGGAAAAGATACTTGGAAAAGTAGTAGAACCAAAGATTGACAAATCCCCTGGTCTTGATGGCTTTTATTCTAGGGCCCTAAAAGAAGTGACTGCAGAGATAGTATTAGTAGTGATCTTCCAAAATTCCCTAGATGCTGGAAGGATTCCAGTGGATTGGAAAGTTGCTAATGTAACACCCCTATTCAAGAACGAAGGGAGATGGAAAGCAGGAAACTAAAGGCCAGTTAGCCAAATGTCTGTCATAGGCAAAATGCTCGCATCCATTATTAAGGAGGCAATAATAGGGCATTTAGAAAATCATAATATAATCAGGCAGAGTCAACATGGTTTTGTGAAAGGGAAATCGTCTTTGATTAGTTTATTAGTATCCTTTGAGGAAAGAACAAGCGATATGGATGGAGAGCCTATAGATATGGTATGCTTGAATTTCCAAAAGGCATTTGACAAGGTGCCACATCAAAGTTTATTTCACAAAATAAGAACTCATGGTGCAGAGTAACATATTAGCATAGATAGAGGATTGGTTACCTAACAGGAAACAAATAGTAGGGATGAATGGGTCATTTTTCTGTTGGCAAGCTGTGTCAGTATCGCAGGGATCAGTGTGGGGCCTCAGCTATTTACAATCCATATCAATGACTTGGATGAAAGGGTGCAAGGTATGGTAGCTAAATTTGCTGATGATACGAGGATCAGTAGGAAAATAAGTTGTCAAGATGACAGTCTTCAGAGGGATTTAGATAGGTTAGGTGAGTGGGCAAAATTTGGCAGATGGAATATAATGTGGGAAAATGTGAATGTGTCCACTTTGGCTAGAATAATAGAAAAGCGGTATACTATTTAAATGGAGAGAGACTGGAACTTTATGCATGAGAGGGATCAGGGTGTCCTGGTACATGAATCTCAAAAAATTGGTACACAGGTGTTGTTAGTGTTTATTGCAAGAAGAATCAAATATATAAATAGGCAACTTTTGCTCCAGTTGTACAGGGCCTTGGTGAAACCACACCAGGAGAACGGTGTAGTTTTGACCTCCTTATTTAGAAGCAGTTTGGAGAAAGTTTGCTTGACTAATTCCTAGGATGAAGGGGTTATCTTGTGAGGAAAGGTTTGAGCAGGTTGTGCCTATACCCATTGGAGTTTCAAAAAATGAGAGGCGATCTTATTGAATAATTTGAGATCCTGAGGGAACTTGACAGGGTTGAGAGGATATTTCCCCTTGTGAGGGAGTCTAGAATAAGGAGACACTGCTTAAAAATTAGGGGCCTCCCATTTAAGATTGAAATAAGGAGAGGTATCTTTTAAAGGATCGTTAGTCTGTGGAATTCTCTTCTCCAGAGAGCTATGGGGGCTGGTTTATTGAATATGTTCAAGGCTGAGTTAAACAAGTTAGGGAGTCAAGGGTTATGGGGGGCAGACAGCAAAGCGGAGTTGAGCCCACAACCAGCCATGATCTTATCGAATGATGGAGCAGGCTCAAGGGGCCGAATAGAATGCTCCTAATACTTGTGCTTTGATTTTATGTTCTTGCGTATTCCTCTCCTATGGCCTGAGCCTTCGAACTACAATGAGAATTTTAGTATAAAGTACATAGAAGTATATTAGATTGGGCACTTAAAGCAACCTTTACAAACCTACCCTGCCCTCATTTGTTTACTCCTTACTGTAGTTACTTTTCCTACAGATTATGTGCATAAAAGCAAGTGGGGAGTGTAGGTTAATGCACATGCAATCAAAGGCAACTGGCTGTTGAGGCCATAATGTCATGAGATAATTTTGTATGAGGGAGACCACTTGGGTCATTTGTCTTCATCCATTGAGATGACCACATGTTGCCATGCTTCAACATCTGATTCTTTCTTCAACAATTCCAAGGTGTTTGCCTCCACAATATGCAAGACCCATTCCATATGTTGATTAAGGTTAATCACCTGTCCACATACAGGACTTGTCTTACAGAAACATTCCAAAGGTAAAACGCTTCTGTCATGGACTTAAACAAATGCAGAAAATGATAACTTAGAAGCAAGATATGACACTCTCATAGTACGGAATATTAGTGGAGGAAATAGGTTGCCACATGTTACTAGACACAGGAGATTAAATGAATGAAGCAACATGCTTCTAAACCTCCAAGAACATGTCTTCACTGTCTCCTTTCCAGGCTGAAAATCTCCAGATTCCCCAATCTTTTTTCATAATTCGGACATCTGATAATGGGAAACAGTCTTAAAGCTTTTTTTTTGAACTGCCTGCAGTGTTTGAGTGTATCTTTATATATTAGTGATCAGAACTAGGTGTAGTTTGGCTAGAGAATTGTAGTTTAATTAATAACTCCTCTATACCGTTCATGGGTGTCTCTGTCACCTAGTTTTCCTTCTGATGTGCAATACAATACATTAACATTAAATTCCACCTGTAATTACTGTGCCTAAATGCATATTTTTTTCACTTATTCAGTTCAGCCCTAAATATTGAGTTGCGTTGTGGACTCAAGTGGTGATTGTGATTGGGCTCATTTGCAGTCTGCAGAATGCAGTTCTTAATCAGTTTCCGGATTGTTTTAGTATCCATTGGCAGCAAAGGATAATTATTGTAGCAAGATGTGTTAGAGCAAATTTCACATCCAACATCCCTTTAAAAGAACAAAGATTTATCACAAAAATTTAAAAAAAAACTTTGATTATTTGTAATTATTTATCTTTCATTAGTCAGTTAGCTTCCTCAAACAGGAGGAACTGGGAGGAGTTACTGCATACATTGTTCTGACACCTTCACACACTGTTGAATAGTTTTGATTAAGCTGAAACATGATGTAGCCTGGTAGTGACTGCAGAATTATCTTTCAGAAAACTGAGCTTGTTGATGTGCACAGGAATTATAACATGGAAACACTTCATTTAGTTCAACCATGTTTATGCTGCAATTTATCCTAAACACATTTACATCAAAAATACCTCATAGCACTATCTATAGGCAATGAAATGCATTGACTCTTTATCATAGAATTATAGAAATGATGCAGCCCAGTAGGAGGCCATTTGGCTGTTCATGTCTGTGCTGTCCCTTTTAGTAGAGTTATCCAATTAGTTCCACTTCCCTGTTCATTACCAATAGCCTTCTAATATTTTCCCCCCGTCAGGTATTTGTTCAATTCTTTTGAACATTGCTATTGAATCTGCTTCTACCACCCTTTCCAGCAGTGTATTCCAGATTACAACAGCTCACTACATGAAAAAAGTTTCCTCGTTCTTTTGACATTTGCCTGAAATCTGTGTCCTATGGTTACTGACCCTCCTACCACTAGAAACAGTTCCTCCTTATTTACTCTTAGCCATTCATGATTTTGAACACCTCTATCAAATCTCCTATTAACCTTCCCTTCTCTAAGGAGAAGAGCCCCTGCTTCCTGCAGCCTCTTGACATCACTTGTTCCTGGCTCTGTTCCAGTGAATCTCTTATGAATCCTCTCTAAGGCCTTAACATTCTTCCCAAAAGTGTGGTGTCTGGATTGAACATATTACCTCAGCTGAGGCCTAACGAGTGCTTTATTAAAGGTAAACAGGCCATTTGTGCAGCAAGTTTCCACGGAAAACAATAAAGTTATATCGCTTCCTCTAAGGACTCTGTTCCATCCTCTTAGTTGCTCATTCTCCATCCCATCTGCACTGACACTGCTGCCTTCCACATCAGTTCTTCAGGTATTTCTTCCCTTTTCCTCAGCTGAAGACTCTCTGCTACTGTGGCTAATGGTGCCCTCGATCATGCCTGTCCCATTTCACTCACTCCTGCTCCTTGCCAGAAACATGAGTTCCCCTTGTCCTGACCTTCCACTCCACCAGCCTCCAAGTACAACAGATCATCCTCTACCGCCCCCAGTGTGACCAAATAGATCTTCCCTTCCTCATTCAAAAGGCAGCCTTTCTTCTGTGGCACCATGGTGTACTCTTCAGCCATCTCCAGCACCAATTTCCCTTCCCATGCCAGGAGATGTGATACGCGCTCTAACATGACCTCAAATTGTTTAGGGCCCCAAACATTTCTACCAGGTTAAATAAATTATTTGTATTTCTTTCCATTTTGCATACTGTATTTGCTGCTCATGAAGCAGGGAACTGTCCCTGTGCACATACGCAGAAGAGAAGAAGCGAAGCAGTGTGAAACTGTGGGTCAGGTGACCTGAATAGGAGCACCATTTGAAAGATGGTGTCCCAGGGAGCAGGACACTGGGAGGGGGACAGGAGAAGGTCCCAAACCAGGGAGTGGGGCAGAAAGAGGTCCCAGAAGAAGGTCCCAGGCAGAGACAAAGACAGCAATAGGAGATAGATCCCATTGAGTCAAGATGAGGAGCAAAGAAAAAAAGGCTCCATGTTAAAGAGCTGCAGGGAGCAAACTTGAAACAAAGTGGGCGGGAGAGAAGCCCAGAAGATCTGAGAGGGCAGCCGAAGGTTGGTGACTCCATGCTATGGGCCGTAAGAGCAAAGCCCTTTTGGAGCAGTGGTGTTCTGCTTTGCATGGCTGCAGATCTGGAAGTATGCTTGGAAGGTGAAGTGTGAGTTTATTTGGAGATCCAAAGGAAAGGAGTCTCAGAAGGTGAGATTGAAACTCTGGAGGTGGATTTTTGTTGAAGCCACCCTAAAGGGAGTGACCTTTGCCGAGAATCCCAAGGTGAGTTCTTCAAACGTGGAGTTTGGAAATCTTCATGAGAAAGACACATTTTCAGTGAGATCTTTGGCTCACAATGTGACAAGCGTCTGGGTTGGTTGTTGAGAAATCCATAGAATTTGCTTTGGTCGCATCAGTCATTTACTTTAGAGTGTGTTGTGTCTGACCACAGTTCACCGGTTAATTCACATGTACCACACACTTACCCTTAATATTAGAGTATGGATAAATACGATAAATTGTTTTTCTGAACTAGTATGTGTTTGTAAAGGTATAGTTGGAGTGAGGGAATAGTGAATACTTGAATAATTTCCTTGTGTTTTTATTGAGATCTTTCCAACCTTTTTGACTGGTGTAATATAGTTCATTTTTCTTGTTTAATAAATGTTTTATTCTTTGTTAAAAGTTCATCAATAGACTCCTGATGTAAATTTGTTCAGTAACTTACCTACATGGTTTGAAAAAAAGCTAGGATCTATCAAGCTAGGTTTCCCTCTGCAATCTGACTTGTCTAATAGTAACATCAGGTGGGATCATAACACATGCCATTTTAATTCCCATTCCCAGCCTGATCTCTTTGTCTTTGGTCTCCTACACTGTTCTAATGAAGCTCAATGCAAGCTTGAGGAACAGCTCAATTTTTAGATTAGCCACACATTGAGTTCAGTAACTTCATATAACTACTGCTCCCATTTTTATCATACAGCGGGTGCTGGTGATGATTCTTTTGTTGCAATTCACGACACCTCTCGATCATGTTTTGTTTCCTCACATGTCCGTTGCCATCCCTTTTGCCTGGTACCATTCCTCTTGTCATTTAAATCGCTCCTGCTTTACACCGTATCACGGACCTTCCCTTTTATTGTCTCCCTCCTCCCCCAACCCTTTTTCCTCATTCAGTTTCCTTTTGTTATCAAAGATGATCATTTCTTGCATGTGTAGAGTCATCTGTTGCGCATTCTGACATGGCTGTGGAGACTGATTGCAGTGGAGACAGTGTGGGCAAGGATGAATTGTCTGATTTTTTGTTGTTGTTGTTGGGACAGCCAGATTTCTAGCTTGCCTTTTGTCCTTTGCTGTCTATATTCTCTGCAGTTTGAAGAAAACAACACCTACTGGAGATAGCTCCCCAGGTCATTCTAGAGTATTTTTCTCCCAGTCTCCTACCTTTGTACTTAAAACAGTTCTTTTTTTCAAAATACTTTTCAGTTCTTGTGACAAGTCACTGACCTGCAATGTTAACTCAGTTTCTCCTCCACAGATGCTTTCTGATCTGTGGAGCATTTACAGTATCTGATAGGAACAAGTCATTCTGTCTTTGGTGGCTTTGAATAAAAGATGTTGGCTAGGACACCAGGAAATAGGAGACATAATTTTTGAAGTTGGACTCTGATGTCCAACTGAATCTCAGTGTAATGGCTCATCTCAGCCATTGACAGTTCAGTATGTCTTCAATACTGCACTGGAACCTCAGCTAGATTACATGCTCAAGTCCTGAAATGTGGCTTGAACTCATAATCTTCTGACTCAGATGAGAGTGCTACTAAGTCAGCCAAGTGGGGTAATTTCTAATTGTTTAAAATTTCACCATCTTAGAATGGGATGTTGTGGGAGTAGGCATCCTTTTTTTGCCTGACTTGTGGGAAAGTTAGCCTATAATATAAGTGAGGTGATTTGGTGGCTGAATTTAGTGCTGTTTTATGGGTGAGGTCAAGTCTAAATGGATGTTAAGTGGCTATGATTCTGAAGCATTAAGAAATGCTGTGACGTTGTTTCTAGAAGATGGTGATGCCACACCATATTGTTTTTCTCCATCTGTATAGACTACAGTGCATTGAGAACTATACAGCTCACGCCTTCATCTGAATGTAACCCACTCGGCATTCACCCAACGCCTCTATCCAAGCTTCACTGGCTCCCAGTGAATTGATTTCAAGATATTTGAGCTTAATTTCAAATGTATCCATAGCCCAGTGCCATCTCATCTTAGTGTTCTCACCTAGTCGCACACAGCCTCTGCTTTGTCAACTTCACTTTCCTTCTTGTCTCTCTTGCCCCCTCTACATTGGCAGCCACTTTTGCAGCAAATGTAGTTCTGTCCTCAGGAACTCCCTCTCCACACCTTCACATTGCCAGGTTTCCTCCCTGTCTTTATAAGCCTAAAAAAAAATCGTTTGTCCTAATGCATTTCTTCCTGTTTCTTTTGATTCTCCTCCCAAGTGCCTATTTTTACATTAGTCCTCTAAAATATTCTGAAATGCCTTGAAGTATGTCAGGAGTGGCTTAAATTGCAAGTCATACTCTGCAACAAGCATTTCAAAGTGGTCTGTTTAAAAAAAACACAATCTACATACTTATCCCAAGGCTTATGAAGACCTTTTTTGCTTTATTATGTAGAACACTGTACTCTTTGTTTTCTGGCAGATAGCAAGCTGAATATGATGTTAGATTAGAATTGTAGTGGTGTTGTCCTCAGTACCAACAATTGTACCGCAGTTTAGTTATATCTTGATTATTTAACTGGACTGCGATACAATGGTTGGGTTCAGAGGACAAAATAAGCTGTAACAATGCATATGGCTTCCTGTAGACAAAATAGAATTTCCTCTCAGCTGCAGTAAATGGTATTTATAACTTAAGTTGTATCCTGCAATTTTAAAATCTAAACTCTGAGCCCTTTGTGATTCACTTTAATTTTGCTGCAGTGTAGAATACACACAGCTTCGAAAGGCAGCTTTTGTTTTTGACCTGTGCTGAACTTTTTGTACTGTGATCAGTGGATGCACGGATCAGACTGGTATATGACCTGCCTTTAAGCTAGGGCAGACTTGTTTCCTCCTTCATATTTCTACATGAGTGGCTGATCTTTTGTGGTGTTGCTAACAGGTAGTTGACTGTCTGAAGCCGGTCTGTTCCAGGGTTTTGTTTCCATGGGGAGATGATCAATATAGACAAATGGAGCCAATTGTAGCTATTCGTAAACTTCTTTGTTCAATTGGAGGACACTTATAACCTTTTTTTGGCACACAGTTCAGGTTTAGCCCTGGCATATTACTAGACCGTCAGCCCAACTCCTTCCTTTACATTTGCTATATCACTCAGACAGCTTTTTTCATTCATTCATGGGATGTGGGTTTCACTGGCGAGGCCAGCGTTTAGTGCCCATCCCTAGTTGCCCTTGAGAGGGTGGTGGTGAGCTGCCACCTTGAACCGCTACAGTCCATGTGGTGTAGGTGCACCCACTGTGCTGTTAGGGAGGGAGATCCGGGATTTTGACCCAGTGACAGTGAAGGAATGGTGATATAAGAAGGCAGCTCACCACCACCACCTCAAGGGCAATTAGAGATGGGCAATAAATGCTGGCCCAGCCAGCGAAGCCCACATGCCATGAATGAATATAAAAAATAAAAAATTCCAAATCAGGATGGTGAGTGACTTGGAGGGGAACTTCCAGATGGTGGTGTTCCCATGTATCTGCTGCGCTTGTCCTTCTAGATGGTAGAAGCTGTGGATTTGGAAGGTGCTGCCTAAGGAGCTTTGGTGATTTTTCTGCAGTTAATCTTGTAGATGTGACACACTGCTGCCACTGTGCATCGGTGGTGGAGGGAGTGAATGTTTGTGGATGGGGTGCTTTGTGCTGGATGGTGTCAAGCCTCTTCAGTGTTGCAGGAGCTGCACTCATCCAGGCAAGGGGAGAGCATTCCATTACACTCCTGACTTGTGTCTTGTAGATGGTGAACAGGTTTTGGGGAGTCAAGAGGTGAGTTACTCATTACAGGATTCCCAGCTTCTGGCGTACTCTTGTAGCCACAGTATTTATATGCCTAGTCCAGCTCAGTTTCTGATCAATGGTAACCCCCAGGATGTTGATAGTGGGGCTTTCAGCAATGGTAATGCCATTGAATGTCAAGAGATGATTGTTAGATTCTCTATTGTTGGAGATGGTCATTGCCTGGCACGTGTGAATGTTACTTGCCACTTGTCAGCACAAACCTGGATGTAGTCCAGGTGCATTTGGACATGGACTGCTTCAGTATCTGAGGAGTCACGAATGGTGCTGAACATTGTGCAATCATCAGCGAACATCCCCACTTCTGACCTTATGATGGAAGGAAGGTCATTGATGAAGCAGCTGAAGATGGTTGGGCCGAGGACACTACCCTGAGTAACGCCTACAGTGATATCCTGGAATTGTGATGACTGACCTCCAACAACCACAACCATCTTCCTTTATGCTAAGTATGACTCTAACCAGTGGAGAGTTTTCCTCCAAATTCTCATTGACTCCAGTTTTGCTAGGGCTCCCTGGTACCATATTCATCAAATGTTGCCTCATCTGTGAGGTTGGGGACTTCTGGAGGAGGCTGCGACCAATCACCCACTCCGCACTTCTGGCTGAAGATTGTTGAAAATTCTTCAGCCTTTTGCGCTGATGTGCTGGGCTCCTCCATCATTGAGAATGGGGATATTTGTGGATACTCCTCCTCTAGTGAGTTGTTTAATTGTCCACCACAATTCACGACTAGATGTGACAGGACTGCAGAGCTTAGATCTGATCCGTTGGTTGTGGAATCGCTTAGCCCTGTCTATCACTTGCTGCTTATGCTGTTTGGCACACAAGGAGTTCTATGTTGTAGCTTCACCAGATTGACGCCTCATTTTTAGGTATGCCTAGTGCTGCTCCTGGTGAACCAGGGTCTTGAAGGTAAATGGGGGATATGTCGGGCCATGAGGTTGCACATTGTGGTTGAGTAAAATTCTGCTGCTGCTGATGCTCCACAGTACCTCATGGTTGACCGGTTTGAGTTGCTAGATCTGTTTGAAATCTATGCTATTTAGCGCCGGTGGTAGTGCCACATAACATGATGGAGAAGTCAGGTCTTTGTCTCCACACCGACTGTGATGGTCACTCCTACTGATACATGGATAAATGCATCTGTGGCAGGTGTGTTGGTCAGGATGAGGTCAAGTATGTTTTTCCCTCTTCTTGGTTCCCTCAGCACCTGCCACAGACCTAGTCTAGCAGCTATGTCTTTTAGGACTCAGACAACTCAGTCAGTAGTGGTGCTACCGAGCTACACTTGGCGATGGAGATTGAAGTCCATCCCCAGATTGCATTCTGCACCCTTGCCACTGTCAGTGCTTCTTCCAAGTGATGTTCAAAATGGAGGAGCACTGATTCATCAGCTGATGGAAGGCGGTACATGGTAATCAGCAGGAGGTTTCCTTGCCCGTGTTTGACCTGATGCCATGAGACTTCATGTAGTCTAGAGTCAATGTTGAAGACTCCTAGAGCAACTCCCTCCATACTGCATACAACTGTGCTGCCACCTCTGTTGGGCCTGTCCTGCCGCTGGGATAGGATAAACCCAGGGATGGGGATGGTGATGGTGATGGTGGTGTCTGGGTCATTATCTGTAAGGCCGGATTCTGTAAGGATGACTGTGTCAGGCTGTTGCTTGACTAGTCCGTGAGACAGCTCTCCCAATTTTGGCACTAGCCCCCAGAAGTTAGTAAGAAATATTTTTCAGGGTGGACAGGCCTGAATTTGCTGCTGTCGTTTCCATTGCTTAGGTTGATTCTAGGTGGCCTGAATCAAACTAAGTCAAAGGCAGTGGTCTGAAGGCTTTAATTATTTAAAGATAATAATTATCTTTATTAGCAGATAAGTTAGGTTTGAAATGTTAAGTGGATAAACATGTGGGAAGTTGAGAATGTCATGTGTAAAACAATGTTTGCATTTTTAAGTAAACCAGACCAGATTGTTCTAAAAGGAGGGGTGAAATGTGTCACCTAGCCAGGTGAAGTTCAGAAACAGTGTGTTTATTTTTCCCAAAGATTACTGGTAAAATTGATACGATGATAATTTTTTATGATCAGGGAGCAAAAAGGCTTGGTGAAACAATGGGAGTTTGCATTCAAAGGGGAAAATGTGTACAAAGGAGAGAAGGCTGTATGTAAAGGCAGGCATTTTAAGATCTAACAGGTGTGAAAAACCTTCAGCATCTACGCCTCAAGTTGCTGTCTACAAAGAACAAGGAAACTCACTTTGAATTGGGTTGTTCAGGGTATCATATTGCTTTGCCTGCGTCTTTTAAAATCTGTGTGTCTTACTGTTGTCTTAACAAAAGTGTAACTTGGAGTTAGAATATTTATGGGATTTAATTATTATATTAGTAATTTGTAGACATGCGTATGTGCTTAAAATCACTTCTCTTATTAATAAATGTTTAATCTAGTTATGTAAAAACCTATAAGGCTCAGTCTTATTACTACTGAGTTCAAAGCTTGCATCTCTAAAACATATAAATTGCAAAACTAGTTGTGGCAGCTGTCTCAAGTTTCACTCTGGGATTTGAACAACTCAGCATTTTTCATCGGCTGTGCCATAACATCATTGACATTTTAGAGGTTTGATACAACTGAGTGGCTTGCTAGGCCATTTCAAAGGGTATATGTGAGTCAACCACATTGCTGTTGGCCAGGATTCACATGTCAGCCAGACCAGGTAAGAGCAGCAGATTTCCTTCCCTAAAGGACATTAGTGAGCCAGATGGGTTTTTATAACAATAGTTTCATGGTCATCATTAGACTTTTAATTCCAGATTTTTATTGAATTCAAATATCACCATCTGCTGTGGTGGGTTTTCGAACCGTTTCCTCAGAGCATTGATACGCTTGATCTCTGGATTACTAGTTTAGTGACAATGCACCACTGCCTCCCCTGTCTCACCTGCCTTTACCTTTGTCATTGAAACCTAATCTATGTTTTCTTTCTTCATTGCTGAACTCTCAAATGCTCTCATTGCTGGTTTCCCATCTATCCTCATATACTATGTCATCCAGAATAGCATGGATCACATCCTCAACCATTGTAATGATCACAACCTCATCGCTTCTCACCTTACCAGTCTATTGGTATTTCTTATGTGAGAACTCAAGTTAAAGTTTTCATCTTTACTTCAAACCCTTCTATCATCTGTCCCTACATTTGTGGTCTCTTCCAGCTTGGTACCCCCTGCATGCACCCTCTAGCCTTAAAACATAACGTCCTCCTCATTTCCTGTTCAACATCTGGTACCTGCTCTTTCAGCCAACTTAGCTCACCCTTTTCAACTGTCGCTCAGACTTTCTGCTTGCCACCTTCGTAATATTCACCTCTCCAGCTGTGCTTTTACCCCTCAGGACTCTCTTCATTACCTGACTCATTGCTCTGTGAAACACTTGGAGACATTTCTATATGGATGAACATGATCAAGATAGTTTTTGTAATTCAATATATTGGAGATTTACACAGGTACTTCATTTACTTCAGAAACACATTTCTGCCCACAAAATTGTTATGGTGCAGAAGGAGGCCATTCAGCCCATTGTGTCTACACCGGCTTTCTGAGCATTTTAACTTAGTATGAATTTCCTGCCTTTTCCCCTGTAACCCTGCACATTGTTTCTATTTAGATATTCATCCAATGCCCTCTTGAATGCCTCAATTGAACCTGTTTCCACCTCACTTCTAGGCAGTGCATTCCAAACCCTAACTACTCACTGTGCGCAAAAGATTTTTCTTACCTCGCATTTGCTTCTTTTGCAAATATTTTAAAATTATGCCCTCTGGTTCTCGATCTGTTTATGAACGGGAACAGTTTCTCCCTATCTACTCTGTCCAGGCCCCTCATTATTTTGAAAATTTTTATCAAATCTCCTCTCAGCCTTCTCCTCTCCAAGGAAAACAGCCCCAACTTCTGCAATCGTTCCTCATATTTGAAGTGTCTCATCACGGGAATCATTCTTGTAAACTTCTTCTGCACTCTCACCAATGCGTTCACATCCTTCCAATAGTGTGGCGCCCAGAACTGTATACAGTATTCCAGCTGAGGTCTAACAAGTGTCTTACATAAGTTCATCATAACCTCCCTGTTCTTGTACTCCAAGCCTCTATTAATGAAGCCTAGAATACTGTATACTTTAGAACCAGCTCTCTCAACTGTCCTGCCATTTTTAATGACTTAAGTACATATACACCCAGGTCTCTCTGCTCCTGCACACCCCTTAGAATAGTATCTTTTATTTTATACTGTCTCTCCATGTTCTTCGTACCAAAGTGTATCACCTCTCACTTCTCTGCATTGAACTTCATCTGCCCCCTATCACAATGTGTCAATGTCCTTTTGAAGTTCTACACTGTCCTCCTCACAGTTTACAATTCTCCCAAGTTTTGTGTCATCTGCAAACTTTGAAATTGTCCCCTGCACACCAAGATCTAGCTCATTTATATATATATATATATATATATATATATCAGGAAGAGCAAGAGTCCCAATATCCACCCCTGGGGAACTCCACTACAAACCTTCTCCCAGCCTGAGAAATATCCATTAACCATTACTCTGTTTCTTATCCCTCAGCCAAATTTGTATCCACATTGCTACTGTCCGTTTTATTCCATGGCCTATAACTTTCCTCACAAGTCTGTTGTGTGGCATTGTGTTGAACGCCTTTTGGAAGTCCATATACACCACATCAATGGCCTTGCCCTCATCAACCATCTCTGATACCTCTTCAAAAAACTCCAGCAAATTTGTTAGACATGATTTCCCTTTAACAAATCCATGCTGACTTTTCCGAATCAAACCACATTTTTCATGTGACTGTTAATTCTATCCTGAATAACCGTTTCTAGATGTTTCCCCACCACTGAAGTTAAGGTGACTGGCCTGTAATTGCTGGGCTTATCCTTACAACATTTTTTGAACAAGGGTGTAATGTTTGCAATTCTCCAGTCCTCCAGCACCTCCCCTGAATCCAGGGAACATTGAAAGATTATTGCCAGTGCCTCTGCAACTTCCACTCTCACTTCAATATTCTTGGATGCATCTCATCTGGTCCCGGCGCCTTTTGAACTTTTAAGTATCGACAGCTTATCCAATACCACTTCCTTATCAATTTTAAAGCCTTCTAACGACTGAGCTTCCACCTCTGTCACCATGGCCTGTGCAGCATCTACCTCATAGGTAAAGACAGATGCGAAGTATTCATCTAACACCTCAGCCATGCAGCTTGTCTCTGTGTAAATCCCCTTTTTGGTCCTTAATCGGCTCTACTCCTCCTTTTACCGCCCTTTTAT
The DNA here is from genome assembly GCF_017639515.1 of Carcharodon carcharias. Taxonomy (NCBI): domain Eukaryota; kingdom Metazoa; phylum Chordata; class Chondrichthyes; order Lamniformes; family Lamnidae; genus Carcharodon; species Carcharodon carcharias. The sequence continues at coordinate 25,003,421 of NC_054471.1, forward strand.
TATTGATGTGCTTATAGAATACTTTGCGATTTCTTTTTATGTTAGCTGACAATTTTTATTTCATAATCCCTCTTTGCTTCTCATATTTGCTTTTTCACATCCCTTCTGAACCTTCTGTATTCAGCTTGGTTCTCAATTGTATTTGCTATCGGACACCTGTCGTAAGCACACGTTTTCTTTAACTTAATTTCTATCTCCTTTGTCATCAATGGAACTCTGGATTTGTTTGTCTTACCCTTCCCTTTTGAGGGAACATACCTTGCCTGTGCCCAAACTATCCTCTCTTTGAAGGTAGCTCATTGTTCAGCTACTGTTTTTCCCGCCAATCTTTATTTCCAGTCTCTCTGGCCCAGCTCTGTTCTTGCCCCATTCATGTCCGCTCTGTGCCAGTCGATTATTCTTACTCTGGATTGACCAATATCCTTTTCCACTGTAATCCTAAACCTTATGATACAATGATCACTGTCCCCTAAATGTTCCCCTACTGTCAATTGATCTATTTGGCCCAAGGTTGCGCAATGCCTCCTTTCTTGTTGGACACATACTGCTGTAGAAAATTCTCCTGAACACAATTTAGGAATGCTTGTCCCTCACTGCCCCTTACACTACCACCATCCCAGTCTATATACGGGTAATTAAAGTCCCCCATTATAACTACTCTACAATGTTTACACCTCTCTGTAATTTCCTTGCAGATTTGTTCCTCTATATGCTTCCCACTAACTGGTGGCCTATATATTACACTGAGCAATGTAATTGTACCCTTCTTATTCCTTAGCTCTAGCCAAATCGATTCTGTCCTTGAATCCTCTGAAGCATCCTCTTTCTCTAGTGCTGCAATACTCTCCTGAACCAATAACGTCACCCCACCTCCTTTATTCCCTTTCCTATCATTTCTGAACACTTTGTAACCAGGAATAATTAGTACCCAAATGTGCCCACCCTTAAGCCAGACCTCAGTTATCGCCACAACATCATAATCCCACAAGGCAATCTGTGCATTCACATACATGCAGTGTAATCCTGATTTAGACTTCTTTACTTGCTCCCTTACTCCGACTCCATCTATTAACTTACTATTCTCTATTTTAGTGCTATCTGCCTCTCCCAGCATTCTGTGCACCCTGGCATTACTCTCTAATATTCTCTCCTGGTTCCCACACCCCTGCTGAGTTAGTTTAAACCCTCCCCAACAGCATTAGCAAAATGACCCGCAAGGAACTCAGTCCCAGCTCTGTTCAGGTGAAACCCGTCTGGCTTGTGCAGGTACCATGTACCCCAGAGCCAGTCCCAATGTCCCAGGAATCTAAGGCCCTCCCTCCTGCACCATCTTTCCAGCCAAGCATTCATCTGTCTTATCCCCTTATTTCTGTACTCACTTGCACATGGCACTGGGAGTAATCTGGAGAGGTCCTGCTTGCTAATTTTCTACCTAGCTCCCTAAATTCTGATTGCAGGACCACATCCCGCTTCCTACCCATGTTGTTAGTACCAATGTGGACCACAACTTTTGACTGTCCGCCGTCCCTGACAAGAATGTCCTGCAGCCATTCTGTGACATCCTTGACCCTAGCATTAGGGAAGCAACAAACCACCCTAGAGTCATGTTGACTGCCACAGAAACGCTTGTCTCCTCCCCTAACTAAAGAATCCCCTATCAGAACTGCCCTTCCGCTCTTCTTCCTCCCCTCCTGTACAGCTGGGCCACCCCGGTGCCTTGGGCTTGGCTATTGTTGCGCTCCTCCATTGATCAGTCGCCCTCACCAATATCCAGAATGGAAAACCAGTTAGTGAGCGGGACCTCTGGGGACTCCTGCACTACCTGCCTGTTTTTCTTGGTCTGCCTGGCAGTCACCCATTCCCTATCTGCTTGCTTACCCCTAACTTGTGATGTGACCACCTCTCTGAATGTGCTATCCATGTAGTTCTCTGTCTCACGGATGCACCTCAGTGACTTCAGCCACTGCTCAAGCTCTGAAACACGGAGCTTAAGCTTGTGCAGCCGGCGACACTTCCTGCACATAGGCTCGTCTGGTCACGAGAAATGTCCATGACTCCCCAAATGCCACATGATAGTTTACTAGTAAACCTTGCCAAAAAGTACAGTTCCTACTTTATTTTAAACCTTATAAATAAAATACTTACTAGATACTCACCGGACACCAAATAGCTAGCTTCTTCTCCAGCCAATCAAATTGCTTGCTTCTTGTAATGTCAGTTTTTTTTTCACTCTCCTTTCCAAATTGCTTCTCTTTGCCTCTTTCTTTATTTAAACAAAGTTTATTTAGCGTCTCATTCTTGAGAAAAGACGTTTTTGTTTAGATGATTTGTTACGGTTACCAAGAGACCCTAATATGTTGGGTATGACGATTCATAAAAATGCTGCTCAATTGACATCCCCTTTGGTCCTGGGTGCTGACCCTGAAGCATCAACTTTAAAAGCTCAATACAGTTCAATCTTGAGAAAATGCTGTGTTGTCATCCAGTATTGAGCTAGCCTATTGCAAAATCCACTAACATTATTGGGGAATGATTCTCAGGTTAACTGCCCTTCACAAGAGTGGTGTCCAGATTGCAGCCTGCAACTCCTGACGCTTTTGCCCACAAAGCTCAGGCAACTGATTTCAACTTTTTTTAAGGCCTGGAGCTTAGGATAGGCTGTTTTTAGTACTTCCAGGTAATTCTGTTTTTGTTTTGGATTTCCAGCATCCGCAGTTTTTTTGTTTTTATCTCTGTTTTCAGTACTGTTAATTGGTGAATAGATCCTCAATGAGAACACATATATCTTGCGTGAACTTAGTTTGTGTTTACTAATACAAATTTGTATATACTAATATGGACAAGAGCAGAAATAGTGCCTGGTTCAGGACTGAAGCAACAGAGGACTTGAGAGGAACATAAGCAGCTGTAGATACATCTCGACAGTGTGGCAATTAACTCTATATAATCCAGGTGCCCTGACATCCTTTTTGGTCTTGGCTGCTGATCCAATACAGTTGGTACTAGCAAATTTACTGTGTTTGCTGGGTAACATTGGTCAAAAACTAGCAATGGTACCTTGTCACATGTTAGCTTGCAGTTTCTTCTGCATGTGCGACTCTCTGCAGACACTTGGGACTGTTATGTTTTGAATGCAGCAGCTCAGATGCAGAGATTTACTGTGAATCTGATTTGCTGGAGCATTGCTTGGGCCATGGGAAGGCTGCATCCTAATGCTAATTTAGGGATTTCTGTGCTTCCAGCAATCACCAGAGTTAAATCCGCAACACATATGTCCATGTTTCACTTTACCTATGTGTTAATCTTTGGCACTTGTGAGCCAGATTAACTTATTTTAAAGTTGTTTTGAGGACCAGGCAAAATAAAAAGAAAAGATCCTAGATGATTTGGGTGTATTAACAAAAGCGGAGGAATGCTTTCAATGTAAAGTATAACCAATCCTCATTCCTGTAGTAAAGTTCTCTGATTGGATGTTAAGTGAATTCCTGGATTTGCTTGATGTGTGGCGGGGAGCATTCTGTGAAGTTTCAGTTTGTACTTGATTGCTACCTTATGACCTAAACGTTACTTTTAATTTTGGTGCTTCCAAAAATGTTACAGCTAATTAGCGTACAGTTTATAAGTTTACAAAATGTTGTTGATCCATGACTCAGCACTTATTTTCAAGACAACGTTTGCTTTTATTTATGATTTTGACTGCTTTTTGAATCCTTTCTATTACTTGTTGAAACCTTTCATTACTTGGATTTGTTTATTTTTCTTGAAGTGCAGCTTTTTCGTGTGCTATTTATTGCTCAGTGGCCTGCATGTGTAAATTGGTTTTGCTTGTAAATGTAGAGAAAAGGTGCAAGGTTAAAGTTTAATTCTGCTGACTTTTTTTAAGATTGTTCCCCTTGTATAACATACTGTGGAGACCAGGGGAATATTTACATTCACATGTTAGTATATGTAATAGATGAATATGGAAGTCATAGAGTCAAGTTAAAGAGAAAGTTGCATTTTTTCCAGGTGAAGTATCCCCTCTTCATGTCAAATTACTCAACTTGGGATCGGTCCGTATGTTTGCATTGGGTCTTGCTGTGTTGTTACAAGGTATAATTGTTACAACTGCAGCAGGTGTTATTTGCTGAGCAAGCCAAATTCCAGAGAGAAACTTGTCTTACTGATCAGAACCTTTTTTGTTGTATTCTGAAAATGAGGAGAAACCCACTGATCCCAGAATTCCAGTAACACTTTTGGGATTTTAGAAATTAAAAGATCTATTAACAAGAAGTAAAGAAAATTTAAGCGCACAAGATTAAAGTTACACAGTTAAAACAGTCTCAAAAGAACCCACTTGGTTAGAACGCACAAATAAACGCCTTCTTGGCAATACTCCCTTACAGATTTTTAACTCTAAAACTCCAGTAGTATTACCCAAGGCAAAATTGCTGTCACTTTAGTAAAAGTATATCACACAACTTCTCACTCTCCTCCACTCTGCTGTAGCAAGAGTATTCAGAAACAAGACTGCTTTCCGAAACAAAGACTTGCCTGGTTTCTGGATCGCTGCTTCAGATTTCACATTTTCTCTCAGCACAGAGCTGGTCCCAGGATATCTCCCCCACACAGCCAATACAACTCGGCTCAACATCTTTTCCTGATATATCTTTTTTCCCTTTCATCTTGGATTCCATTTTTCTCAAACACCTCTTTTAACTCAAATTTTCCAACTATAAAAATCCTTCATGTTTTCTTATTGCCTCCACTTTGGGGTCAAATAAAACTTAATTTTCCCTCGTTTACTTATGAAACCTTTGTAAGTTATAAAAGCTCCTTGTCACTTCTAAACTCCCCTTTGAAATTTACCAGCTGAAAACTCAAGTCCCAACTTATAATGCAAATTTCAAACCCGACCTAATTACTTGAAATCCAACTTCACCATAGCCTCTCATTACAAACGCATGCATCTAGCACCTTTACCTTTCATCTCTCAGTTCCCATAGACAAGCTGCCTTTACTAACCTTCTTCCACTTCAATTAATCATGGACACACACCCACACAACCTTCTCTACAGAATACCACCATATTCCCCAAAAATATTTTAAAAATTCATCTTCACACAATGCATAAAGGAATGCAGTTGATAACACAATGATGTAGATAGTGTGTGGAATGAAACCTCCTGTGCTTTGTTCACAGAGTAGCATTGAAAGCCTGTGACAGGTTGTTATGAAACATAGTTTTGAAAATCAGTGTTTGATCTGCCTAGTTTCATTTTTATTCAGAATTCCTGCTTGAATTGTGGTGACAGATGCCTGTTTTCATTAATGCAATCCTTGCTAGTCGTGTGCTGGAGTTACCTCTCGTAGCTAAAAATAGAGGATTGTGCTAACTGCAGTGCATGTACACCCTTCAGAAAGTTGGCTTCTAGCAGAATTTTGGGGGAAAAGTAAAGCTTTTAGTTAATTGAAAACAGGCTGTATCTGGATTTGGAATTGCTTGTCAATTGTCAGCCTGGAGAATAAGTGCAAAACAGCACTCGTTGACCTTGTGCTGGGATCCAAGCAGTTTGTTTTCTATTTCAGCATTGTAAAATAAATCCCCATTCAGCAAAAAGCTTAGACCAATAATGTCTGTTTTGTGCCATCATTGGTACTTAACATGCACAACAGCAATCGCCAAGGTTCCTTTGACAACCCCTTCCAAACCTGTGAACTCTATCACCTAGAAGAACAAGGACAGCGGGTACACGGAAAAACCACCACCACCAAGTTCCATTCCAAATCGCGCACTGTCCTGACCTGGAAAGATATTGCCATTCCTTCACTGTCGTTGGGTCCAAATCCTTGAACTTCCTCGCTAACAGCACTGTAGGTGTACCTCCACCAAACAGACTGCAATGGTTCAAGAAGGCTACTCACCATCAGCTTTTCAAGGGCAATTAGGGATGTGCTACAACTACAGCCTTGCCAACAATGTCTGCATCTCACAAACAAATAAAAGAGAAAGCAAGCCTTCATATGGTGTCACTGTGCTAGGAGGTTACCTTGCTTTGTTTTGGAGCTATTGTATATTCCCATAGTAGCTGTGGAATAACTGGAGGAAAGCTTTCTGTAGAATTCAGTGCAGTTCAAGACATCATCTGTAGGGAACCAATTTACATTTATAAAGCTTCCGTCGCATCATCTTCACATTCTGTGGAACTGAGCATCTTGTGGAACTGAGCATCTTGTCGCCTTGTGGGATCCAGCGCGGGGCCAGTATACTGTTAAAAAAGCCTCACAACAATTAAAAAAATAAATGCCAGCTATTTCACAGGAAATTGTCTGATTTAGATCATAAATCTGAATGGTGGAACATTGCATCATAGTAGAACAATACAGTGGGTAAGTGGACCAAAAACAGGAAATGCTGGAAAAACTCAGCAGGTCTAACAGCATCTGTGGAGAGAAATACAGAGTTAATGTTTTGATTCTGTATGACTCTTTTTCAGAGCTAAGCAGAAGTAAAAATGTGATGTCATACGGACTTAAAACGTTAACTCTGTCTTTTTGTCCACAAATGCTGTTAGACCTGCTGAATTTTTCCAGCATTTTCTGTTTTTGTTTCAGATTTCCAGCATCCGCAGTATTTTGCTTTTATCTCAGTAGATAAGTGGACCATCCAGCCTATTCTGCCTGTGCCGGCTCCTTCCTGAACTAACGATTTGGTCCCAGCCCTGCTCTTTTTTCACAACTTTGAAATTTATTTTCCCCTTTAAAATATTCACCCAATTCACAGTTGAATATTTCTGTTAATCTGCTTCCACCACCTTTTCAGATTGTGCACTCCAAATCATCGTGCAAAAAAAAACGGTTTCCTCATTTCACCTGAGTTTCTTTTACCAATCACCTTAAATTGTTGTCTTCTGATTACTAATCCTTCTGCTGCTTTCTCCTTATTACTCTATGACAACACTTAATGATTCGGAACACATCTAACAAATCTGCTGTAAGGAGAGCAGCCCCAGTTTCTGCAGTCTGCCCACATAACTTAAATTGCTTATTCCTGGTACTATTGCAGTAGATCACTTTTGCACCATCTCAAAGGCCTTGTCATTCTACCTTAAGCGGTGCCAGATTTGAATGCAATACTCTAGCTGAGCCCTAACCAGTAGTTTATAAAGGTTTAGAATAACTTCTTTGCTTTTATACTGTGTTAACAAAGCCAACTCATTTACCTTTTTTAACACCCTTCCCAAATTGTCCTTTCATTATCAACAATTTGTGTGCATACACCCCTTGGTCTCTGTGTTCCTGCACCCTCTTTAAAATTGACAAAATTATGTTGTCTTTCCTCATTCTTCCCACCAAAGTGTATTGTTTCACATCTCGGCATTTCATCTGCCATGTGTCTGTCCATTTCATCAGTCTATGTCTTCTGGAAGTCTGTTGCTGTCCTCCATATTGTTTACCACTTTTCCAAGTTTCACATTGTCTGCAGACTTCAAAATAATGCCCAAGTTCAGGTCAGTAATATACATCATAGAGAGTAATGGTCCTAACACCAACCCATGGAGAACACCACTGTATTATTCCCTCCAATCTGAAAAATAACCTTTCACTGCTACTCTGCTTTAGTCATGCTGTCAGTCCCTTTAATCCCATGGCTTTAATTTTGCAAGTTTATTTTATGGTAATTTATCAAATGCTTCTTGATCGTCCAGATACACACAAACCACACTACACTTAACAATCCTCTCCATTACCTCTAATGCTATTGCTAATTACACATTTGTAAATTTCAGAATTAGAATATCCCTCTTTATGAATAGCAGTAATTTTGTTTATTTGAGGACTGTATGTATTATTAATCAACATTGTGTCAGTGGGTTAAGCTGAATGGTGAAATGGAGTTCAAAAATTTCAGATCATAATCTCTGCCTCCATTTTTTGGACAGTAGCTGCTCGTGATGATTCTGCTATCTCTAACTTTTTACAGGTTCTGATGAAAGACCAGACCGAAATGTTAACTGTTTAACTGTTAAATGCAATATTTTAACCTTCTATCCTTAAAAAAAAAATTCCTGGAGATTCCACCTGTACAAGGGAAGTTACATTCTTCTGTTCATTGTGTATGATCTATTCATTCACAAATAAGTTGCAGACTAAGAGCTGCAAAGGAACTTAGTAGGAGCATTCCAGAACTACTTCGTGGCTGTACATAATAAGATCATCCACATGTATTACTGTAAATATTTTTGGTTTTGACCTTATCATTTGCAAATGTCAGAACATTTTTATGTATTTTCGCATTTAAGTTATTGGAGTTTTGCCATGACTGTCTCTTGCTCTCTCTAAGACTATTTTTAGGAAAGGAAAGGCGAGTGGGATATGTTTCTGTGTTGAGGGGTGAGGAAAGGGGAGTGGGATATGTTTTTGTGGTGAGGGGAGAGGATAGGGAGTGGGATATGTTCCTGTGGTGAGGAGAGAGGGAAGGGGTGGTGGGATATGTTTAGAAAAATAGCAGTTGTAGGTCTTCCGGCCCTTCCAGCCTGCTCCACCATTTAAATGATCATGGCTGATCCTCTATCTCAACACCATACTCCCTCTCTTCCCATACCCCTTAAAGCCTTTAGAGCCAGAAATCTATCTCCTTCTTAAATATATTCAGTGACTTGGCCTCCACAGCCTTCTGTGGTAGAGAATTCCTCAGGTTCACCACCCTCTGAGTGAAGAAATTTCTCTTCACCTCAGTCCTAAATGGCCAACCCTGTAGCTTGAGACTGTGACCCCTTGTTGTAGACACCACCACCACCATCCCCCCCACCCACTGCCCCCGCCAGAGGAAGCATCATCCCTGCATCCAGTCTGTCCCTGCCGTCAGAATTTTATATGTTTCTATGACATTTCCTCTCAATTGTGTCCCAGACATGACCATCACTGCCCCTTGGTATGCCCTGTCCCACTGGGAGGACAGACCCAGCAGAAGCAGCGGCACAGTAGTATACAGTTGGAAGGAAGTTGCCCTGGGAGTCCTCAACATCAACTCCAGACCCTATGAAGTCTCATGGCATCAGGTCAAACATGGGCTGATTACCACATACTGCCCTCCCTCAGTTGATGAATCAGTGCTCCTCCATGTTGAACACCACTTGGAAGAAGCACTGAGCATGACAAGTGCGCAGAATGTACTCTGGGTGGGGGACTTCAATGCCCACCACCAAGAGTGGCTCGCTAGCACCACTACTGCCCGAGCTGGCTGAGTCCTAAAGGACATAGCTGCTAGACAGGGTCTGCAGCAGGTGGGGCGAGAACCAACAAGAGGGAAAAACATACTTGACCTCATCCTCACCAACTTGCCTGCAGCAGATGAACCTGTCCATGACAATATCAGTAGGAATGATCACCGCACAGTCATTGTGGAGATGAAGTTCCATCTTCACATTGAGGATACCCTCCATCGTGTTGTGTGGCACTACCACCATTCTAAATGGAATAGATTTGAAACAGATCTAGCAACTCAAGACTGGGCATTCATGAGGTGCTGTGGGGCATCAGCAGCAGCAGAATTGCACTCAAACACAATCTGTAACCTCATGGCTCAGCATATCCCCCAATCTACCATTACCATCAAGCCAGGGGATCAACCCCGGTTCAATGAAGAGTGCAGGGGGGCATGCCAGGAGCAGCACCAGGCATACGTGAAAATGAAGTGTCAACCTGGTGAAGCTATAACACAGGACTATTTGCGTTCCAAACAGCATAAACAGCAAGTGATTCCACAACCAACGGATCAGATTTAAATAAAAACAAAAAAATAAAAACAAAAAAACTGCGGATGCTGGAAATCCAAAACAAAAACAGAATTACCTGGAAAAACTCAGCAGGTCTGGCAGCATCGGCGGAGAAGAAAAGAGTTGACGTTTCGAGTCCTCATGACCCCTCGACAGAACAGATTTAAACTCTGCAGTCCTGCCACATCCAATTGTGAATAGGGGTGGACAATTAAACAACTCACTGGAGGAGGAGGCTCCACAAGTATCCCCATCCTCAATGATGGAGGAGCCCAGCACATCAGTGCAAAAGATAAGGCTGAAGCATTGGCTACAATCTTCAGCCAGAAGTGCCAAGTGGATGATCCATCTCGGCCTCCTCCGAGGTCCCCGGCATCGCAGATACCAGTCTTCAGCCAATTCAATTCACTCCACGTGATATCAAGAAACGGCTGAAGGTGCAGGATACTGCAAAGGCTATGGGCCCTGACAATATTCCGGCAATAGTACTGAAGTTTTGTGCTCCAGAACTTGCCGCAACCCTAGCTAAGCTGTTCCAGTACAGCTACAACACTGGCATCTACCCAGTTATGTGGAAAATTGCCCATGTGTGTCCTGTACACAAAAAGGACAAATCCAACCCAGCCCATTACTGCCACATCAGTCTACTCTCCATCATCAGTAAAGAAATGGAAGGGGTCATCAACAGTGCTATCAAGCGACATTTGCTTAGCAATAACCTGCTCACTGATGCCCAGTTTGGGTTCTGTCGGGGCCACTCAGCTCCTGACCTCATTACAGCCTTGGTTCAAACATGGACAAAAGATCTGAACTCGTGAGGTGAGAGTGACTGCCCTTGACATCAAGGCCGCATTTGACCGAGTGTGGCATCAAGGAGCCCGAGCAAAACTGGAGTCAGTGGGAATTGGGGAAAACTCTCCGCTGGGTAGAGTCATACCTAGCACATAGGAAGCTGGTTGTGGTTATTGGAGGCCAGTCATCTCAACTCCAGGAGTTCCTCAGGGTAGTGTCCTCAGCCCAACCATCTTCAGTTGCTTGATTAATTAATTCCTTCCATCATAACTTCCAGTTGTGGGGATGTTCACTGATGATTGCACAATGTTCAGCACCATTCGTGACGACTCAGATACTGAAGCAGTCCATGTCCAAATGCAGCAGAGCCTGGACAATATCCAGGCTTGGGCTGACAAGTGGTAAGTAACATTTGCACCACACAAGTGTCAGACAATTATCACCTCCAACAAGAGAGAATCCAACCATTGCCCCTTGTTGTTCAGTGGCATTAACATCACTGACTCCCCCAATATCAACATCCTGGGGGTTACAATAGATCAGAAACTGAACTGGACTGGCCATATAAATACTGTGGCTAAAAGAGCAGGTCAGAGGCTAGGAATCGTGCGACAAGTAACCCACTTCCTGACTCCCCAAACTTGTCCACCATCTATTAGGTACAAGTCAGGAGTGTGATGGAATGTTCTCCACTTGCCTGGATGAGCGAGCTCCCACAACACTGAAGAAGCTTGACACTGTCCAGGGACAAAGCAGCCTGCTCGATTGGCACCACATCCACAAACATTCACTCCCTTCACCACCAACGCACAGAAACGGCAGTGTGTCCAATCAACAAGATGCGCTGCAGGAATTTACCAAGGCTCCTTTGACAGCACCTTCCAAACCCATGACCGCCACCATCTAAAAGGACAAGGGCAGCAAATAGATGGGAACACCACCAACTGGAAGTTCCCCTCCAAGTCATTCACCATCCTGACTTGGAAATATATCGCCGTTCCTTCACTGTTACTAGGTCAAAATCCTGGAACTCCCTTCCTAACAGCACTCTGGGTGTATCTATACCACATGAACTGCCATGGTTCATGAAGGCAGCGCACCACCACCTTCTCAAAGGCAACTAAGGATGGGCAATAAATGCTGGCCCAGCCAGCGAAGCCCACATCCCATGAATGAATAAAAAAAGTCCTGCCATCCCAGGAATCAGTCTGGTGAACCATCGCTGCACTCCCTCAATGGCACAGAAACATATCTCACCTTTCCTGTTCCCTCAACACAGTAACATATCCCACTCCTCTTCCCTTTCACCACAGCAACATATCCTTTCTTGGGTTCCTGTGGTAAGGGGAGAGGATAGGGAGTGGGATATGGTTCTGTGGTGAGGAGAAAGGATAGGGAGTGGGTTATGTTTCTGTGGTGAGGGGAGAGGAAAGGATAGTGGGATATGTTTCTGTGGACAGTAAGTGTGTTTCTCTATCAATGAAATAGAAACTACCTTAGAGGCTTTTTCAATAGCTTGGATTGGCAACACTTAAACATAGTGATGGATTTTTTTCACATATCAAATATGCAGCTGACCACTAAATTGTTTCATTTCATTTTTGGATAGCCTGGTGAGAACCTAGAGGCTTCCAAGATAGCCATGTGGCCATATGACTTTGGTGTCATTGCGATGCTATTTTGGCTGATCTGATAGTAACCTGAAATCTGCATACCACCTACCCCCGATAACCTTTCACCCCCTTGCTTACCAAGAATCTCTCCGCCTCTGCCTTAAAAATATTCAAAGACTGTGCTTCCATTGTCCTTACAGAAAGAGAGTTCCAAAGACAACCCTCAGAGGAAAATATCTCCTCATCTCTGTCCTAAATGAACGACCCCTTATTTAAAACCATGACCCCCTAGTTCTAGATTCTCCCACAAGAGGAAATGTCCTCTCCACATCCACCCTGTCACAACCCCTCAAGATCTTATATGTTTCAATCAAGTTGCCTCTTACTCTCCTAAACTCCAGCAGATTCAAGTCTAGTCTGTCCAACCTTTCCTCATAAGACAACCCACCCATTCCAGGTATTAGTCTGGTAAACCTTCTCTGAACTGCTAACACATTTATATCATTCTGTAAATAAGGTGACCAATACTGTACACAGTACTCCAGATGTGGCCTCACTAGTGCCCTGTACAACTGAAGCATAACTTCCCTACATTTGTATTCAATTTCCCTCAATAAACAATAGCATTCTATATTGGCTTTCCTAATTACTTGCTGTACTTGCTTACTAGCCTTTTGTGATTCATGCTCTAGGACTCCCAGATCCCTCTGCAATCTCTCACCATTTAGATAATATGCTTCTCTTTTATTCTTCCTGCCAAAATGGACAATTTCACATTTTCCCACATTATACTCCATCTGCCAGATCTTTGCCCACTCACTTAACCTATCTATATCTGTTTGTAGCCTTCTTATGTCCTCGTCACAACTTACTTTCCTACCTATCTTTGTGTCATTAGCAAATTTGACAACTATCCCTTCAACCCTCTCACCCAAGCAATTTTTATAAACTTGTAAACAGTTGAGGTCCCGGCATGCCACTCGTTACAACTTGCCAGAAAAAGACCCATTGATGCCTACCCTCTGCTTCCTGTTAGCCAGCCAATCTTCCTTCCCTGCCATGAGCTTTTATTTTCCGCAATAACCTTTGATCTGGCACTTTACCAAATGCCTTCTGGAAGTTTAAGTTCAGTACTTTTTTTTCATTCATTCATGGGGTGTGGGCATCGCCATCCCAAATTGACCTTGTTCAGAGGACATTTAAGAGTCAACCACTTGTTGTGGGCCTGGAGTCACATGTAGGGCAGACCAGGTAAGGACAGCAGATTTCCTTCCCTGAAGGAAAGGACACAGGACATTAGTGAACTAGATGGGTTTTTGCAACAATCGACAATGGTTTCAATTTTTAATTCCAGTTTTTTTTAAACTCAAATTCCACCATCTGCTGTGTCAGGATTCAAACCTGGGTTCCCAGAGCATTATCCTGGGTTTCTGGATTACTAGACAATACCACTATGTCATTGCTTCCCCATTCACTGATTTCCTTTATCTACAGCACATGTTACTTCCTCAAAGAGTTCCAATAAGTTGGTTAAACATGATTTACCTTTCACAAAACCATGTTGACTCTGCCTGACGACCTTGAGCTCATCCAAGTGCCCTGCTACAAATTCTTTAATTATAGCTTCTAACATTTTCCCTCCGACATATGTTAAGTTAACAGGCCTGTAGTTTCCTGCTTTCTGTCCCCCTCCCTTTTTGAATAATGAAGTTACCTTCCCTGAACCGAGAGAGTTTTGGAAAGTTAAAACCATTGCATCAGCAATCTCACTAGACACTTCTTTGGGTACCCACATGGGCCCCAGCTATGCCTGTCTCTTTATGGGATATGTGGAACATTCCTTGTTCCAGTCCTACTCCGGCCCCCTTCCACAACTCTTTCTCCGGTACATCGATGATTACTTTGGTGCTGCTTCATGCTCTCGTCGGGACTTGGAAAAATTTATTAATTTAGCTTCAAATCTCTACCCCTCCATCATTTTTACGTGGTCCATCTCTGACCTTGACCTCTCTGTCTCAATCTCTGGTGATAGACTGTCCACCAATATCCATTACAAGCCTACCGACTCCCACAGCTATCTCGACTACAGCTCCTCACACCCCGCTTCCTGTAAGGATTCCATCCCATTCTCTCAGTTCCTTCTCCTCCGTTGCATCTGTTCTGATGATGCTACATTCAAAAACAGTTCCTCTGACATGTCCTCCTTCTTCCTTAACCGAGGTTTTCCACCCACAGTCGTTGACAGGGCCCTCAACCATGTCCGGCCCATCTCCCGCGCATCCCCCCTCACGCCTTCTCCTCCCTCCCAGAAACATGATAGGGTCCCCCTTGTCCTCACTTATCACCTCCACCAGCCTCCGCATTCAAAGGATCATCCTCCGCCATTTCCTCCAACTCCAGCATGATGCCACCACCAAACACATCTTCCCTTCACCCCCCCCCCGGCGGCATTCCATAGGGATCGTTCCTTCCACTTCCTGGTCCACTCCTCCATCACCCCTACTCCTCAACCCCCACCTATGGCACCTCCCCATGCCCACACAAAAGATGCAACACCTGCCCCTTCACTTCCTCTCGCCTCACCGTCCAAGGGCCCAAACACTCCTTTCAAGTGAAGCAGCATTTCACTTGCATTTTCCCCCAACTTAGTCTACTGCATTCGTTGCTCCCAATGCGGTCTCCTCTATATTGGAGAGACTAAACGTAAACTGGGTGACCGCTTTGCAGAACACCTGCGGTCTGTCCACAAGAATGACCCAAACCTCCCTGTCACTTGCCATTTTAACACTCCACCCTGCTCTCTTGCCCACATGTCTGTCCTTGGCTTGCTGCATTGTTCCAGTGAAGCCCAACGCAAACTGGAGGAACAACACCTCATCTTCCGACTAGGCACTTTACAGCCTTCTGGACTGAATATTGAATTCAACAACTTTAGATCCTGAACTCCCTCCTCCATCCCCACCGCCTTTCTGTTTCTTCCCCCTTCCTTTTGTTTTTTCCAATAATTTATATAGATTTTTCTTTTCCCACCTATTTCCATTATTTTTAAATCTTTTATGCCCCCCACCCCCACTAGAGCTGTAGCTTGAGTGCCCTACCATCCATTCTTAATTAGCACATTCGTTTAGATAATATCACCAACTTCAACACCTCTTTGTTCTTTTGTTCTTTTGTCTGTGACATCTTTTGATGATCTGCTCCTATCACTGCTTGCTTGTCTCTACAACCACATCACCCCCCTCCACTTCTCTCCCCCCACCCAACACCACCCCCCCCCACCTTAAACCAGCTTATATTTCACCCCTCTCCTTGGATTCATGCAGTTCTGCTGAAGGGCCATGAGGACTCGAAACGTCAACTCTTTTCTTCTCCGCCGATGCTGCCAGACCTGCTGAGTTTTTCCAGGTAATTCTGTTTTTGTTTTGGATTTCCAGCATCCGCAGTTTTTTGTTTTTATATATATTTTTACTTCTTTTAAGACCCTGGGATGAAGTCCATCAGGACCAGGGCTCTTGTCAACCCCAGCTCCAACAATTTACTCAGTACCACTTCTCTGCTGACTGTAATTTTCCTGAGTTCCTTCCCACTTCCATTTCTTGGTTTAAAGCTGCTTCTGGGATGTTACTTGTATCTTCTATATTAAAACTGATGCAAAATACCTGTTCAATTCATCTGCCATCTCCTTGTTTTCCAGACTCACTTTCTATAGGACCAATGCTCACTTTGTTAACCTTTTATAAATACCTTTAAGAACACTGACTATCTGCTTCTATATTTCTGCTGGCTTTCTCTCATACTCTAATTTTTCCCTCCTTATTAGCCTTTTAGTCATTCTTTGCTGTTCTATTCTGTCCAATGTTCCGGCCTTCCACCTATCTTTTCACAATTATATACTTTTTCTTTAAGTGTGATACTTCCTAGTTAACCATGGATTGTTTGCCTGTCCCTTGGACTTTTTCATACTTGTTGAAATGTATCTATTTTGTGCATTCTGAAATATCCCCTTAGCCACTGCATCTCTATTGACCTATCCCTTAACCTAATTTGCTATTTCACGTTAGACAGCTCAACTTTAATGCCCTCATAATTGCCCTTATTTAAGTATTAAAAACTTAGACTCAGACCCGCTCCTGTCTCCCTCAAACTGAACGTAAAATTCAATTATATTATGTTCACTGTTACCTTGGGGCACCTTACTATGAGATCATTAATTGCTGCCACCTCATTGCACAATACCAGGTCGAGTATAGCCTGCTCTCTGGTTGGCTCCAGAACATCCTGTTCCAAGAAACCTATCCCAAAAACATTAAATGTGCTCCTGATGAAGGCTACCTTTGCCGATCTGACTCTTCCAGTCTGTATGTAAATTAAAATCTCCCATGATTAACATTGTGCCTTTCTGACAAGCTCCTATTATTTCTTCCTTTATGCTCAACCCTACCAGTGGTTACTATTAGGGGGCCTGTGCACAACTCACACATGTGACTCCTTGCCTTTAACATTTCTCATCCCTACCCAAATTGTTTCCACGTTCTGGTTACTGAACTTAGGTCATCCCTCTCTGTTGTGCTAATACCATCATTAACTAACAGAGCTGCCCCTCCACCTTTTCCTTACTTCCTGTCCTTCCTAAATATCCTGTACCCAACCATCTTCAGCTGCTTCATCAATGACCTTCCTTCCATCATAAGGTCAGCACTGGGGATATTCGCTGATGATTGCACAATGTTCAGCACCATTCGTGACTCCTCAGATACTGAAGCAGCCCATGTCCAAATGCAACAAGACATGGACAATATCCAGGCTTGGGCTGAGAAGAGGCAAGTGCCAGGCAATGACCATCTCCAACGAGAGAGAATCTAACCATCACCCCTTGACATTCAATGGCATTACCATTGCAGAATCTCCCACTATCAACATCTGGGGGTTAACATTGACCAGAAACTGAACTGGACTAGCCATATAAATACTATGGCTACAGAGCAGGTCAGAGGCCGAGAACCTTGCGGTGAGTAACTCACCATCTGAATCCCTAAAGCCTGTCCACCATCTACAAGGCACAAGTCAGGAATATGATGGAATATTCTCCACTTGCATGGATGAGTGAGCTCCCACAGCACTGAAGAAGCTGGACACCATCCAGGACCAAGCAGCCCGCTTGATTGGCACCACATCCACAAACATTCACTTCCCCACCACTGACGCACAGTAGCAGCAGTGTGTACCATCTACAAAATGCACTGCAGGAGCTCACCAAGGCTCCTTAAGATGGTACCTCCCAGACCCACAACTACTACCATCTGGAAGGACTAGGATAGCAGGTGCATGGGAACGCTACCACCTGGAATTTTCTCTCCAAGCCACTCACCATCCTGACTTGGAAATATATCGCCGTTCCTTCACTGTCGCTGGGTCAAAATCCTGGAACTCCCTTCCTTACAGCACTGTGGGTGTACCTACACCACATGGACTGCTGTGGTTCAAGAAGGCAGCTCAGCACCACCCTCTCAAGGACAATTGGGATGGGCAATAAATGCTGGTCCAGCCAGCGATGCCCACATCCCATGAGTGAATGAAAAAATATCAAAAATTTAAACAGATAAGTGCTCCCAAGTAATGTTTTTGTAAATATTTATATGTATACTTGTGTCACATATTAACACCTACTTTAAAACATTTTCTGTTCTATTTTAGCCTAAGAAATTACTTGCCTATTGCTGTTTTTATGAAAAGGTGTCACAAATGAGTCTGGTCAAAACTAAATTATACTGTGTCTATTATATCATTGAGATTCCAATAGATAATCAAGACAGTAATTGTAAACAAGATGAATATTGCATGAGAAATCATGTTGGGATTATTAAAACTGCTGAATTACTAAAAGCTGGATTAACAGTTCACCCCTGATATGTTTCATTTAAACTCTGGCACTGTAGATTGATTGACTTGATTTCATAAACGTTTTAGCTTGGTGAGGTCACCAGGTGCACAGCCAACGTCATTGTCTATGCAGTTGTTGTCTACTTTAAAACATGAGCTGTGATCAAATAACCATTAGCAGCTTTTCATTGTGAAGACCTGTATTCATTACTATTAACTTGAATTAGGTCATTTCCTGCACATGGCTTTAGGTATTCTCTTTCGATATGAGGCCCATGTGTATGTTTCTCTAAAAAACTGGCAAAAGTAATGGTGAAACATTGAGGTCACAATAGAATGTCTGACATTACAACAAAGAAGGTACAGCTGATTTACCATTCTGAATCTTGAATCGTACAGCTGGCTGTTAGAAGCAATGCAACCATTCCTTTTCTGACAGCACCCTTAAAATGTATTGATACATGAATAAAAGCTGTTTTATGAAGCAGCATTTTGCACCATCCCATCTTTTTCCAGCAAAAGGATTGTTTAGGATCCATGATCCCATGTTGGATTGAGCTGTTGTTATTGGTTGTGCCTTAATGATTATATGAGTCAATTTGCTTGTAGTCCTCTTCCTGCGATTGAGATACTTTCAGTCATGATACTTTTGTAAATAGATCTTTTGGAAAGATCTCTGGTGCCAAAATCTCAAAAAAAATTGAATTATCACTGAAAAAAATGACACTTGTTTTCAACAAATTTGTTAATAAGGCAGTACATGCTAGGATCAATTGTAATTTTCAAGATGTAGGTCGCCAGATTTTTGTTGGGTAAGGCTATCAAGGGATGCGGAACAGGTTGATGCTGGGAGTTAAGGTACAGATCAACTGTGACCTAATTGAACGATGGAGCAGGCTTGATGATTTGAATGGTCTAACCCTGCCCTTGTATGTAGGGATCTGGAATTGAACTTGTGATCTTAACAATACATTATGATTCCTTTAACCACTAGATTGTTGGAGAGTGTAGCTTTTGTTTTCGTTCCTGTTTTGAGAGGTTTTATGAATCTAGAGTGGTTGTAGCTGTATTCCAATAATCACCTTGACATTGTCATCATAATTTTCTAAATCCAGATCTGATACATAAGGAATCAGCATGCTCAAATTTGTTTATGTGGAAACAACAAAATTGGCACTCCAATTAATGTCTAAGGATATAGAGAGCTATTTGAAATGATGTTTACTGGAAATTATTTAGTCGATCTAGAATGATAAATGCCAGACCTTTCCTATAGTTACTGGTTATTTGTCATGATATTTTGTGGAATTAGAAAATTGCCCTATTGGAAATTCCTAGAGGAGAAGGTAGTCGTCTGGAGACCATTTAATCATATGTGCAATAATCTGGTTGTTATGTATCCGGCTCAATAGAACCAATATATTAGTCAATCACAAATATATTTAAGTCACTAAACTGTTAATCAGAGGTGATCTGACAGATACCTGAAAATGACTATATAGATCGGAAAAGAGAGACATGCTGCCGAGGTTTTTCATCTTGCACTCATCAGGACAAACACAATGCCAGATTTCAAACGATCGCAACAATTTATACTGCAGGAGGAAAGGGTGCCAAATTGACTCTAATTGGCTGAGGCGTTGCCACGGAGAAAACAACAGAGACTACAGGCTTCCCAAGCTCCCGGGTCATGTAAAAAAGTCGCAAGCTCGTGACATGTCTCATTTACACTTGCTAGAAGCAACATGTATTCATACACAGGGGCCCGTTCTCTGCAAATAGATGGAATATGTTCAAGCCTTGTGCTCTTTATGAATTACCTGGGAGCTTAGAGAGCCAATAGTTCTCCATTGCTTTCTCTATGGCAATGCCTCGGCTAATCAGAGTCAACTTGTCAACCAAGCAGCACCCTTTCCTCCTGTAATGTAAATTGTTGTGATCATTTGAAGTTTGGCATTCTTGCATTTGTCCTGATGAATACAAGGCAAGAAGCTTTAGAACATATTTCTCTTTTCAGCAAAATTCGAGTTCTCTACTACCAGTGACTGTGTCCTATAGTCCTTTGAGAACAGGCCTGGAAAAAAGAATTAACATTTTTCTGTTAGTTCATGGTATTGATAGTGAGCACAGAGTAGTTATTCAATTTTAGATATAGTTATTTCCAGATGTCTGTCTTATAGTCTCTGACTTACAGTTTAGTGACTTAAATGTATTTGTGATTGACTAATATATTGGTTCTACTGAGCTGGATACTTAACAACTGGATTATTTCATATATGATTAAATGGTCTCCAGGCGACTACTTTCTCCTCTGGGAATTTCCAACAGGGCAATTTTCTAATTCCACAAAATAACATGACAAATAGCTAGTTTCCTGCATAAACGTTAAATTGGTGCATTCATTTATTTACTTTAAATAGTTACCATGCTGCTAGTCATTCTCAACTGTGTTAGTTCCCCTAGCATTGACTGAGGTAGTTTGTGACTTGTCACAGAATTTCCAACTGTTTGGGTAACCTTATAGAAACACCTATTTTCAGTAGGATTGTCTTGTTTCTGGTACTGGGTTAGTGCAATATTGACTGCATGCTCCATTTTTGAAGAGGTTAGTACTGCTATGGTATGAAATGTTTTGCAGAACCTGAAAGAGTCAGCTCTTGAGATTAAGCACAATATTCATGTGACTTGGAAATTAAAATGTGGCCATAGTCAATGTGTGTTAACTAATATACACTTTCATAACCTGCCTCTTTATGACTGACTTTGATTATACCTTTAATCATGGATGTTGTGCAAGTGCATATTATTAGCAGCTTTAATTTGACTGAAGCTGCAATATATGCCTTTTTAAAATTTGTTCATGGAATATGGGTGTCACTGACGAGGCCGCCATTTATTGCTCATACCTAATTGCCTTTGAAAACATGGTGGTTAGCCGCCGCCTTGAACCCCTGCAGTCATGTGGACTGGTTGCTAAGCAGATTCTGCAAGGGCGTATCTATAATTTCACTTTCTTTACATGAGGATTGCTAGTGTCACCACTTTTCTCCTTGTTACTTTGTTACACAGTGGTAAAGGCTTAGCAGGCTTAGTAATGGTAATATGGCTAAGCTTTAATTTAAGATCAACTTTTCAATCTGCTTGGTTGTGACTGAAAGAATTGGAAAGAAATGCACTGCAATTACTTAAGAACATAAATACGAGCAGGAGAAGACCAAACAGTGTATTGAACCTGCCATGCCATTCATTACGATCGTGGCTGATCTTAGGCTTCAACTCCACTTTCCCACCTGCTCCCTGTATTCTTTGATACCCTGAGAGACCAAAGATCTGTCTTATCCCAGCATTAAATATATTCAGCGAAGGGGCATCCACAACCCTCTGGGGTAGAGAACTCCAAAGATTCACACCCCTATGTGTGAAGAAAACTTCTCCCCATCTCAGTCCTAAATGATCGGCCACATCATGAAACTGTGTGCCCTTGCTCAAGATTCTCCAGCCAGGAGAAACAACATCTCATTATCTGCCCTGTCAAGCCCCCATCATAATTTTGAATGTTTCAATGAGATCACCACTTGTCAAAGTCTCTCAATTTGAAAATGCTGCTCTCTGCATCCTGTCTGTTAACCAATTCTCTATCCAAGTTAATATATCACTTCCAACTCCATGAGCCAATTTCTTGTGTATTAGCCTTTTGTGTGGCACCTTATCGAATACCTTTTGGAAATCCAAATCCACTTCTGGTTCCCTTTTATGTACTGTACTAGTTACAAGCTAAAAAAAACTCGAATAAATTTGTCAGGCAGAACTTCTCTTTCATAAAACTATGTTGACTTTGTTCTAATCATACTATGCTTTTCTAAGTACATTGTTAAGACTTCTTTAATAATAGATTTCAGCACTTTCCCAATGACAAACTGGCCTGTAGTTTCCTGTTTTCTCTCGTCTCTATCTTTTTCTCTCCTTTCTTGAATAGTGGTGTTACATGTGCTACCTTCCAATCTACTGGGACTGTTCCAGAAGCTCGGGAATTTTGGAATTTCGTCATTGCCATGATAAGCTCTCCTGTCTTTGCTTCTAAGGGACCAATTTTACTTTAGCTACTCTCCATTTTATGTACTTTTTAAAATTCATTCATGGAATGTTGGCTTCGCTGGCTGGGCCAGCATTTATTGCCCATCCTTTGAGAAGGTGGTGGTGAGCTGCCCTCTTGAACCGCTGCAGGGGTGTAGGTACACCCACAGTGCTGTTAGGAAGGGAGTTCCAGGATTTGGACCCAGCGACAGTGAAGGAACGGCAATATATTTTCAAGTCAGGATGGTGAGTGACTTAGAGGTAAACTTGCAGGTGGTGGTGTTCCCATCCATCTGCTGCCCTTGTCCTTCTAGATGGTAATGGTTGTGGGTTTGAAAGGTGCTATCGAAGGAGCTTTGGTGAATTCCTGCTGTGCATCTTGTAGATGGTACACACTGCTGCTACTGTGCGTCGGTGGTGGAGAGAATGAATGTTTGTGGATGTGAAGCCGACCAAGTGGGCTGCTTTGTCCTGGATGGTGTCAAGTTTCTTGAGTATTGTGGGAGTTGCACTCATTCAGGCAAGTGGGAGGTATTCCATCACACTCCTGACTTGTGCCTTGTAAATGGTGGACAGGCTTTGATGAGACAGGAGGTGGGTTACTTGTCGCACGATTCCTAGCCTCTGACCTGCTCTTGTTGCCACAGTATTTATATGGCTAGTCCAGTTCAGTTTCTGGTCAATGGTAACCCTCCGAATGTTGATAGTGGAGGATTCAGTGATGGTAATGCCATTGAACATCAAGGGGCAATGGTTGGATTTCCTCTTATTGGAGAAGGTCATTGCCTGACTTGGTATTTTTCTTTGCAACATTATAGACCTCTTCTTTTAATCTAACAATATCCTTAATCTCCTTAGTGAGCCACGGATGGACCTTTCTTGCTGAGTTTTTGTTTTTCAATTAAATGTAATTTTGTTGAACATTTTGATTGTTTCTTTAAACATTTCCCACTGTTTATTTAACACCTTACCTTTTTATCTATTTACCTACTCAATCTTAGCCAGCTGTCCCCTTAATCCTATATATTGGTTTTGTTTTGGTTATGAAATTGGATACAAATTGGCTAATTGGATTCATGTCCACCACCCTGACATGAATCAGAGTATTGGTTAATGGATGTTTTTTGGATTGGAGGAAGGTTTGTAGTGTAGTTCCACAGGGGTCAGTGTTGAGACCCTTGCTTTCCCTGATGTATATTAATGACCTGGACCTTGGTGTGCAGGGCATAATTTCAAAAATTGTGTATGATACAAAACTTGCAAGCATTGTGAGCTGTTAGGAGGACAGTGTCGAACTTAAAAAGAACAAATTACTTGAAATAGACATGTTGGTGGAATGGGTGACAAGTGGCTGATGAAATTCAATGCAGAGAAGTGTGAAGTGATTCATTTTGGTAGGAAGAACACAGAGACAATATGTAATAAAGGATACAATTATAAAGGGGGTGTAGGAGCACAGGTCCTATGTATATGTGCATAAGTCATTGAAGGTGCCAGGACAGACTGTGAGCATGGTTAATAAAGCATACAATATCCTATGCTTTATTAATAGGGGTATAGAATAGAAGAGTAAGGGGGTTTTGTTAAATTTGTATACGCACTGGTTTGGCCTCAACTGGAATATTGCATCCTGTAGTGGGTGCCATACTTGGGACAAGTGTGATGGCATCAGTACAGATGAGTGAGTGCAGAAAAGATTCACATGAATGGTTCCAGGGATGGGGATCTTCAGTTAAGAAGATACTCCCAGCATCTCCAATCCGTTTTCTTTGGAGAAGAGAAGGTTGAGAGGAGATTTGAAAAAGGATATTCAAAATCATGAGGGGCCTGGACAGAGTAGATAGGAAGAAACTATTCCCAATGGTGGAAGGATTGAAAACAAGACAGCACAGACTTAGGGTATTCGCAAAAGAAGCAATGGCGAACTTTTTCACGCTCCAAGTGGTTACAATCTGTTATGCGCTCCTGAGAGTAAGGCAGAGGCACTGAAAAGGGAATCTGAAAAGGCAGAATGCGCAGGTTTATGGGGAGAAGGTGGGGGAATGGCATTAGTTGCATTGTTCATTCAGAGAGCCAGCGCAGAGATATTGAGTTGCATGGCTTCCTTCTGCGCTGTAAAAATTCTTTGTTTCAGTTTAAGATTCTTGTTTGTGATTGGTGTATGTCAATTTGAAACTGAATGTGGAATTCAATTGTCTTATGATAACTATTTTCCAGTGGATCTTTTACTATGACATTACCAATTAATCCTGCCTCATTTCAAAATATTAGATGTAAAACAACTTTACTCCTAGTTGGTTCCACAATATGTTGTTCCAGGAAACTATCACGGAAGCATTGTACAAACTCACTGCATATAAACTACTCCAACAGCGTTTTCTGATCCTTGCTTTTCCCCATCTTCACCCATACTGATTCTACTTCCTGATTTGCTGAGCCAAGACCCGTTTTCACTAATATCCTTATGCTATCCTTTATTATCAGGGCGACTACTCGTTTTCTATTCTGCCTGTCTTTTCAAAATGGTGTGTACCCTTTATTTCCTAATCCAAGTCACCTTGTAACCATGTCTCTGTAATGGCAGTTAGATCTAAACCATTTATCTCAATTTGTGCCATTAGTTCATTTGTCTTATTGTGGATGCTCCACATATTCAGATAGTGATTTCAATTTTACTTTTTCTTACTACTGTTCCCTGCATGGACCTTACTCTCTACACTATTACTGTTAAACTCTGTCTCTCCCTGTCCCTCAGCTTGTCTTTAGCTACCTCAGTATACTTTACCATTGCCTCAACTATTATCTTTGGATTTCTAAATCTCCCTTCACGCGAACCCTCCTCCCATCTGTTAGTTGAAAGATATTTTCCCCTGCTGTTACCATATTTGCTGATACACTCACATGTTTGTATGCTCTGTCCCTTCCTGTCACACTCTGGTTACCATTACCTGCGTCATTACATTGCACTATTGCCTTGTCCTTTCTCTTTAACTTTCCAAATCTTCCCTAACATGAACGCTCCCCATGCACTATAGTCCTAATTATACGACTCACCAGGATACTTGTCCCAGTGCAGTTCAGTTCAGATGGTGAAGACCTTCCCAATGGTATGGCTCCCTGTTCCCCCAGTTCTGGTGCCGCAAAACATATTTCTCCAACACCAATCTTTGAGCCACACGTTCAACTCTGATCTTATTTACCCTATGTCAGTTTGCTTGTGGCTCACATGGCAATCCTGACCTTTGTGATTCTGCTTTTTAATTTAGCCTCAAATTGTTCATACCCTCTCAGCAGAACCTCTTTCTTAGACCTACGTATGTCATTGGTACCCACGTGCACCATAACCACTGGAACCTTCCCCTTCCCTGCACCTCCCTCCAAATTCCAAGATGTTCTTAACCCTGGCACTGGGCAGGCAATACAGTCTACGGGACTCACATTCTCTCTGCTGCAGATGTGCGGACTGACAGTGGCATAGTGATAATGTCACTGGACTAGTAATCCAGAGGCCCAGGCTAATGCTCTGGGGAGATGGGTTCAAATCCCACCAGGGCAGAAATTCACTTAATAAAATCTGGAATTGAAAGCTAGTCTCAGTAATGGTGATCATGAAACTACCATTGATTGTCATAAAAACCCATCTGGTTCACTAATGTCATTTAGGGAAGGAAATCTGCCATCCTTACCTGGTCTGGCCACATGTGACTCCAGACCTACAACAATGTGGTTGACTCTTAACTGCTCTCTGAAGTGGCCCACAAGCCACTCAGATCAAGGGTATTATGGATTGCTAACAAATGCTGACCTTGCCAGTGGCACCCTCATCCCATGGAAGAATAATTTTTTTAAAATCCCCTGAACTATAATGTCCCCCAGCTGAATGGCCCTTTGTACTTTGCTCAACCACCCTGCAGTCCCTGCTCTCGTCCACGCAAACTGCATGAACCGGAACCCCAGGACAATGGAAAAGGCTGGTTCCATTACCTCCCTCACTTGCAGTCACACCCTCCTGTCCCTGGCCACAAACCAAATTAGAAATACCTAGCCTAAGGAGCGTGACTGCCTCCTGGAACAAAGTGACCAGGTAACTTTCCCCTCTCCCCGATGCATCTCTGTGTCCAATGCTCAGATTCCAGTTCATCAGCTGGGAGTTGAACTTCCTGGAGCTGCAGATACTTAGTGCAAATGTAATTGCTGTTGATCACACTGATGTCTACCAGTTTCCATAAGCTACAGCTGCAACATGCCACCTGCCCTGCCATGATTATTGTGTTTCATTTAACTAATTAGGTTTCAGGTTTAGAAATATCACTCAACTCTTTATCTGTTGTTATATTCACTAGTTTAAATTTTTCGCTGCAAATTTAATGCAATACTTATCTCCCAGTACTAGTTTAAACTACCCCCGTTTAGAGGGATAAAGTCTTCAAACTAATCAAATAAAATAATTTTATCATCTCACTTCTCCTTTTTCCTAATCCCCACCTATAACTGAACTGATTAATGGAGGTGATTAAAGAATGGCTTAAGCTAACATTTCCCTCTGGATTTACTTTGCTATCTACCCCTTAACCTCCACACACATGGTCATTATCTTAGCCTTTTGCTAACTGCACGCCTGGGTTTAGGAACTTGCAGTGTGGAGAGTAGAGATCCATATTTTAGCACATTCCATTGCTGTGCTGACTATTAGCAAAATACCACTAAATGTAGATTCCCTATGTACTTGGTTATGGCAAGAGCCTCCTATGAAGATAGCTTTAGGGATGACCCCAAAGCATCCTTGAATAGGTCAAACATACATGCCGACTCATGGGAGTTCCTGGCTATCTAAAATGGAGAAGGTTTATCTGGGAAGGTATGGACACATTGAGAAACTTCGTCGGGAGCATGCATAGGCGAAGTCGAGGCATTGGAGAAAGTGTGCAAAACCTCCAAACACCTCATCTGCCTGGAAAAACTCAGCTGGTCTGACAGCATCTGCAGAGAGGAACACAGTTATCGTTTCGAGTCTGTACGACTCTTCAACAGAACTAAGTAAAAATAGAAGAGAGGTGAAATATAAGCTGGTGTAAGGGAGGGTGGGACAAGTAGAGCTGGATAGAGGGCCAGTGACAGGTGGAGATAGCCAAAAGATGTCATAGACAAAAGGACAAAGAGGTGTTGAAGGTGATGATATTATCGAAGGAATGTGCCAATTAAGGGTAGAAAGCAGGACAAGCAAGGTACAGATAGCCCTAGTGGGGGTGGGGTGAAGGAACCAAAAAAGGCTAAAAGGTAGAGATAAAACAATGGGTGGAAATACATTTAAAAATAATGGAAATAGGTGGGAAAAGAAAAAGAAAACTGGAACATGCATTAGCCAGACCTCCCTGTCGCTTGCCATTTCAACACTCCATCCTGCTTCCATGCCCACATGTCCGTCCTTGGCCTGCTGCATTGTTCCAGTGAAGCTCAATGCAAACTAGAGGAACAGCACCTCATCTTCCGACTAGGCACTTTACAGCCTTCCGGACTGAATATTGAGTTCCACAATTTTAGATTATGAACTCTCTCCTCCATCCCCATCCCCTTTCCGATCCCCCCCCCCTTTTTTCCCCATTAATTTACATAGATTTTTCTTTTCCCACCTATTTCCATTATTTTTAAATGTATTTCCACCCATTGTTTTATCTCTACCATTTAGCCTTTTTCGAATCCTTCACCCCACCCCCACCAGGGCTATCTGTACCTTGCTTGTCCTGCATTCTACCCTTAATTAGCACATTCCTTCGATAAAACACCACCCTCAACACCTCTTTGTCCTTTTGTCTATGATATCTTTTGGCTATCTTCACCTATCACTGGCCCTCTATCCAGCTCTACTTGTCCCACCCTCCCTTAAACCAGCTTATGTTTCACCTCTCTTCTATTTTTACTTAGTTCTGTTGAAGAGTCATACGGACTTGAAACGTTAACTGTGTTCCTCTCCGCAGATGCTGCCAGACCTGCTGAGTTTTTCCAGGTGTTTTTATTTTTGTTTTGGATTTCCAGCATCTGCAGTTTTTTGCTTTTAACCTCATCTGCCTGACTCTTCAAGCACTATCTGCCCTGCATGTGGCAGAGTCTGCAGATTGGGCATTGGACTTATCAGTAATCTCAGACCCCTAAAATTTAATTTTCTTAAACCTACATTAGTGAAGCAAAATGGGTTTTTCTTTCACAAGATATAAGTAATGTATTTTCAGTTATAACAACTTATAATGCACGGTTCAACAAATATGAATGGCGTTGTGATGAGTTCTCAGCAAGTGAATTAAGTAAGATAAAGATTATTTTGCAGTCGAATGTGGAGATAACGAAAATGAAATCTCCCTCACTTTCTCAGGTTGTAGATTCAAGAATATTGATTCATTCTGGAAAGAAGTGGAATTTTGTGTCTTTTTGTCTTTCCCCATCTTATGAAATAACTGAGATTTCTCGAGAGCTTCTTCATGCTTTTATTTGGAACCGGAGAAAGATGTTTGATGAAGGATATGTTGTGTTGCCAGTGTTTATTTTGTAATCCATGTAAAGATTCAGTTTAGCCATGTTTCTAATATTAGATCAGCACAACATGAACTGTGTATTCCATTTTTGAACAAAGTTTAACAATTAAAAATAAAAGTGGAAATTGCTGGAAACACCCTAGGTCAGACAATATCCATAAAGACAAAAAAACAAGTTATGAAACTTTGCAGATGAGGTGTGTTCCCCATTGGAATCTGTCTTCTCTCTTCATAGATGTTGATTGATCAGCTGAGTTTTTCCAACATCTTATGTTTCTATTTCAGATTTCTTTTTTATTTTACTGTGTTTAATAAAAATTGGTGTAATGGAAGTACAAGAAATCAGAAATGGGCTGATCTATTGTGCTTGTTAATTCAGGGCTGCTCCTGGCCTCTGTCTGGGTTAATTTAAATTAATTTAGAACAGATAGGAAATGAAATAATTGAAATTCATTGTGCACCACAACTGGAAGAAAAGGAACACCATGAAAGTAAACCCATGGATCAGGTGACCAGGAAGTGCAGATTGTGTACATTTTGCCAAACTTAAGGGGCTGTTGCAAAATCAGAAAATCTTGCAGTACATTTAGCATGCACAGCAAGTAATGTTGGGCCCCCTAAACAAACTGCATCGGAAACCTATAGTGACTGCTTAAAGCGGCATGTGAAGATCAGTGACAACAGCAGTAAGCTTACCAGAAATGGTCTTTGAGCTGCTTTATTTCCTACTTTTCCTCATCAGATTTTTTAAAAAGACATGTTTTAACAAAGGATTTCAGTATCTACCCAACCAAAGCAGTTCTGTTACTTTTAATCACCAGAACTTTCTCTTAGCCTCCCACTTCTAGTTTTCACAACGATAATTGAAGTGATGTGAGATATGGTAATGTCACTGATGTGGTTAAGGTTAACTCTCCTTTGCACAGCATTTGCACCATGTTGAAATTTTCAGCACTTAAGCCTGTTTTAATAAATACATTTCCAACTTTGTGGAATGCACAGTTTTTTAAATGAAAGTTTTAAATGATCGAAGTTTTTGACTTGAGAGATTGTTTAAAATCTGTAGTGGAGAGTTTCAGAAGGGGCCTTGTGTAATTTAAGTACTGGTTGTTATTCACCTTCATTCCTCCAGAGTATACTCTATGAAGGAATGGCATTGACATTTTTTTCAAGTAACTTTCTCATTCCCTTTTTAAAGTACTAATGGACTTTGCTTCAACATGTAGTGTCATTAAATGAAGCTTTCTCCTTGCTTAATTAAAGGGCAAAAAAGGGGAAATGCTTAACAATAGCAACTTGTATTTATTGAGTGACTTTAATATAGCAACATATCCCAAAGTGCTTCACAGGAGCGTTATCATGGGTAAGGGAAAGGGGAGGAAGCTGTTAGAGTGTAACTTCACTTGGTTAGAGTTTTAATGTAACTTCTTGGCACACAAATGATAATTAGATCACGAATACTGAGATTCTGCCAAATTAAGATATATAACTCCTTCAAAGGCCTGCTTTATATTAAATGTAAAGATTGAAAAGGATATTTGATATAATGGAAAAAAAAGCTTCATTAAGAATGCAAAAAAAATTTGGTTCCCAATTTGTAGCCATAAATCACTAACAAACTGAATATTGCTGAAAAAAGAGAATTTTTGTCAAAGCTTTTCGTGCACTCATCAGGACCATTTGCAAGAAAGCACCAATGTCAGGGGAGGCAACATATTTAGACTGTATGAGAAGAGAGTGCTGATTAGTTGGAAAGTGAACTCTGATTGATAGAGGAATTGTCGTAGAGAATGCATCAGCTGATTGTGACTGACAGCTAATTGCCAAGCATTGTTTGCAATTTAAACCAGGTAGCTTGACTCTGATTGGTCATGTCATTACCCTGGGGAATGAACCAGTGAATGGCTGTCACTTATTTGGTTTAGCTGAAACAGGTGCAATGGATGTACGTGTTCTTTCTGCCTGCAGACAACATGGCCCTATGTATAAATATATGTGGCTTCCAGTACACACAAGTGCACCACACTGCGAGCCCAACTGACAATCCTAAATTGGTTGTCAGCGGAATTCTTAGCACACTTAGAAAACTGCCAGGGAGTTCCTTACCACGGTCTACCACAAACCTACCTTCACTGGTCACACATGCGTTGGGACTCGCTCTATAAGTTTGGTCTTATTGACAACCTCATAAGTAGGGCCTGAGCCATTTTCTCACCTTGCAAGTTTGATGCTGAAATAGGGCGCATCAAAGACATCCTGTGGCATAATGGCTACCCTGATCAGATCGTTTTGCGCTGTATATAATTGGAAACTCATGAATGGGCCTAAGGCAGCTACTTTCCCGCCCTGAAAAAAGCCCATTCTACTTCGGATTACCCTGGAAGGGCAAGTTATCTCAAGAGTTTGAGCAACAGGTGAAGCATGCAGCAGCACCACAAGTGATATTCACCATTAACAGGACACTGTCGTCAAACCAAAAAGATATTCTGCCTATAACACAAATGAGTAATGTGGTGTAAGAATTTTGGTGCAGGTGTGATGCCAAGTATGTAGACCATATGTCCCAAAGACTGGCGGGTTGTATCAAACAGCATGTTCCAACCGCTGTTCGCAACAGGCAGAGCACAGACCGTACCCAACCAGCCTGTGCTTGCCAAACTCAAAACAGTTTCCAACATTATATGTGATTCTGCAATTGGACAACATTTGCTAAATAATCCTCAGTGTGCTAAGAATCATGCTGACAACCAATTTAAGATTGTCACTCTACGTATATTAATACTCAGGTACCCATTCTTTGCAGACAGAACATGCACACACATTGCACCTGTTTCAGCTAAACAAAATAAGTGATAGCCATTCGCTGGTTCATTTCTCAGGGTAATGTCTTGACCAATCAGAGTCAAGCTGCCTGGTTTAAATTTCAAACAATGCTTGGTAGTTATCTGTCAGTCACAATCAACTGGTGCATTCTCCATGGCAATGCCTCTATCAATTAGAGTCCACTTGCCAACCAATCAGCGCTCTCTTCTCATACAGTATAAATAAGTTGTTTCCCCAGACATTGGTATTTTCTTGATGAATTGTCCTGATGAGTGCAAGACAAAAAGCTTTGACAAAAAAAGTCTCATTTTTCAGCAATACTCAAGTTCTGTTTTACCAAACAAACTGAATATCCTGGCATAAACATGAAATGGATGATCTCCAGCTGACCTAGATTAGAATACTGCTATTTCTGTTATAAAATCTAAGCAGGAAAAGTGATAGTGTTTTTTTTCGTGCAGCCTCTTGTTCTGTCCTCCTCAAAGTGCTGAGAACCCTTAAATTGCCAAATGTCATCACTTGCAGGGAATTTGGAAAGTTGCTTTCATAGTGCCCTTTGTCACCAAGACCAAAGACAAAACCTGCAACCTTCCTCATCTACATGGCTCAGTCCCACTGCAGAATTTAAATGCTGCTGATTTTTCCTTTCCCATTGCTTTAGATAATTTTTGAGAATGCTGCTATAGAACCAAACTGATGATGAGGGTGAAATTCAGCTAGGCGTTCCACTTGTAATCACTATCCAGTGACCATTGTTGGAAAGTGAGAGTGTGGACCTGATGAAGGACTCTTCCTGTGTGCTGCCTTCCATGTTTGAATAGCCAGCTGCTGCTCTGTCCGGTCTCAGGTTAAGAATCTCCACTTAGCTGCTGTTGCCCATAAAACTGTAAACCAGTATGAATCAACAACACCTGTAGGAGACGTGGAGAGAAAACTGGGGCATTTTGAAAAAAAAACTCCAAAACCCTGTAGTTAAATGTATTTGGAATTCACAATCCCGACAGCAGGTTGCAATCCTGTATTCACATGAAATGTGATTCACTGTCAAACACAAGTTATGATGTTTGGACTTGTGTTGTTTATGGGCTTCTTAAATTGGGACAGTGTTGATTTGCACTTGCTGACGGCTAAGGATGGGTGATATTGAATGCAACCTTCAGGGTTAATGGGATTTTATCAGTTTTACCAAGAGAAACTGCTGTGAGTTGCTTTGCTCAGTATTTTTATTCCCTACCAAACATTTTTTGATAGAGAAATGTGATGGTTTAGGTTGTTTGGCAGAGAATCGAGCTATCCTTATATGTTCAGTGTTCTATGGGGAGAAAGAATCTGTGCTTGGCCTATGTTGCAGAATGCATTTATTGAGACTCTGAGCTTGACCACATTTGGTGTTCTGTCATTTCAGATATCTTATGATTTGTATTTGTTTAGTTAGCTAGTGTGCTCTTTGCCTTTCACAAAATATGTAGTGTTTTAATGAACTTCTTTTGATGAAACAGAATCAAACTTAAACAGCCTTGGAGAGATTTCAAGTCCATCTCATTTCAGTGCATCCTTACTTTGCTGTTATGGTTTCCTGACGATTTTTTTTACCCTGTTGGATTTATTGTGCTCCAGAAAGTACATCTTGATGTGGCATGATCTCTTCTCTTCCCCCTATAGAGATTTCCTTTCTTATGCTGCTAGGGGGAAACAGTGAGCGAATGTTAGTTGCTAGCTCGCAATGGAGAGGGGAGAATCAGTTAAACTGAGCCCACATACTTCTCTTATTATTTGATCATGGAATGTAAACATTACTTTATTATTCATCACTAATTGTCCTTGAGTAGGTGGTGGCGAACCACCTTCCTGAACTGCTGCCTTGCACGTGGTAAAAGTTTTGTTCTTTTTGTTTATGAAGTGGGATGTGGGTGTTGCCAGGCTAGCGTTTATTACCCATCCCTAGTTGCCCAAGTTCGGAGGGCATTTAGGAGTCAACCACATTGCTATGGGTCTGGAGTCACATGTAGGTCAGACTAGATAAAGACGGTAGATTTCCTTCCTTGAAGAACATTAGTGAACCAGTAGACCAATAGTGCTGTTAAGTGGAAGTTCCATGACTTTGCCATTAAATTTGTAATATCTTACACCATTTTAGGTAACTGAAGAGATCAACAACCACCCATTTACTGATGAGTATCACTTATTCAGTATAAATTTTGCAGGCCTATTTTTGGGCTGTTTCTAAAGGTAGTATTGAGCACTCACAAAATGAGGTCCTGGGACATAGGAATGATGTCAGTGAAGGCACAGAGTTGCCCCTTTTGAATTTTTAGGTACCAGTGTTTACAGCCTTTCCAGGCAAACTGATTGCTACTTGCAAGGCTGAAGTAAAAGGAGATTTTTATTTCTGCTTGACCGGAAGATAGCATGGGTGTGATGTAGAGATGTCAAGTAAAGCAGGAGAAATATCCCTTTAAAAAGGATAGCTTGTTAACAAAAAAAACCACGGCGAATATGCTGAGACTAAAATTGAACTCTTCTAAAATTCCTTGTGCTTTGTTGAAGGAAAACTGATGCATGGTGATGTTTATTTCATCTTCCTGTGTTTGTAAACATGATAAATGTCTGTATGGACCCCTACGGAAATGAATTTGATAAATAGCTAAATTTCCCCTCGTTCTTAGCCTTCCCAAAGAAAAGATAAATTGTGCTACCATCCCTATTTTGGAAGGTGGAACATTTATCTCTCTGGACGCTGCTGTAGATTATGTCACATTTCCCGTGTACTGCACACACCAGTGGGTTGTCTAAGACTTTTAGGTAAAGCTGCACCACAGATCAGAGACCAGGAGCCGTGAAGAAGGTCAAAGGTTGGCTAATGCCCGAGTGAATGCAAAACCAAAAATGCTGTTACAGGACTGTCATTGAATGCCATGGGGAGATGGTTTGATCACCTGCCTGAATGCTATTTAGTTAAATTTGTGCCTGACTGAAGGGGCACAGCTTGCCAGAGTGTTAATCAGCATTCAACTTGTTGGAGCTTAGCTATTGCCACAGTACGCTTCCGGTTTTGGACAGTTTTGTTATTGATCTGTGCAGAGATTGGCTCTCGATTTAAATCTCTTTTGAAAAGCCATTACTATTCAGTAACATAATATTCTCAACGTTGTGATGTTCTGTGCAGTTTCCAGTCCTTTTTTGGGTCAAGCTCGCAGCTGATAGAAGCAATAGCCCTGTATGCCCATGAGAAAAGAATGCACTCTATATCGAGAAAAATGTATATATTCCTCAGCTTGGGGATTGCAAGCACGACAAAGAACTTTCACGTTCATTGCACATCCAACTGATTTAAAAAGTTAGGTTTTTAGAATTGTTTGGCTCCACCCTGAGGCAGATGTAATGACTGCAGATATCTTGCATGTTTGCCCAGGGAACAGGTTGAGATCATAAGAATAAAAGGATAGAAAGGCAGGAGTAAATCATTTGGCCGCTTGAGCTTGCTCCACCATGCAGTAAGATCATGGTTGAACTCCTGCCTCAGCTACATCTTCCTTCACTGCCCCCATGTCCCTTGATTATCTTAGAATCCAAAAATGACCAATCTCTGAATTGAACATTCTCAATGACTGGGCATCCACAGCTCTCTCAGGGAGAAAATTTTAAAGATTCACAACTCTTGGAGAGAAGAAATTTCCTCTCATCCTAGTCCTAAATGATTGACAGTCAGTCTTTGCCCTCCTGTGTTTCTGAATTCCCAGCCAGGGGAAACAGTCTCTCAGTATCTACCCTGTCAAGCCCCTTCAGAATCTTTTATATTTGAATAAGATCTCTTCTCATTTTATTAAACTCTGGAGAGTATAGAAAGATGAGATGTTGCATTTGAACAATGTTGGAGGCCAAGTACAGAGAGATTAGGGTGGGAGTAGGTTCCCCTAGTTCATCAAGCACTGGTTAACTCTCCCATGCATTACCTGTTGTGAACTGGGACTGTTGAAATTACACAAAACTAATTTTTATACCTGCATATCATCAAAACAATTTTTAAAATTCATTCAAGGAATGTGGGTGTCGCTGGCTAGGTCAGCATTTATTGCCCGTCCCTAATTGCCCTTGAGCAGATGGTGGTGAGCTCCCTCCTTGAACTGCTGCAGTCCATGTGGTGTAGGTACACCACAGTGTTGTTAGGAAAAGAGATTCAGGCTTTTGACCCAGCGACAGTGCAGGAACAACGATATATTTCCAAGTTAGGATGGTGAGTAGCTTGGAGGGGAACCTCAGGTGGTGGTGTTCCCATGTATCTGCTGCCCTTGTCCTTCTAGATGGTAACAGTCGTGGGTTTGGAAGGTGCTGTCTAAGAAGGCTTGCTGAGCTCCTGCAGTGCATCTTGTAAATGGTACACAGGTGGTGGAGGGAGTGAAAGTTTGTGGATGTGGTGCCAATCAAGCAGACTGCTATGTCCTAGATGGTGTCGAGCTTTGAGTGTTGTTGGAGATGCACTCATCCAGGCAAGCTGAGAGTAGTTCATCACACTCCTGACTTGTGCCTTGTAAATAGTGGACAGGCTTTGGAGATTCAGGAGGTGGGTTACTCATTGCAGGATTCCTAGCTTCTGACCTGCCCTTGTAGCCACAGAATTTATATGGCTAGTCCAGTTCAATTCCAGGTCAGTGGTAACCCCAGGATGTTGATAGTGGGGGATTCAGCGATGGTAATGCCATTGAACGTCAAGGAGTGATGGCTAGATTCTCTGTTGTTGGAGATGGTCATTACCTGACACATGTGTGGTGCCACTTGTCAGTTCAAGCCTGGATATTGCCAAGGTCTTGCTGCATTTGGACATGGACTGCTTCAGTATCCGAGGAGTCGCGAATGGTGCTGAACATTGTGCAATCATCAGCAAACATCCCCACTTCTGACCTTATGATGGAGGGAAGGTCATAGATGAAGCCGCTGAAGATGGTTGGACCTAAGAAACTACCCTGAGGTACTCCTGCAGTGATGTCCTGGAACTGAGATGGTTGACTTCCAACAACCACGACTATCTTCCTTTGTATGACCCCAACCAGCAGAGAGATTTCCCCCTTGTTCCCATTGACACTAGTTTTGCTAGGGCTCCTTGATGCCACACTTGGTCAGATGCTGCCTTGATGTCAAGGGCATTCACCTCTCCTCACCTCGTGAGTTCAGCTCATTTTTCCACAATGGAACCAAGACTGTAATGAGGTCAGGAGCTGAGTGGCCCTGGCGGAACCCAAAGTGGGTGTCAGTGAGCAGGTTATTGCTAAACAAATGTTGCTTGATAGCACTGTTGATGACCCCTTTCATAACTTACTGATGATGGAGAGTAGACTGATGGGGCGGTAATTGGCTGGGTTGGATTTGTCCTGCTTTTTGAGTACAGGACATACCTGGGCAGTTTTCCACATAGCTGGGTAGATTCCAGTGATGTAGCAATACTGAAACAGCTTGGCTAGGGGCACGGCAAGTTCTGGAGCACAAATCTTCAGTACTATTGCCGGAATATTGTCAGGGCCCATAGCCTTTGCAGTATCCAGTGCCCTCAGTCATTTCTTGATATCACATGGAGTGAATCGAATTGGCTGAAGACTGGCATCTGTGATGCTGGGGGACCTCCGGAGGAGGCTGAGATGGATCATCCACTCAGGACTTCTGGCTGAAGATTGTTGCAAATGCTTCAACCTTATCTTTTGCACTGATGTGCTGGGCTCCTCCATCATTGAGGATGGGGATATCTGTGGAGCCCCCTCCTCCAATGAGTTGTTTAATTGTCCACCACTATTCACAACTCGATATGGCAGGAGTGCAGAGCTTAGATCTGATCCATTAGTTGTGGGATGGCTTAGCTCTGTCTATCACTTGCTGCTCATGCTGTTTGGCACATAAGTAGTCCTGTTGTAGACTCACCAGGTTGACACCTCATTTTCAGGTATGTCTGGTGCTGCTCCTGGCATGCCCTCCTGCACTCTTCATTAAACAAAGGTTGATCCCCTGGCTTGGTGGTAATAGTAGAGTGGGGGATATTCTGGGCCATGAGGTTACAGATTATGTTCAAGTACAATGCTGCTGCTGATAGCCAATAGCACCTCATGGATGCCCAGTCTTGAGTTGCCAGATCTGTTCAAAATTCATCCCATTTAGCATGGTGATAGTGCCACACAAAGCAGTCCATGTCCAAATGCAGCAAGACCTGGACAATATCCAGGCTTGGGCTGACAAGTGGCATTAACATTCAAGCCACACAAGTACCAGGGAATGCCCACCTCCAACAAGAGAGAATCTAATCATCGCCCCTTGACATTCAATGGCATTACCACCACTGAATCCCCTACTATCACCATCTTTGGAGTTACCATTAACCAGAAACTGAACTGGACTAGCCATATAAGCACTGTGGTTACAAGAGCGGGTCAGAGGCTCGCAATCCTGTGATGAGTAACTAATCTCCTGACTCCCCAAAGCCTGTCCACCATTTACAAGGCACAAGTCAGGAGTGTGATGGAATACTCCCCACTTGCCTGGATGAGTGCAGCTCCCACAACACTCAAGAAGCTTGACAGTGTCCAGGACAAAGCAGCCTGCTTGATTGGCACCACATCCACAAGCATTCACTCTCTCCACCACTGATGCACAATAGCAGCAGTGTGCACCATCTACATGATGCACTGCAGGAACTCACCAAGGCTTATTCGACAGCACCTTCCAAACCCACGACCAGTACCAGTTAGAAGGACAATGGCAGCAGATAAATGGGAACACCACCACCTGGAAGTTCCCCTCCAAGTCACTTACCATCCTGACTTGGAAATATATTGCCGTTCCTTCACTGTTGCTAGGTCAAAATCCTGGAACTCCCTTCCTAACACCATCGTGGGTGTACCTACACCACATGGACTGCAATCGGTTCAAGAAGGCAGCTCAGCACCACCTTCTCAAGACAACTAGAGATGGATAATAAATTGAAGGGCAAAGCCCACATCCTGTGTATCCTCATCATGAAGACAGGCCTTCGCTTCCACAAGGACTGTTTGGTGGGCACTCCTACTGATACTGTCATGGACAGATGTATTTGCGGCAGGCGGCTTGGTGAGGATGAGGCGAAGCATGTTTTTCCCTCTAGTTGGCTCCCTCAGTCTAGCAGGACTCAGCCAGCTCAGTCAGTCGTGGAGCTACCAAGCCATCCTTAGTGATGGTCATTGAAGTCCCCCAGTCAGAATATATTCTGCGCCCTTGCCACCCTCAGTGCTTCCTCCATATGGTGTTCAACATGGAGGAGCACTGATTCATCACGTGTTGGGGGACAGTGGGCGCAGTACATGGTAATCAGTGAGAAGTTTCCTTGCTCATTTTTGACCTGATGTCAGGAGTCCTCAAGAGGTCCGGAGTTGATGTTGACGACTCCCAGGGCAACTTCCTCCAGACTGTATACCACTTGCCACCAGCTCTGCTGGGTCTGCCCTGCCGGTGGGGCAGGACATAGCCAGGGATAG
This sequence comes from Carcharodon carcharias, assembly GCF_017639515.1. Lineage (NCBI taxonomy): Eukaryota > Metazoa > Chordata > Chondrichthyes > Lamniformes > Lamnidae > Carcharodon > Carcharodon carcharias. The sequence goes on from NC_054471.1 coordinate 25,042,378, forward strand.
TGATAGTGGGGTCTGGTCTCTAATGTTATCTGTCAGGAATAATTCCTGAGGATGACTATGTAAGGCTGTAGCTTCACTGGTCTGTGAGACAAATCTCCCAATTTTGGCACAAGCTCCCAGAACTAATAAGGAGGATTTTGCAGGACCAACAGGCTGAGTTTGCCTTTGTTGTTTCCGGTGCCTATGTCGATGCCGGGTGGCCCGATCAGTTTCATTCCTTTTCAACTTTTTAGCGGTTTGATACAACTGAGTGTGTTGCTGGGCCATTGCAGAGTGCATATAAGTGATTTAGTGACATTTCTGTTGCTCTGGAGCCAGACCAAGTAAGGACAGCAGATTTCCTTCCCTAAAGGTCATTAGTTAACGAGATGGGTTTTTACAGCAATTGGCAATGGCTACATGGTCATCTTGGCCTTATAATTCCAGATTTTTATTGCTTTCAATTTCGCCATCTGCCATGGTAGGAATTCGAACCGGATCCCCAGAGCATTACCCTGGGTCTCTGGGTTACTAGTCCAGAAACGATACCACTATTCCACCACCTCTCCGTAAAGTTGAAGTTAGGGTTGGATGAGTAGAATAGTAAAATATAGATTCACCACAAAATGTCAATTTTTGATGTTCTTTGGGATAAATACAGTGGAAAGAAAAGATCTTGGCTTGGAAAATCAAGGTGTGGAAGCAGTTTAGCTGGAGCTAAGAAACTGTACAGGGCAGAAAACACTTGTGGGTATAGGTCACTTATCAGTAATTGTGGTGTTGGGCAGTGTATAAACTAGGAAATTAGAGATGCATGTAGCAAGAGTAATACGTAATCACAGATGTCAGCTATGGCTTAGCTGGTAGCACTGTATCCTCAAAGTTAGAAGGTTCTGGGGTTTAAATCCTACTCCAGGACTTGAGAACAAATATCAGTCCAGTATAATACTGAGGGAGTACTGCACTTTAAATGGTGCTGTCTTTTGGATGAGCTGTCAAAACAAAGCCCCGTCTGCCCTCTCAGGTGGACCTAAAATATCCCATGATAGTATTCAAAAAAGAATAACTGAGTTATCTCCAGTATCCTGGACATTGTTTATCCCTCAATCAACATCACCAAAAAGAAGTTATCTAATCATTATCACATTACTATTTGTGGGAGCTTGCTGAGTGTTTTTTTCTACATGCTATGTTTCCTACATTAAAACAAAGATTGCACTTTAGTAGTATTTAATTGTGTAAAGCACTTGGGTTGTCCCAGGGTTCTGAAAGCTACTATGTAAATGCAAATCTATTTTTTCTTTTTTTTTGACTTTAACATTCATTTAGACTGGGCAAAGCACTAATATTGTGGAGGACCAGTTTGTGGTTTCCATTCAAAATAGCCTTCTAGAGCTGTATGTCCAGGAACCAATTAGAGAGCACACTATTTTAGATCTAATGCAGTGAGACTGAGTTCATAATTTTTTAGTAAAGGAGCCTCTGGGGAAAAGTGATCATAACACAATAGAATTTAATATTGAATTTGGAGCAGTTTAGGTAACCAGGGCCTTAAATCTGAACAAAGCAAACTACGTAGGGACGAAGAACGAGATGGCTGACGTACACTGGGAAACTAACTGAGAAGCAGTGATCATAGATAAGCAATGGCAAACATTTAAATAATCTATTATAATACGCATTTATTGTCTGATTGGTTGGAGGTTGATTTGGTGGGTGGACCCTGGTGCATGTGGAAATCTAGAGTGTGACCAATGTACGGCTGCCAACATGTTGGGGAGGTCATGACATGGCAGGGGTGGCAGGTGGAATGGATGGGGGTATGTAATAGAGAATGGGGATGGTATAGGAAGAAGGGGGAGAAGATGGAAAAGGGATGGATATGGCACCAAATGAATGGCATGGGATGGGGATTTAAAATAGCACTTGTGAAATAACGAAACTAGTTTCACTGCACATTTTTTGTGGGGCCTCTGCTAGTTAATTCATAATGAAATATTTTTCGCTTAAGGCAGTGCTTCCCCGAACTTTTTCGGCAATTGAGAGCAGGGGGCATGGGGGAAGAGCAGCGGAAAATGGCTTGTCCATAATTTTGAAGACTATGATGGGCCTGGGAGCTAAGAATTATGCCATTAGATTGCGTTCGCAAAGATGGGTGGCAGGTCATAAGATTGGAAAGAATATGAAGAACAGTAAAGAATGACAAAAAGATTAATAAGAGGGGGAAAAGTTAGAGCATTAAGGAAAGCTAGCCAGTAATATAAAGATGGATAGTAAGAATTTCTATAGATATTTAAATAAGAAAAGAGTTAACATAAGTCTTTACTATGGAGGACACAAGTAACATCCCGGAAGTAGCTGTAATTCAGTAATGGAAAGGAGGGAGGAACTTGGGGGAAAATTGCAATCTCCAGGCAAGTGGTATTGAGCAAATTGTTGGGGCTGCGGGCTGACAAATCCCCAGATCTAGGTGGCCTTCACCCTAAGGCCTTAAAAGAATTGGCTAGTGAGGTAGTTGATGCACTGGTTTTAATTTTCCAAAATTCCCTTGTTTTGGGGAAGGTTCCATTAGATTGGAAAATAGCAAATATAACTCCTTTATTCAAGAAGGGAGGAAGACAGAAAGCAGGAAACTATAGGCCAGTTAGCTTAACATCTGCAATAGGGAAAATGTTAGAAGCTATTATTAAAGATGTTATTGCAGGGCACTTAGAAAAATTCAAGGCAATCAGGCAGGGTCAACATGGTTTTATAAAAGGGAAATCATGTTTAACCAATTTATTGGAGTTCTTTGAAGGAGTCCCATGTGCTGTGGATAAAGGGGAACCAGTGAATGTACTGTACTTAGATTCCCAGAAGGCATTTGATAAAGTGCCACATCAAAGGTTATTGCAGAAAATAAAAGCTCATGGTGCAGGGGGTAATATATTGGCATTGATAGAAGATTGGGTAGCTAACAGAAAGCAGAGTGTTGGCATAAATGGGTCTTTTTCTGGTTGGCAGAATGTGATGAATGGTGTGCCACAGGGATCAGTGCTGGGGCCTCAACTTGTAACAAGTTGTTCAAAGAAATATATAAATGCGTTAGAAGCAGTTCAGAGAAGGTTTACTAGACTAATACCAGGAATGGACAGGTTGTCTTCTGAGGAAAGGCTGGACAGGTTAGGCTTGTATCCACTGGAATTTGGAAGAGTAAGAGGCGACTTTAAGATCCTGAGGGTTCTTGACAGGGTGGATGTGGAGAGCTTGTTTCCTGTTGCAGGAGAATCTAGAGCTGGGGATCACAGTTTAAAAATAAGGGGTCCCTCATTTAAGACACAGATGAGGAGAAATTTTTTCTCTAAGGATTGTAAGTCTTTGGAACTCTCTTCCTCAAAATGTGGTAGAAGCAGAGTCTTTCAATATCATTATGGTAGAGCCAGATAGATTCTTGATTAACAAGGGGGTGAAATGTTATCAGGGGTAGGCAGGACTGTGGGGTTGAGGTTACAATCAGATCAGCCATGATCTTATTGAATGGTGGAGCAGGCTTGAGGGGCGAGTGGCCTACTCCTCCTAATTCGTGTGTTCGTATATACCCCCTCCATTACGAGCGCGCTCAAGGAATTCCCCGATTAACCCGTTGGAGCACTGAATTGAATGATCAATTAGGGCACTGCAAGAACAACGAATTAGGACAGTGAAAAGCTGTCCCATTGACGAACTGTTTGGGAAAAAATTCACGTCATGGCCTGTGTCTCTGCCCGACAGTTGCCATTGCTGCTTTGAGCTGACAAATCCAACTGATTGGCCCCATGATTTGCGAACCTATGCTTTAAGGAATAAAACTCTTATGGAAAAGGCCTACTTTGGCTAATAAGAAAAATTTAATATTTTAGTTGATTAAAGGCAGAGTCTTATAATGTTGCTATAATAAATATTAAGACTGAGGATTGGGAAGAGTTTAGAATTTAGCAAAGGAGGACCAAGAAATTGATAGAGAAAGTAAAATAGAGTAACTTAGCTAGAGCTATATAAACAGATTGTAAAAACTTCCCTAAGTAAACAAACAAGAGACTAGCACAAGTTAACTTATAGCTCGAGTCAGGAAAAGTTATAATGGTGAATAAGGAAATTGTAGAGTCATTAAACAAGTACTTTGTATCTGTCTTCACAGTAGAAGACGTAAAAAATATTCCGCAAGTAATGGCGAACAAAGGATCCAGTGAAAATGAGGAATTTAAAGAAATTAGTGTTAGTAAAGGAGTAGTACTGCAGAACTTAAAAGCACACATGAGTTTTAAAAGAGGTGGCTGCAGACAAAGTGGGTGCATTATATTACGATCCCAGCTGATGTTAGTACTGGGCAAATCAGATCCTAGAGTGAAACCTGGCTTCATAGATCCTGACTCTTTTTTCAGAAACCTTGGAGGAAAGTTACTGAACAAATTCACAGGAGTCTGCTGATGAATTTTTAACGCAAAGAGTAAAATATTTATGAAACAAGAAAAATAAACTATATTACACCAGACAAGAAGTTTGGAAAGATCTCAAGGAGACGATTCAAATTCCCACCATTCCTTTACCCAAGCAATATATTTACAGGTGCATATAAATTCAGATAGATAAGCAATTTCCGATAACTATCTTATACCCTAATATTCAGGAGAAGTATGAGATGCATGTGAATTAACAGGCAAACTGTGGTCAGACACACCACGCTCCAAAGTAAATGACAGATGTGACTAAAGCGAATTTCATGAATTCCTCAGCAACCCACCAGACGATTGTCACATTGTGAGCCAACCAGTCTCTCAGAACCTCTCTTTCTCACGAGGGTTTCCAATCTCCACATTTGAAGAACACACCTTGGAATTTTTTCCCACACCCACTCAGACAGCTTCAACAAGGATCCACCTCCAGGGTTTCAATCTTGCCTTCCAAGATTCCTTTCCTTTGATCTCCGTGTACATTCAAGCTGCACCTTCCAAGCACATTTCAGGTCTTTGGTCATGCCAAGCAGAACACCATTGCTCCAAAAAGTCCGCAGTAAGGAGTCACCAGCCTTCAGCTGCCTCCTTGGATCTTCAGGGCTTCTCTCAAGTCCATTTTGTTTCATATATGCTCCCCACAGCTCACTCTTTAACTTGGAGTCTTTCTCTGCACCTGTCATTTACCTTGACTCAGTGGGATCTACCTCTGATCCCTGTCTTTGTCCCTGCTGGGGACTTCTGGGACCTCTTTCTGTCCCACTGCCTGGTTTGGGGCCTTCTCCTTGCCCCCTCCCTGTGTCCTGTTCCCTGGGACACATTCTCTCCTAACCCTGCTCTTGTTCCAGGTCATCTGACCTGCTTCTCACACCGTTTGACTTCTTGTCCCATGGGCAGGCGTACTGGGCTGGTTTCCGGCCTGAAGAACGTAAAAGGACCAACGAGGCCCAGCCAGCTCATGCGAGAAAGGTCCAAAGTACATAAACAAAAAACCCAAACTGCACATGTGGTTATCTGCTGGCCGTTGCATGTGTAGGAGGTCTGATGCTCACTGGGAACTGGAGTTCCTGGCCTCCAAACTCCCGATTAAGTTATGTGTTTTGTGTTTCATCACAGTTGGTTTTGATCTCCCAGAATTCCCAAGATTCTAAATCAGTCCCTGTGGATTGGAAGGGAGCAAACATTATTCTGCTTTTCAAGAAAGCAGCGAAAGAGAAAATGGGGAAATCCTAGGCCAGTTACCCTGATATCAATAGTACGGAAAATCTAGAATCTATTATTCGAGATATGATAACAGAGTGAATGTAATGTATTTGTATTTTCAAAAGGCATGTAATAAGGTGTCGCATAAGAAGCACAAAATTAGGCAGCTGCAATTTGGTTAATCGAAAACAGAGAATAGTAAATAAACGAGACATTTTCACATTTGCAGACTGTAACTAAGGGGTACTGCAAAGATCAGTACTTCAACCTCCATATTTATACACTACAATCAATGACTTAGATGAGGGGAATGAGTGTAACATATTCAACTTAGAGTCATAGAGCCACTCTGATGCAAAAGGAAAACAGAATTACCTGGAAAAACTCAGCAGGTCTGGCAGCATCGGCGGAGAAGAAAAGAGTTGACGTTTCGAGTCCTCATGACCCTTCGACAGAACTTGCGTTCGAGTCCAAGAAAGAGTTGAAATATAAGCTGGTTTAAGGTGTGTGTGTGGGGGGCGGAGAGATAGAGAGACAAAGAGGTGGGGGGGGGGGTGTGGTTGTAGGGACAAACAAGCAGTGATAGAAGCAGATCATCAAAAGATGTCAACGACAATAGTACAATAGAACACATAGGTGTTAAAATTAAAGTTGGTGATATTATCTAAACGAATGTGCTAATTAAGAATGGCTGGTAGGGCACTCAAGGTATAGCTCTAGTGGGTTTTTTTTTTATTTATATAATGGAAATAGGTGGGAAAAGGAAAATCTTTATAATTTATTGGAAAAAAAAGGGAAGGGGGAAACAGAAAGGGGGTGGGGATGGAGGAGGGAGCTTACGACCTAAAGTTGTTGAATTCAATATTCAGTCCGGAAGGCTGTAAAGTCCCTAGTCGGAAGATGAGGTGTTGTTCCTCCAGTTTGCGTTGGGCTTCACTGGAACAATGCAGCAAGCCAAGGACAGACATGTGGGCAAGAGAGCAGGGTGGAGTGTTGAAATGGCAAGCGACAGGGAGGTTTGGGTCATTCTTGCGGACAGACCGCAGGTGTTCTGCAAAGCGGTCACCCAGTTTACGTTTGGTCTCTCCAATGTAGAGGAGACCACATTGGGAGCAACGAATGCAGTAGACTAAGTTGGGGGAAATGCAAGTGAAATGCTGCTTCACTTGAAAGGAGTGTTTGGGTCCTTGGACGGTGAGGAGAGAGGAAGTGAAGGGGCAGGTGTTGCATCTTTTGCGTGGGCATGGGGTGGTGCCATAGGAGGGGGTTGAGGAGTAGGGGGTGATGGAGGAGTGAACCAGGGTGTCCCGGAGGGAGCGATCCCTACGGAATGCCGATAAGGGGGGTGAAGGGAAGATGTGTTTGGTGGTGGCATCATGCTGGAGTTGGCGGAAATGGCGGAGGATGATCCTTTGAATGCGGAGGCTGGTGGGGTGATAAGTGAGGACAAGGGGGACCCTATCATGTTTCTGGGAGGGAGGAGAAGGCGTGAGGGCGGATGCGCGGGAGATGGGCCGGACACGGTTGAGGGCCCTGTCAACGACCGTGGGTGGAAAACCTCGGTTAAGGAAGAAGGAGGACATGTCGGAGGAACTGTTTTTGAATGTAGCATCATCGGAACAGATGCGACGGAGGCGAAGGAACTGAGAGAATGGGATGGAGTCCTTACAGGAAGCGGGGTGTGAGGAGCTGTAGTCGAGATAGCTGTGGGAGTCGGTGGGTTTGTAATGGATATTGGTGGACAGTCTATCACCAGAGATTGAGACAGAGAGGTCAAGGAAGGGAAGGGAAGTGTCAGAGATGGACCACGTGAAAATGATGGAGGGATGGAGATTGGAAGCAAAATTAATAAATTTTTCCAAGTCCTGACGAGAGCATGAAGCGGCACCGAAGTAATCATCGATGTACCGGAGAAAGAGTTGTGGAAGGGGGCCGGAGTAGGACTGTAACAAGGAATGTTCCACATACCCCATAAAGAGACAGGCATAGCTGGGGCCCATGCAGGTACCCATAGCCACACCTTTTATTTGGAGGAAGTGAGAGGAGTTGAAGGAGAAGTTGTTCAGTGTGAGAACAAGTTCAGCCAGACGGAGGAGAGTAGTGGTGGATGGGGATTGTTCGGGCCTCTGTTCGAGGAAGAAGCTAAGGGCCCTCAGACCATCCTGGTGGGGGATGGAGGTGTAGAGGGATTGGACGTCCATGGTGAAGAGGAAGCGGTTGGGGCCAGGGAACTGGAAATTGTTGATGTGACGTAAGGTGTCAGAGGAATCACGGATGTAGGTGGGAAGGGCCTGGACAAGGGGAGAGAGAAGGGAGTCAAGATAACGAGAAATGAGTTCTGTGGGGCAGGAACAAGCTGAGACGATCGGTCTACCGGGGCAGTTCTGTTTGTGGATTTTGGGTAGGAGATAGAAGCGGGCCGTCCGAGGTTGGGCGACTATCAGGTTGGAAGCTGTGGGAGGGAGATCCCCAGAGGAGATGAGGTCAGTGACAGTCCTGGAAACAATGGCTTGATGTTCAGTGGTGGGGTCATGGTCCAGGGAGAGGTAGGAGGAAGTGTCTGCGAGTTGACGCTCAGCCTCCGCGAGGTAGAGGTCAGTGCGCCAGACAACAACAGCACCACCCTTGTCAGCGGGTTTGATGACAATGTCAGGGTTGGACCTGAGAGAATGGAGTACAGTAAGTTCAGAGAGAGACAGGTTAGAATGGGTGAGAGGAGCAGAGAAATTGAGACGACTAATGTCGCGCCGACAGTTCTCAATGAAAAGATCAAGAGAAGGTAAGAATCCAGAGGGAGGGGTCCAGGTGGAGGGAGAATATTGGAGATGGGTAAAAGGATCCGTTGAACTGGGAGAGGACTCCTGCCCAAAGAAGTGAGCCCGGAGACGAAGACGGCGGAAGAAGAGTTCAGCATCATGCCGAGCCCGAAATTCATTGAGGTGAGGGTGTAAGGGTATGAAACTAAGTCCTTTGCTGAGCACTGAACGTTCAGCATCGGAGAGGGGAAGGTCAGGGGGTATAGTGAATACACGGCTGGGGTTGGGATTGGAAGAAAGGGTGGGGACGGAGGAACAGGCAGGGGTGGAGGGTCCTAGATGGGTGTTGGTGTCAATGAGTTGTTGCAGCATGCGTTCCTCTTCACCATGGACGTCCAATCCCTCTACACCTCCATCCCCCACCAGGATGGTCTGAGGGCCCTTAGCTTCTTCCTCGAACAGAGGCCCGAAAAATCCCTCTCCTCCGTCTGGCTGAACTTGTTCTCACACTGAACAACTTCTCCTTCAACTCCTCTCACTTCCTCCAAATAAAAGGTGTGGCTATGGGTACCTGCATGGGCCCCAGCTATGCCTGTCTCTTTATGGGGTATGTGGAACATTCCTTGTTACAGTCCTACTCCGGCCCCCTTCCACAACTCTTTCTCCGGTACATCGATGATTACTTCGGTGCCGCTTCATGCTCTCGTCAGGACTTGGAAAAATTTATTAATTTTGCTTCCAATCTCCACCCCTCCATCATTTTCACGTGGTCCATCTCTGACACTTCCCTTCCCTTCCTTGACCTCTCTGTCTCAATCTCTGGTGATAGACTGTCCACCAATATCCATTACAAACCCACCGACTCCCACAGCTATCTCGACTACAGCTCCTCACACCCCGCTTCCTGTAAGGACTCCATCCCATTCTCTCAGTTCCTTCGCCTCCGTCGCATCTGTTCCGATGATGCTACATTCAAAAACAGTTCCTCCGACATGTCCTCCTTCTTCCTTAACCGAGGTTTTCCACCCACGGTCGTTGACAGGGCCCTCAACCGTGTCCGGCCCATCTCCCGCGCATCCGCCCTCACGCCTTCTCCTCCCTCCCAGAAACATGATAGGGTCCCCCTTGTCCTCACTTATCACCCCACCAGCCTCCGCATTCAAAGGATCATCCTCCGCCATTTCCGCCAACTCCAGCATGATGCCACCACCAAACACATCTTCCCTTCACCCCCCTTATCGGCATTCCGTAGGGATCGCTCCCTTCGGGACACCCTGGTCCACTCCTCCATCACCCCCTACTCCTCAACCCCCTCCTATGGCACCACCCCATGCCCACGCAAAAGATGCAACACCTGCCCCTTCACTTCCTCTCTCCTCACCGTCCAAGGACCCAAACACTCCTTTCAAGTGAAGCAGCATTTCACTTGCATTTCCCCCAACTTAGTCTACTGCATTCGTTGCTCCCAATGTGGTCTCCTCTACATTGGAGAGACCAAACGTAAACTGGGCGACCGCTTTGCAGAACACCTGCGGTCTGTCCGCAAGAATGACCCAAACCTCCCTGTCGCTTGCCATTTCAACACTCCACCCTGCTCTCTTGCCCACATGTCTGTCCTTGGCTTGCTGCATTGTTCCAGTGAAGCCCAACGCAAACTGGAGGAACAACACCTCATCTTCCGACTAGGGACTTTACAGCCTTCCGGACTGAATATTGAATTCAACAACTTTAGGTCGTAAGCTCCCTCCCCCATCCCCACCCCCTTTCTGTTTCCCCCTTCCCTTTTTTTTCCAATAAATTATAAAGATTTTCCTTTTCCCACCTATTTCCATTATATAAATAAAAAAAAACCCCCACTAGAGCTATACCTTGAGTGCCCTACCATCCATTCTTAATTAGCACATTCGTTTAGATAATATCACCAACTTTAATTTTAACACCTATGTGTTCTATTGTACTATTGTCGTTGACATCTTTTGATGATCTGCTTCTATCACTGCTTGTTTGTCCCTACAACCACACCCCCCCCCCCCACCTCTTTGTCTCTCTATCTCTCCGCCCCCCACACACACACCTTAAACCAGCTTATATTTCAACTCTTCCTTGGACTCGAACGCAAGTTCTGTCGAAGGGTCATGAGGACTCGAAACGTCAACTCTTTTCTTCTCCGCCGATGCTGCCAGACCTGCTGAGTTTTTCCAGGTAATTCTGTTTTTGTTTTGGATTTCCAGCATCCGCAGTTTTTTTGTTTTTATCTGATGCAAAAGGAGGCTATTCAGCATACTGAGTTATTACCAAAAACAGGTTTAAGTAGATGTTGAAATTTATGGGTTTTGCCTTCGTGCAAGATGTCCATTACATTTGTCTACAAAAAGATCACTGTACTTCAGGGTTTTTCACTCTTTGTAAAGTGCTTTAGACGTTTCTATCATCACAACAACTTGCATTTATCTGATTTCTTTAACATAAAAAAGCGCCAAAGTGCCTCATAATGGCATGGGCATTGAGCTTTGGAGAGATGTGATGAAGTGTTCTGCCTCTGTAAGTCTGTCTTTCCTTATGTGCACAGTCAATAGAAATAGGTAAAAATGTTTGAGCATGATCAGCCTTTTCTGTACAGATAAAATGGGGAAAATCAAATGCTGGAACTCTGAAATATATACAGATAATAAAAACAGAAAATGCTAGAAAAACTCAGGTCTGGCAGCACCTGTGGAGAGAGAAACAGGGTTAATGTTTCGAGCCCGTATGACTCTCCTTCAGAGCTAGAGAGAGGTAGAAATGTGATGGATTTTATATTGTTTAAGAAGGGGTGGAGCAGGTGGAGCAAAATAGGAGGTCTGGGATAGGTGGGAACTCAGGAGAGATTTGACAAAGATGTCATGGACACAAGACAAAGGGAGTGTCATGAAACTATTAATGTATATAATAGTTTGGAAAATATTTTTCTTTTGAAACAGAGGTTTAGCCTGCGGGTATGTCTTAATTGAATTAAAGCCAGCTAGTCTGGATACTTTGATATGTATCAGTTTTGATATGTAAGAGATATAGAGTGCATTTGCACTTGTTGAATAGAGCATTCAAGAAGTGGGGTGAAAACTTGATGACTTTCTAGCAGCTACCAAGCAATATGTTTATATTATTAATAAAATTGGTATTATAAAGGAGTTTTATTGTAAAGAGGATGGTGAGACAATGAGAATTTGAATTCAATCAGTGGTGGTAGGTATAACTTCAGTAGTTTTCAGGTGTGCAAACAGGCAATCTAAGATCAAAAGGCAGCTGCAAGCTTCTAACTGGCTCCACAGTGAAAAGAACTTCATTTTGAATTTGTAAGGTGAAAATGCTTTGTCTGGTGTCTGATTAAGTCTATGGGTTGCTGTTGCCTTAATGGAGATTAGTTTAGGAACTTGTTAAAAGTTATGATAGTAATTTGTAGCCATGTGTACATATATTTGAACCTGTGTAAATTAATGAAATGTTTCATTTAGTTTAATGTAAACCCTCGAACTAGTGGTCTAATTCCTGGGTTTAGAGTCCCATCTCAAATGTAACATTTAAAATTATTGGTCATGACAGTTGTTTAGAGTTTCCCTCTGAGATTTTTAAAATAACTCTGTTTTGCCAACTGTATTGGTCATAACAGGAGTATTAATGGTAGTGGTAAGGACTAAAGAAGGTGCTGATAGTGGCATAAAGGTAAGATAGTAGAATGTGTTGCTAGCAGAACAAGGGTTCAGTACTCTGTGAAAGCAAAACGTAAGAACAAGTAATAGATGACGCTGTGCACGGTGGTGGTGGGGGTGTCAGAAATTGGGTTTAAAATGGGGTTAAGATGGAGGTGAGAATTCATAGTTTAAAGTTGTTGAACTCAATGTTAAGTCCAGAAGGTTGTAAAGTGCCTAATCGGAAGATGAGGTGCTGTTCCTTCAGTTTGCGTTGGGCTTCACTGGAACATTGCAGCACATCAAGGACGGACATGTGGGCCTGAGAGCAGGATAGCGTGTTGAAATGGCAAGCAACAGGAAGGTCTGGATCATGCCTGCGGACTGAGCAAAGGTGTTCTGCAAAGTGGTCACCCAGTCTCCGTTTAGCCTCCCCAATATAGAGGAGACCACGTTGGAAGCAGTGAACGCAGTAGACTAAATTGAAGGAGATGCAAGTGAAGCACTGTTTCACCTGAAAGGAGTGTGTGGGCCTTTGGACACTGAGAAGGGAGGAGATAGAGGGCCAGATGTTTCACCTTCTGCAATTACATGTGAAGGTGCTATGGGAAGGGGATGAGGAGTTGGGGGTACTGGATCCGGGTGTCATTATTGATGAGAAAAAAACAAGTTAATAGGTAACATTCTGATTAATACACTGATTGTGTGCATGCTCAGTTTACCTCAGGTTTAGCATCTGACTGTGGGTATGTGCCTGTTTAGAAAAGGGGGGAAGAGGCGTTGATACATAGAGTTGCATATTATAAGAGTTTACAGCATAGAATTGGGCTTTCCACCCAACTGGCCTATGCCAGTGTTTTTCCCATCCAACCCCACTCCCTTGTAATTCTGTCGTCCTCGTATACACATCAAGCATTCCTTGATATATGTCAGTACTATCTGCAACAAGCTCTCCATATGACGGCTGTTCCACATTCCTATCACAAGTAATTTCTGGCAAGGACCCAACTGATGGTGATTGCTGTTCAGGATAAGTTACAGAACCGAAGATTTCTTTCATTACATTCTAATTTTGGTGTGGAAAACAGATATGAAATGTACTGGAGGGTTTGCAATGGAAGGCAGATTCCTAAATTCGTCTTGTGTGTACATCACGATTAATCATAGCAGTCTGTATTAAACTTAAATTCTTAGAGATATCTGCACTTTCTTTGGTAACAGTTCAAATGGGCACTTAAATTAACTGATTTTAATATTTCTGATTAGAATTCTCAAAAGAAGGTGGATAATATTTTAGAAACCCTCCATTTAACCCAGTGAATATCTGCTGTGTCTTAACACAGAAGTATAGTCAGGAGTGGCCAATCTTTTTGTCTTTGTGGGCTGCTTAGGTATATATGCTTAGGCTACACATGCAGTTTAAACGAAACAAGTTAATTTTTATGTCATCCAAGGTACTGATAACTGATTTTGTGTGGCTTTGCTCTGAGTCAGCAGGTTATTGGCCCAAGGTTTAACATGAATTTGAAACATATGAATAATCTAGGCTAATTCTATTGCAATCTTGAGGGAGTGCTGTATTGTCAGAGGTACCATCTTCTGGGTGAGATGTTAAACTGCTCACTTACCCCCATGGCCCAATGCCAAGAAGGACAGAATTTTACTGGTGACCTGACCAATGCTCCTCCCTCAGCAGTGAGCATCAATAAGATATTTGCTTACAATAAGCATGATGAGGGAGTAAGTACTGGAGGGACTGACATCCTTGAAGGTGGATAAATCACCAGGGCTGGATGGATTGTGTGCCAGGCTGTTAAAGGAAGCCAGGGAGGAAATAGCAGATGCTCTGATGATCGTTTTCCAATTCTCACTAGATACAGGTGAGGTACCAGAGGATTGGAGGTGTGCGAACGTGTACCATTATTTAAAAAGGGTGCGAGGGATAGGCCTAATAATTACAGGCTGGTCAGTCTGACTTCTGTGGTGGGCAAATTATTTGAATCAATTCTGAGAGACAGGATAAACTGTCAAATTAGAAAGGCACTCAGGAATAGTCAGCATGGTTTTTTTTAGGGAAGATTGTGTCTTACTAACTTAATAGAATTGTTTGAGGAAGTAACAAGGAGGATTGATGAGGATAGTGCAGTAGATGTTGTCTACATGGATTTTAGTCAAGAATTTTTCAAGATCCCACAAGGCAGACTGGTCAGAAAAGTGAGATCCCATGGGATATAGGGGAAGGTGCCGAGTTGGATCCAAAATTGGCTCAGCGACAGGAAACAAAGGGTAATTAGTGATGGATATTTTTGTGAATGGAAAAAGGTTTCCAATGGTGTTCCACAGGGCTCATTGTTGGGTCCCTTGTGTTTGTCGTTATAAACGATTTGGACTTAAATGTGGGTGGCATGATTGGGAAATTTTCAGATGACACAAAAATTGTATGTGTAGTTGATAGTGGGGAGAATATCTTTTGTCTCCAGAATTATATTAATGGTTTGGTTGAGTGGGCGGAGAAGTGGCAAATGGAATTCAATCTGGAAAAGTGTGAGGTAATGTATTTGGGTAGGGCAAACAAAGGTAGGGAATATGCAATAAATGGGAGGAGTTGAGGAAGCGAGAGAGTGCATGTCCACAGATCGTGAAGGTGGCAGCACAGGTGGATAATGCTTTCCTTTATAGCATGAGGTATCGAATACAAAATTAGGGATGTAGCTGATTAGGCCACAGCTGGAATTTTGTGTACGGTTCTGGCCACCACCTCAGGAAGGCCATAATTTCTCTGGAGAGAGTACAGAGGATATTTGCAAGAATGTTGCCAGGGCTTGAAAATTGCACTTATGAAGAAAGATTAGTTAGGCTAAGGTTGTTTTCCTTAGAACAGAGGAGGCTGAGGGGTGACCTAATTGAGGTGTACAAAATTATGAGGGGTCTAGATCGGGTAGATAGGAAAGACCTGTTTCCCCTAGCTGAGGGGTCAATTACCAGAGGGCATAGATTTGAGGTGATTGGTGGAAGACTTAGAGGGGACCTGGGGAAAAGCTTTTTCACCCAAAGGGTGGTGGGCGTCTGGAATTCACTACCTAAACCTGTGGCTGAGGCTGAAATGCTCAAATTTTAAATTTAAAAGGTACCTGGATCTGCACCTGAAGTGCTATAAACTGAAAGGCTATGGACCAGGTGCTGGACAGTGGGACTAAAATGAGCAGCTAGTTTTGTTTTTTTCTCTTTTTTTTGGCCGGCGCAGACAAGATGGGCTGAATGCCATATTTCTGCACTGTAACTTTTCTATTGCTCTATAGTCAGTCATTAATATGTTGTTCGTGGGATCATCCTGCCGGCCTACTGACTGCTGTATTTGCCCACCTAATAACAGTGTCTGCACGTTGTAAAGTAATTCATTGCTTCAGAAGGAAGGTGTTAAATCCTTTCTGATTTTAGATTTATGCACCAATGTGAAAACAGGAAACAGAACAGCCATTTCCAAGTCTCCATGACCCTGAACTTTTCAGCTGCTGCTGCGTCCATATGACGGTGCAACCTATGATACCAACACTGCTCGATTTTGGAAGGTCTGTGGATGTGATTGCACATCTCTTCACTCTGCCATACAGTGTACTTGCACGCCAGTACCCTAAAGCACCAACAAACCATCTGTAAGTGGCTTTGTTACATATGACCCAATTTTCTACAGTGGTCTAATAGCCTATTGGAGGAGACAGAAAATGCTGGAAATACATCAGTCAACTTCTGAAAGAGAAAGGCCAGTTAATGTCACTGATCCAAATCCTTCATGAAAGTTCCAGTTCTCTTGGGCCAGAGTTTTTCCTGTGTTGGACGGCCTTGGCAGGAGCAGGTGGGGGCTGTCGCGGAGCTGCCCGCGATCAGCTCTCCGTACCGCCATTTTACATGGGGGGGCTGATTAAGGCCCGCCCAGCTTAATACATGAGCGGTAGCGCTGGCGGGCGGGGGAGGAGGAGCGACTAGCGCTCTTTCGCGCGTGCACACAAAAGAGCGCTTTAACCTCCCTGAGGCATGAAGCTGCCACGGAGATTGAAGCGCTTTTGCAAAAAACTAAATACATGCAATAAAAAATTTAATGAAACATGTCCACTCATGTGACTCTGTCCCACCAACCGTTAGGTTGGACAGGCAGAGTAAATTTGAAATTAATTAGTTTTAATTAATTGGCGGGTGCACAGCCAACCCCGGCATGCGCCCTTTGAATGAAACATTGCGAGACAGCTCAATGACTTTGAGACGCTTGCCCAACGTCATCACGCATCATCTTACATGTCGGGCCTGGCCCCGAACGCCGACTGTAAAATCCTGGTCTTGATGTCCCACCCCGAGTGCTAATCTCTTCGTTTCTTTTTTGGGTACTTACTGACCTGCTGTGTTGTTGCACCAATATGGAGTTCCTTGGGGTGGTGTCCTGGGCCGAACCATCTTCAGCTTCTTCATCAATGACCTTCTTTCCATCATAAGGTCAAAAGCTGGGATGTTTGCTGATTGCACAGTGTTCAGGGCCATTTGCAGCTCCTCAAATACTGAAACAATCTGTGCCTCCATGCAGCAAGATGTGCACAGCAAAAAGGTTTAGGCTGGCAAATAACATTTGTGCCAACAAATGCCAGGCAATGACCATCTCCAACAATAAAGAGTCTTAACCATCTCCCTTTGACACTGAACCGCTTTACCTTTGCTGAATCTTCCACCATCAACATCCTCCGGGTGCAGGGTTCATCATTGACCAGAAACTTCACTGGATCAGCCACGTAAATACTGTAGCTACAAGAGCAGGAACTCACCAAGGCTGCTTAGCACATTCCAAACCCATGACCACTACCATCTTTCCCCAAGAGCAGCAGACGCATTGGAACTGCACCAGCTGGAATTTCCCCTCCAAGCCACTCATTATCCTGACTTGGCAATATATTGATGTTCCTTCACCCTCCCTAACAGCACTGTGGGTGTGCCTACATCACATGGACTGCAGCAGTCCAAGAAGGCAGCTCACCACTACCTTCTCAAGGGCAATTAGGGATGGGCAATAAATGCTGGCCTAGCCAGCAATGCCCACATTTTATGAATGAATATACAGAAAGGTCAGAGAAAGTAACTCACTTCCTGACTCCCCAAAAATTTCCACCATCTACAAGGGGAATTATCTCCACTTGCCTGGATGAGTACAGCTCCAAAACACACAAGAAATTTGACAACATCCAGGACAAGGCAACCCATTTGATTGGCATCACCGCCACCATTTTAACATTCATGCCCTCCTAGTGGACAGTGGCAACAATGTGTGTACCAGCTACAACATGCACTGCAGCAAACCACCAAGGCTGCTTCTTCACCAACTTTCAAACCTGTGACCCCTACCAGCTAGAAGAAAAGGGCAGCAGATGCATGGGATTTCACCACCACCTGCAAGTTCCCCTCTAAGTCACACACCAGCTGTTCCTTCACTGTCGCTGGGTCAAAGTCCTGGAATTGCCTCCCTAACAACACTATGAGCGTACCTATGTCAGATGGACTGCAGTGGTTTAAGACACAGATCACCACCACCACCTTCTCAAGGGCAGTTAGGAAGGTCAATAAATGCTGGCCTTGCCAGCAACACCCATATTCAATGAAGGAATTTTTAAAAAAGTTCCAGAACTTTTCCATTTTTTATTTTTGATAAATGGATTGTTGTCCTCATAACATAAGAAATAAGAACATAAGAAATGGGGGCAGCAGTAGGCCATATGCCCCATGAAGCCTGCTCTGCCATTCAATAAAATCATGGCTGATCTGATTGTGGCCTTAACTTCACTTTTCTGCTTACCCGCATAACTCTTGATTATGGGGAGGCGGTGGCATAGTGGTAATCCAGAGACCCAGGGTAATACTCTGGGGACCCAGGTTCGCATCCTGCCATGGCAGATGTGGAATTTGAATTCAATAAATATCTGGAATTAAAAGTCGAATGATGACCATGAAACCATTGTCGATTGTCATAAAAAAACAATTTGGTTCTCTAATGTCCTTTAGGGAAGGAAATCTGCAGTCCTTACTTGGTCTGGCCTCCATGTGACTCCAGACCCATAGCAATGTGGTTGACTCTGAATTAGGGATGGGCAATAAATGCTGGCCAAACCAGCGATACCCAACGAATACAAATATAACTCCCTTAGAAATTCCTCCTCATCTCTGTCTTAAATGGGAGACCCCTTATTCTTAAACTGTTTTTGCTAGTTCTAAATTCACCTACTTAGGGAAGCATCCTCTCAGAATCTACCCTGTTGAGCCCTTGGAGAATCTTGTGTTTCAGTAAGACCACCTCCCATTCTTCTAAACTTCAGTGAATACAAGCCCACCCTGTTCAATCTTTCCTCATAACACAACTCCTTCACTCCAGGAATCAACCTAATGAACCTTCTCTGAACTCCTTCCAATGCAAGTATATCCCGCCTTAAGTAAGGAGACGAAAACTGTACTCTGTATTCTAGCTATGGTTTCATCAATGTGCTGTACAGTTGGAACAAGACTTCCCTACTTTTATACTCCATTCCCCTTGCAATAAAGGCCAACATTCCATTTGACCTGCTGTACCTGCATTCTAACTTTTTGTGATTTCAGTACAGGGGCACCCAGATTCCTCTGTATTGCAGTATTCTCAGTCTTTCTTCATCTGCCAAAAGTTTTACCCATTCACTTAACCTACCTATGTCCCTTTGCAGACTCTTTGTGTTATCTTCACAACTTGCTTTCCTACCTATCTTTCTATTGTCAGCAAATTTGGCTAGCTCCCTTCATCCAAGTAATTGATATGGATTGTAACTAGTTGAGGCTCCAGCAGTGATCCCTGCGGCACCCACTAGTAAAAGTTTGCCAACATGAAAATGACTCATTTATTTCTTTTTACTGTTAGTTAGTTAGTCCACTTTCCCACCTGCTCCTCTCTTGATTCTATGAGAGGCCAAAATCTGAATTAGGGATGGGCAATAAATGCTGGCCAAACCAGCGATACCCAACGAATACAAATATAACTCCCTTAGAAATTCCTCCTCATCTCTGTCTTAAATGGGAGACCCCTTATTCTTAAACTGTTTTTGCTAGTTCTAAATTCACCTACTTAGGGAAGCATCCTCTCAGAATCTACCCTGTTGAGCCCTTGGAGAAGCCTTAATTATACTCAACAATGGAGCATCCATAGCCTTCTGTGGCCGACAATCCCAAAGAATCACAACTCTGAATGAAGATATTTCTCCTCATAGGTAGTCAGAGCCTGGAGTGTGATTTTGGATGTCTGTTGTGGTCTTCGTTTACATCCTGGGTGAACCTCTGCCTGTACTGCAGTTGCTAGTTTGATGTGCATTTCCACTTAACTTCCTAAATTGCTTGAATTGGGCACCATGAACAGTGTGCCAATTGCCCTTTAATCTTGTGCTGACTGTTTACTTTTATTTCCTGAAGATGTGCAAAGCTGGTGAGGCTGGCATTTATTGCCTATTCCTTGATACCTTGAGCAAGTGGTAGCAGGTCATCTCCTTGATCTGCTACACTCCTTGTGGTGATGATCTTCCCGTGAAATTAAGAGCATTTGCTCCATGTCAATAACTCTCATTGGTTGCTGCTAAACAATCACAAAAACCAGTAATCAGAAAGCAAAATGAAATTCTCAATCATACAGCAAAATAGCTTTTACGTTTTTCTTGTAATCTCTGCTAGAAATTTCTCTTCTGGGTAAATTAACTGCAGGACTTTCATGTTAATGCTGGTGATTTGTTAAATGGCTTTTATTGCAAGACCTCTGCACCAAAAATAAAATCTTTTTTAAGAGTTCACATTTAGATTTAGAATTTAAAGAAAAGTACTTGCCAAAGAGGGAGCGCAATGAAGGTTCACCCAGGTTTCCTGGGATGGTGGTATTGTCCTATGTAGAGAGATTGTATATTCTCTAGAGTTTAGAAGAATGAGAGGTGATCTCATTGAAACATACAAGATTATTACATGGCCTGACAAGGTAGATACAGGAAAGATGTTTCCCCTGTCTAGAACTAGGGGACACAGCCTTAGAATAAGGGACAGGCCATTTAGGACCGAGATGAGGAGGAATTTCTTCAGTCAGAGGGTGGTAATCTTTGGAATTCTCTACCCCAGAGGGCTGTGGAGGCTCAGTCATTGAGTATGTTGAAGACAGAAATCAATAGATCTCTAGATAGTAAAAACATCGAGGGATATGGGGATAGTGTGGGAAAATGCCATTGAGGTGAAAGATCAGTCATGATATAATTGAATGATTGAGCAGGCTCGGTGCTGAATGGCCTACTCCTCCTATTTCCTATGTTTCTTTGTACTCTGCAGCTTGTGCTTCCTTCTAGATTAACATTAATCTTAAAGAATTGACCTGATGAAAAATGTTTGGATTTTAAAAAGCACAGTATTACGTTCTGAAAGGGATCATAAAAAATTGCCCAGCAAATGCTGAAAACCTGAATAAGACCAGAAAATGCTGGAAATGTACAGCAGGCCGAAAGGGAAAAGAGACCAGTTAGAGCCCAGAGTAGAGGCCCTTGATCAAAATCCCTGACAGAGCTGCTGTGTAGTTCCAAGATTTTCTGCTTTTATTTAGTTTTTAACTGGCTGTATTTCTTTTCCTTATTCTTTTACAAGATGTGGGTGTCACTCGCAATGCCAACTTTTGTTGCCCATCTCTAATTGCCCTTGAGAAGGTGGTGGTGAGCTGTTGCCTTGAATCGCTGTAGCCTATGTGGTGCAGGTATACTTACATTGCTGTTAGGGTGAAGTTGCAAGATTTGGATCCAGCAACAGTTTTTTCCTATCTCAGAATGGTTCCTGGGGAGTATCCTTGAATATCCGAAGTGCTTACAATGCACTGAAAGTGCCGTTTGCCAAGGAATGTAAGTGTTTGCTGCCTGTACTATTCCCACTGCTTGTTAAACTTATGTTTTAAGCCAGATGAAATGTCCACTTTTGGGTATACTCGGAAGTCTGATACCCATCATTAGGAAATGTACAGACGCAGCAGTCTTGCAGATGTTTCACCATTTAAAAAAAACATTTTTCCTACACCTTCCCTTTCTTGTCTTTCCCCATGACTTATGGTAAAGTTGGAGACCCATGCCTGATCATCCACCAGTGAGTGAGCTATCTACATGGTAGCAAGTGGCAGACTAATGGAAACATTAGTTTTAAATGAATTGTGTCTCTTTCGCCACCCTCCTATGTTTCACACATTTTAGTAGATTTAATAATAAGGACTAATTTAAAAAAGAGATTTAATATGGTAGCTGCAGAGAATTGATTTCCTCTGCTGGAAATCCAGAACAAAGGGGCATAATCTTAAAAATAGAACCAGGCCATTCAGGACAGAAATCAGGATGCACATTCCCATAAAGAATAGTGGAAAAATTTTTCAAGACTAAGGTTGTTAGATTTTTGTTAGGAAATAATGTCAAGGGATATGGTGTTATGGTGCGGCGCGTGGTAATTGCCAGGCTGACGAAATCCCAAAGGGAAACTTGGCCAAGCTATGATTTTACAATTTGTATTTATTACAAGAAGGTATGTGCACCGAAGTCAGAAGTAAAGAGTCCTATTACGGCCTTTGGAGTTTTTAAAGATTAAATTAAAACATTTATTGACAAAAGAAAAGAAAACGTACAGAATCACAGAATTGTGACGGCTCAGAAGGAGGCCATTCGGCCCATCGAGTCTGCAATAGCTCTCCAGATGCGCATCATGACTTCGTGCCATTCTCCTGCTTTTTCCCTGTACACTGCTTATTGTCCCTATTCAAATAATCACCTGTTGCTCTCTTGATTGCCTCGATTGAACCTGCCTCCACCACACTTCAAGGCAGTGCATTCCAGACTTTAACCACTCGCTGTGTAAGTTTTTTTTCAGTTCACATTTGCTTCTTTTGCAAATCGCTTTAAATCTTGTTCTTGAGCCCTTGACAAGCAGGAACAGTTTCTCCCTATCTATCCAGCCCCATCATGATTTTGAACACCTCCAAATCAAATCTTCTCTTAGTCTTCACCTCTCCAAGGAGAACGTCCCAGTCTTCAATCTATCTTCATCATTCATGTTTCTCATCCCTGGAACCATTCTTGTAAACCTCTTCTGCATTTTTTCCAATGCAATCGCACCCTTCCTATCGGATGGCGCCCAGAACTGTACACAATACTCCAGCTGAGGTCTAACTAGTGTCTTATATAAGCCAAACATAACCTCCCTGTTTTTGTACTCTATGCCCCTATTAATAAAGCCCAAGATAGTGTATGGTTTACTAACTGCTGTCTCTACCTGTCCTGCCACTTTCAATGACCTATGGACAAATACCCCAGGTCTCTCTGCTCCTGCACTGACTTAAGAATTGCACCCCTTATTTTATATTGCCTCTCCATGTTCTTCCCACCCAAAAGGAATCACCTCACACTTCTCCACATTGAACTTCATCTGCCACCTATCTGCTCACTCCACCAATTTGTATATGTCCTTTTGAAGTTCTATACTGTCCTCTTCCTTGTCAACCTTAAGTATTGACAGTTCATCCAATACTTCCTTCCTAACAATTTTGAACCCTTCTAGTAAAGTTTCCTCCTCTGTCACCATGGCCTCGGTAGTATCTGCTTCCTTGCTAAAGACAGGTGCAAAGTATTCATTTAACATCCCTGCCTCCATGTGTAAATCCCCTTTTTGGTCCTACTCTTTTACCACGCTCTTACTATTTATGTGCCGATAGAAGACTTTGGGATTCCCCATTATGTTGGCTGCCAGTCTTTTCTCATGATCTCTCTTTGCTTCTCTTATTTGCTTTTTTACCTCCCCTTTGAACCTTCTGTATTCCGCTTGGTTCTCAGTTGTATTTTCTTCCTGACACCTGCCATAAGCACACTTTTTCTTCTTTATCTTAATCTGTATCTCCTTTGTCATCCAGGGAGCTCTGAATTTGTTTGCCCTACCTTTCTCTTTTGAGGGAATATACCATAACTGTACCTGAACTATTTCTTCTTTGAAGGTAGCCCATTGTTCAGCTACACTTTTTCCTGCCAACCTTTGGTTCCAGCCTATCTGGCCCAACTCCGTTCTTGCCCCATTGAAGTCAGCTCTCTCCAGTTAATTATTCTTACTCTGGATTGCACATTGTCCTTTTTTACCATCATCAAAAACCTTATGATACAATGATCACTGTCTCCTAAATGTTCCCCCACTGACACTTAACCTACTTGACCCACCTCATTTCCAAGAACCAGGTCTCCCTGCAGATTTGTTCTTCTACATCCTTCTCACCATTTGGCAGTCTATAGACTACACCGAGCAATGTAATTGCACTGTTTTTGTTCCTTAGCTCTAGCCAAATTGTTTCTGTCCTTGAACCCTCTGGGACTTCCTCTTTCTCCAGCACCGCAATGCTCTCCTTAACCAATACTGCCACCCCTCCTCCTTTTCTTCCTTTCCTGCCTTTTCTGAATACCTTGTACCCAGGAATATTTAACACCTAGCCCTGCCCTTGCTTGAGCCATGTCTCTGTTATCGCCACAACATCTGTGCCTATAACTCCCCAATCTTATTTACTATATTCTATGCATTCACAATAATGCACAGTAATCCTGATTTAGACTTCATGACTTTCCCCCTTACTC
This sequence comes from Carcharodon carcharias, assembly GCF_017639515.1. Classification (NCBI taxonomy): domain Eukaryota; kingdom Metazoa; phylum Chordata; class Chondrichthyes; order Lamniformes; family Lamnidae; genus Carcharodon; species Carcharodon carcharias. The sequence continues at coordinate 25,066,107 of NC_054471.1, forward strand.
TGACTCCACCTATTAACTTACTATTCTCTATACCAGTGCTGTCTGTCTCTCCCAGTATTTTGTACTGCCTGGTATTCCTCTCTAATACCCTTGGTTCCCACACCCTTGCCAAGTTGATTTTAAAGGCCTCCCAACAGCACTAGCAAAACACCCAGCAAGGAATGCAGTCCCAGCTCTGCTCAGGTGCAACCCGTCCGGCTTGTACAGATGCCAATATCCCCAGAGCCAGTCCCAATGTCCCAGGAATCTAAAGCCCTCCCTCCTGCACCATCTTTCCAGCCACACATTCATCTGCCTCATCCTCCAATTTCTGTACTCACTTGCAAGTGGCACTGAGAGTAATCTGGAGATTAATACATTTGAGGTCCTGCTTGCTAATTTTTGAACTAGCTCCCTAAATTCTAATAACAGGACTATATCCCCCTTCTTACCTATATCATTGGTATCATTGTGGACCACAACCTCTGGCTGATCAACCACCTCCTGACAATGTCCTGCAGCCACTCTGTGACATCCTTGACCCCAGCACCCAACTCCCTCGCCTCGGGCTGTCAGCCTACCCTCTCGCCTCGGGCCGGCATCCTTCCCCCCCTCACCTCGGTCCGTCAGCCTTCCCCCCTCACCTCGGTCCGTCAGCCTTCCCCCCTCGCCTCGGTCCGTCAGCCTTCCCCCTCACCTCGGGCCATCAGCCTTCCCCCTCACCTCGGGCTATCAGCCTTCCCCCTCACCTCGGGCCGGCATCCTTCCCCCTCACCTCGGGCTATCAGCCTTCCCCCTCACCTCGGGCTATCATCCTTCCCCCCTCACCTCGGGCTATCAGCCTTCCCCCTCACCTCGGGCCGGCATCCTTCCCCCCTCACCTCGGTCCGTCAGCCTTCCCCCTCACCTCGGGCCGGCATCCTTCCCCCCTCACCTCGGTCCGTCAGCCTTCCCCCTCGCCTCGGGCTGGCATCCTTCCCCCCTCACCTCGGGCTATCAGCCTTCCCCCTCGCCTCGGGCTGGCATCCTTCCCCCCTCACCTCGGGCTATCAGCCTTCCCCCTCGCCTCGGGCCGGTATCCTTCCCCCCTCACCTCGGGCCATCAGCCTTCCCCCTCACCTCGGGCCATCAGCCTTCCCCCTCGCCTCGGTCCGTCAGCCTTCCCCCTTGCCTCGGGCTGGCATCCTTCCCCCCTCACCTCGGGCCATCAGCCTTCCCCCTCGCCTCGGGCCAGTATCCTTCCCCCCTCACCTCGGGCCGTCAGCCTTCCCCCCTCGCCTCGGTCTGTCAGCCTTCCCCCTCGCCTCAGGCCATCAGCCTTCCCCCCTCGCCTCGGTCTGTCAGCCTTCCCCCTCGCCTCGGGCCGGCATCCTTCCCCCCTCGCCTCGGTCTGTCAGCCTTCCCTCTCGCCTCGGTGCGTCAGCCTTCCCCCTCGCCTCGGTCTGTCAGCCTTCCCCCTCACCTCGGGCTATCAGCCTTCCCCCTCACCTCGGGCTATCAGCCTTCCCCCTCGCCTCGGGCCGTCAGCCTTCCCCCTCACCTCGGGCCGTCAGCCTTCCCCCTCACCTCGGGCCGTCAGCCTTCCCCCCTCGTCTCGGGCTATCAGCCTTCCCCCTCACCTCGGGCCGTCAGCCTTCCCCCTCACCTCGGGCCGTCAGCCTTCCCCCCTCGCCTCGGTCTGTCAGCCTTCCCCCTTGCCTCAGGCCATCAGCCTTCCCCCCTCGCCTCGGTCTGTCAGCCTTCCCCCCTCGCCTCGGTCCATCAGCCTTCCCCCTCACCTCGGGCTATCAGCCTTCCCCTTCGCCTCGGGCTGTCAGCCTTCCCCCCTCGCCTCGGTCTGTCAGCCTTCCCCCCTCGCCTCGGTCCGTCAGCCTTCCCCCTCACCTCGGGCTATCAGCCTTCCCCCTCACCTCGGGCTATCAGCCTTCCCCCTCACCTCGGGCTATCAGCCTTCCCCCTCACCTCGGGCTATCAGCCTTCCCCCTCGCCTCGGGCTATCAGCCTTCCCCCTCGCCTCGGGCTGGCATCCTTCCCCCCTCACCTCGGGCCATCAGCCTTCCCCCTCGCCTCGGGCCGGTATCCTTCCCCCCTCACCTCGGGCCGTCAGCCTTCCCCCTCACCTCGGGCTATCAGCCTTCCCCCTCGCCTCGGGCCGGTATCCTTCCCCCTCGCCTCGGTCTGTCAGCCTTCCCCCTCGCCTCGGGCCGTCACCCTTCCCCCCTTGCCTGGGTCCGTCGGCCTTCCCCCTCGCCTCGGGACAGCACCCTAGCCCCTCGCCCTGGAACAGCACCCTAGCCCTTCGCCTCAGGCCGTCAGCCTCCCCCCTCGCCTCGGTCCGTCAGCCTTCCCCCCTCGCCTCGGGACAGCATCCTATCCCCTCGCCTCGGGCCATCAGCCTTCCCCCTCACCTCGGGACAGCACCCTACCCCCTCGCCTCGGGCCGTCAGCCTTTCCCCCTCGCCTCGGTCTGTCAGCCTTCCCCCTCGGCTCGGGACAGCACCCTACTCCCTCGCCTCGGTCCGTCAGCCTTCCCCCTCGCCTCGGGACAGCACCCTACTCCCTCGCCTCGGTCCGTCAGCCTTCCCCCTCGCCTCGGTCCGTCAGCCTTCCCCCTCGCCTCGGGACAGCACCCTACTCCCTCGCCTCGGGCCGTCAGCCTTCCCCTTCGCCTCGGGACAGCACCCTACTCCCTCGCCTCGGGCCGTCAGCCTTCCCCTTCGCCTCGGGCCGTCAGCCTTCCTCCTCGCCTCGGTCCGTCAGCCTTCCCCCTCGCCTCGGGACAGCACCCTACTCCCTCGCCTCGGGCCGTCAGCCTTCCCCCCCCCCCCTCGCCTCGGGACAGCACCCTACTCCCTCGCCTCGGTGCGTCAGCCTTCCCCCTCGCCTCGGTCTGTCAGCCTTCCCCCTCGCCTCGGTGCGTCAGCCTTCCCCCTCGCCTCGGTGCGTCAGCCTTCCCCCTCGCCTCGGTGCGTCAGCCTTCCCCCTCGCCTCGGTCCGTCAGCCTTCCCCCTCGCCTCGGGCTGGCATCCTTCCCCCCTCGCCTCGGGCCGGCATCCTTCCCCCCTCGCCTCGGGCCGGCATCCTTCCCCCCTCGCCTCGGGCCGGCATCCTTCCCCCCTCGCCTCGGGACAGCACCCTGCTCCCTCGCCTCGGGCCGGCATCCTTCCCCCCTCGCCTGGGGCCGGCGTCCTTCCCCCCTCGCCTGGGGCCGGCGTCCTTCCCCCCTCGCCTGGGGCCGGCGTCCTTCCCCCCTCGCCTGGGGCCGGCGTCCTTCCCCCCTCGCCTGGGGCCGGCGTCCTTCCCCCCTCGCCTGGGGCCGGCGTCCTTCCCCCCTCGCCTGGGGCCGGCATCCTTCCCCCTCGCCTCAGGCCGGCATCCTTCCCCCCTCGCCTCAGGCCGGCATCCTTCCCCCCTCGCCTGGGGCCAGAATCCTTCCCCCCCCGCCTGGGGCCGGCTCCTTCCCCCCTCGCCTGGGGCCGGCATCCTTCCCCCCTCGCCTGGGGCCGGCGTCCTTCCCCCCTCGCCTGGGGCCGGCATCCTTCCCCCCTCGCCTCAGGCCGGCATCCTTCCCCCCTCGCCTGGGGCCAGAATCCTTCCCCCCCCGCCTGGGGCCGGCTCCTTCTACCCTTTATTGCCCTCCACGTGTGTGTGGTTCCTATTCTTAGTTACCATTTATTTTATCATTCCTGAATTCTGCCATTCAATGTGGTCACTTATGTTTCTTCTTTCACCTCTCTGTGTGTATTTACAGTGATGTGTCAAGGACTCCAGCTACATTGTGTTCTGTTGCTGGGAGTGGCTGCACTCCTTGCCTTACATTGGGAGTGAACAGTGACATGCAGGCACACCCCGAAAAGTTGAAGGCTGTCATGTATGAAGGATCCTAGTCAACCGTACCTGTCCATAGCATTACAACCACGTAAAGATCCAGCTCATATTCGTACAAGTCTAGTAAACCTGAATATATTTTCCTCTCCAGATTGAAACTTTAACTGTTGCTCCCCTGCAGGTGACCCAAATATTTGACACTGCATGGGTTAAAAAATGCTACCTTTTAAATTGAAAGGAATGGAGGTGATCGCAAGGCTGGATGCTCAGGTGATGCAGTTGTAAGAGCAAAGTTCATCCTTTAATTCTGACTTCTACCTGATGTCTGAACAGACATTGCAGCTTATCATTTTTTATTTTCATAACATAAGCCATAAACATTATGGGGCCTAAGTGTCTTTAGTACTTTTCTGCACCCACACTCCCCCAAAACCAGTGACCAACGTCTTGGCAGATTTTGACAGCGCTTTTAAAAATTCATTCTTGGAAAATGAGTGTTACTGGCAAGGCCAGCATTTGTTACCCATCTCTAATTGCCACTTGAGCAACTGGTAGTGAGCTGCTGCCTCAGACCACTGCAGCTCATGTGCTGCCCGGGATCCAGTACTTTGACCCAGTAATAGCGAAGGAACAGCTATATAATTCCAAGTCAGGATAGTGTGGCTTGGAAATAATGATGGTCCCCTGTGTTTGCTGCCCTTCTACTTCCAGGTGGCAGTCACGGGTTTGGAAGGTGCTGTCGAAGGAGCCTTGGTGAGTTGCTGCAGTGCATCTTGTAACAGATACACACTGCTGTCACTGTGCGCTGGGGGATGGAGGGAATGAACGTTTGAGGTGGTGGATGGGACGCTGATCACGTGGTTACTTTGTCCTGAATGGCACTGAACTTCTTGTGTGTTGCTGGAGTTGTATGCATCCAGCCAAGTGGAGAGTATTCCACCACACACTGGACTTGTGCCTTCTAGATGGTGGACAAGCTTTGGGGAGTCAGGAGGTGAGTTACTCTCCACAGAATTCCCAGCCTCTGACCTGCTCTTGTAGCCACAGTATTTATATGGCTGGTCCAGTTCAGTTTCTGGTCAGTGGTAACCTACAGGATTGATAGTGGGGGATTCAGTGAAAGTAATGCCATTGAATGTCAAGGGGAGACTCTTTGTTGTTTAATATTGTTCAGTGTTCTAGTATCCATATTGAAGAATTTACATTCATGACATGATCACTTCATTTATTGCGTGGTCATCAAGAGTTGTTGTAACTCTTGTCACTATAATTGCTATGTTCAATCATGTAACACCGTTTAAATGTGGCAGTTCCCAGACTACTTGGGTGTTGATATCTTGTATGGATTCAATCTGTGCGTCATTTGATAAGGTCATGTCCATAGAACATTTCCTGGCATCTTGTCTGATCGTTATAGGGAGTTTATTTACCAACAGGTCTCCAAAAAGAAAGAATGAACTTGTAATTCTACCTTACGCAACCTCAGTACATATGAAATAGATTTACAATCAGTGCATTACTGAGTTTTACTCTGATATTGATACAGTGGACCCTCCACCCAGCTGACCTCAGTAAGTTTGGTGGTAAGAAGCCTCTTGCCTTCAGTAAATAGCGGTACAGACTGAATATCCTTTACCTGTAAATCCGAAAACCGAATGCATCAATTTTTTGAGCATGGAAAGTCTCTGCCCCGAGCCACACGACCTGAGCTGACACGAACCTCACTGGCTGCACCCGACCTTTACCGCGGGAAGTCTAGTTGTTTGTCAGCGCTTGACATGAACCTCGCCAACACTCTCTGAACCCTCTCCTACAAGCAGAATCACAGAAGGCCCCACGCGTAGGAGCTTGTTAGAGGTGCCCTGGTATTTATTATTCAATGATGCATCTTATTTTTCTAGCCATTCTATTTACTTTAGACTATAGCTAGACTAGGCTTACAGTATTGTAATGTAAGTAAGCCTTGTCTTATGTGCGGTATCAGAAAACCGAAATTATCTGAAATCTGAAATACGATTGGCCCCAAGGATTTTGGATAAAGGAGAATTGACCTGTACGTTTATAATTCTTACTTTCCCTATTCCCCAAAGCATTGATAATTCTCAACATGTGCACAGTAGTTTGCATCTTGATGAATTCAAGTACATAGGATGAGACGTTTTATCTTGCTCACTTATGCTGTTGTCTGTTACCTACATAATTCCTTTTTCAATGATGCTGAGGTTTAAATGCTGGGATGATCACTAAACTAATATGCTGAATGTGACTAGAGCTTGACTGCCTGTTAATATTACTGTGACTAACAATGTCCAAAATATTGCCGGAAAATGCAGCAGAATCCAAACAGATAATTTAAGTGAAGTTACTGGGAATTTTGGAAAGCTCAAAGCAAATTAAAAAGTATTTAACATCTGCTAAGTTGATGGCATCTGCTAGCAGATCGTGACACATGTTGCCAGGAGTGCAAGGAGACTGCAGTGATTGCAGTACTTTGCTTGTGAAGCAGGATGGCAGTTCTTTTCAAGCAGTAGTAGTGGAATAGAATCTCCCATTCAAGATGGAGATGTGGAGAAATCTTTTCTGTCAGGGTCATGAGTCTATGGAACTCTCTTCCCCAGAGAGGTGGAGGCTGGGAAATTCAGTAATCTTAAGGCTGAGTTACATGGATTCTTGATTGACAAGGAAGTCAAAGGGCATAGGGGATGGGAAGGGAGGTTGAGGCCACAATTAGATCAGCCATGATTCTTATTGAATGGCGGAGCAAGTTTGAAGGGCTGAATGGCCTACTCCTCTTAATTTGTATTTTCGAAAATGATGATGCACCCATGCAAAAAGCATAGGATAAAATCAGCATTTCAGTTACATGTTTCAGCATCACCCTCACATCTCATAGCTTGTAAGACCAAGTGTGATTGGTAGATGCTACGGTTTTAAGGTGAAGTGTTAGCTCTGATGACTTTGGCCACTTAAGATTTTCTGCCAGTATCCATGGAAGTGATTTACAAGCAGTTTGTTCGCTCTTCCCAGCTTCTTTTCTGTGCTGTGCTCTAACACTTCGCTCAGCATTCCTTTAATGTGAAGTAATGCTTATGTTTTTGTTCTATTTCAGCCAAGCCTTTCACTGTTAAGGTGAAGCAGATGCGACTCCACAAGGAAGATTTTGAAATCCTGAAAGTCATTGGCCGAGGAGCATTTGGCGAGGTAAGCATTCTCTGGCTTGGTGTCAGCAGCAGTCTTCTGGAAGTATACATGTGCTTGTGTGGAAATCTGTGGCTGTACTGCTCGCCACGTGCTGCTCAGCTTGCATCCGGCTTCAGTTTGGTTGTTAATCGCACTCCAGGGTGATTTGGAACAGGCGTGTAGTTCTTTCTGTGTTGCAATTTGACGCTGGAGTGTTGACTAGTAGTGTTGTGTAGTATTTATTTGCCATTTCAGCCTAATGGAAAGGGGCCAGTGAAAGAAACTATATCCATTCTCCAGCTCACCAAGGCTCTACTTCAAAAACAACGCAGCATGTATTTATTATTGGAGCAACTTGTTGCGTACTCTTTGATTATGCCACTCATAACATAAATATAAAAAACACATGCCCTTTCAAAAACTTTAGATATTTTTTAAATTGAAGGTTGAGACTCCTTTGATTTTATTCCTGTCCTCCAAAGGGAGCAAACTATTGCTACTCTGAACCAATAGCTGGGGGTTGTAGAGAGAGGCCAGGGCTGAGACTTCTCTTGCTTTCTCTTTCCCTGCCTCTGGAGGACTTCTTGTAGCCACATGGCTCAGATCAGGCTTATGGGATATTGGCAGCCAAGCCCATAACTTGCTACCCTGTGGCACTTAGCCTGCAATTATGGTTAAGATCTGACTATAATGTTAAGCATAAAATGTATCTTTTAATGTTCACGCTATCTTAAATGGCATCATTTTGGTATCCTTAAACCTAATTCATACAGTTTAAAATAGCAACCATGATTCCACCATTGATGCCATAAACCTATACAGTGCAGATAAGTGCACAAAGCTTCATCTGCATTTATCAGGAATATTATGGTGGTTCTGTAATCTCTTCTTAAATATATTAAGTTGTATTCCCCCCACCTCTCAGGTTTTTACCATCAGGTTTTACTGTGTAATCTTAGAATCTTATAGCACAGAATGAGGCCATTTGGCTCATTGTTGTGATGGCTCTGTTCAATTAGCCCTAGTCCCTGCCCTTATCTCATAGCTCTGCAGTTTTCCTCCTTAAAGTATACATCCAATTTCCTTTTTAAAATTATTTCCAGTTCTCTTTTTGGAAGCACATTCCAGATCATCATAACTCTCGGCTTAAAAAACAAATTCCCTTCATCACCTCCTTGGTTCTTTTGCCAGCTACCTTCGTCCTCTGGTTGTTTGACAATGGAAATAGTTTCTGAGAAATTCAGCCATTGGGTAGCCAGCTAAAAAGGAAGAACAACCTTCCCGTGTCTGTATTTAAAATGGATATAGTCGTGTTTAGAGATGGGGAGACTGGGGCAATCTTGTTTATGTCCTTGGGGAGGAAGTGGTTGGAATAAAATGAATAAAGCTTATTTTGAAAGCCATGGTGGAAAAAACTAGCAATTGTTGCACAGTACAAATTTCATGAACTTTTTTTATCTAAGAAGGAATGTTATTATCAGCCCTGCTTCAAATTGGTTTGAATTTTTAAAAATGTATTCTTTCATGGGATATGGACATGCTCAGCATTTGTTGGCCATCCCTAATTGCCCTTGGGTGGAGTGTTTTGCTGCACCATTTCAGAGACCAGTTAAGAGTGAACCACATTGCTGTGGGACTGGAGTCACGTGTAGGCCAGATCAGATAAGGATGGCAGATTGAACCCAGATGGGCTTTTATGACACTCAATGATAGTTTCATGGTCACCATTACTGACACTACCTTTCAATTCCAAATTATTAATTGAATTTAAATTCCACCAACTGCTGTGGTTAGATTTGAACCCATATCCCCAGACCATTAGCTTGGGCCTCTGGATTACACTATGCCACCATCTCCCCACGAATGAATTCATTAAAAATGAATAACAGCTGGGATAGTGTGTGTTGTGGGCCATAATGCCATCAAGGATGTTTTGATGGAGCAGAAAATAAAAATGAGGGTAAATTTCCACTCCTATTATTTTCACACAGAAACTCATTGTAGCCCAGATGCTGAATTGCACAATTTTACGCTTCCATTGGGAAGTGGAGGCTGGGTGTGCCTGTGTAGTCCATCACTGTACAGCCCATCATTGAACACCTTGTCGAAACAAAATAACCTTTCAGAATTCAGAAAAGTTAGTGTCAGCTTGACTCACAGTAGCAGACTTCAGGTCTGAGTCAGAAGATTGGGGGTTAGATTCACATACCTTCAGCCTCCGGTTGGTTTTGCATCCCAAGATCAAAGCTTGTTGAATGTCATGTCCTCAATTCTACACACAATACAAGTGCAAATTATCTTATAGTCTGTTACTTCCTGAGGCATGAAACCAGTACCCCTTCCTTTTGAAAAGCCTTGATTTGAACATAGCATAGGAAATAGGAGCAGGAGTGGGTCATTCGACCCTTCAAGCCTGCTCTGCCATTCGGTTACTGTTTGATTTGTTAGAATGGTATCATGAATACACGGGTATCTGAGTTATATCTCATCCAGGCATATAGGAAGCTAAATTTTGGTTTTGCAGGAAAGTGTAATCACTGTTGTAATATTGGCAAATGCAGCAACCAATTTCCAACCAGCAAATGAGATAAATCAACAGATAATCTGTTTTACCATTGTTGGTTGAGCAGTGAAAGTCGGCCAGGATCCTGGGAGAATCGCTGCTCTTGTTTGACTCATGCCATGGGATCTTTTACTTCTCATTCAATAGACATCAATTTGAACACCGTTACCACAGTACATGTCAGCCAGATGATACTTTTCAAACCCTGGAGTTGCATCTAAAGCCATAATCTTCCCACAAGCTGGTAGCCTCTTTGTCATTATTCCTTATTCTTGAAGTAATATTCTTTTTGGTGCTAATAATTTAATTGACATGGAATTCCAGAATTCTTCACAAGAAAGGGAGGAGGAAATAGACATCCAGCAGAAGTTGGAAAGATTTTAGGGAAGTTGCCTGAGGAACTAGATTATATAAAAAATATATTTGGAAGGTGGGGAGTGATGTTAGATGATTGCAATGCTTAGGCAGAGAATTTTAGAGTATAGGACCATGGTGGCTGAAGGCTTTGATTTAATGGTGAAGCAGAGAGTTGGTCCACAATAGCCTTGAGCCGGAGGAACAGAATTTGCACTCTAGGGCAGAAGGTTGGAGGGATAGCAGAGGTAAGCCACAGTGAAGTTGTGGATAAACTTTTAAATGAGGATGAGTATTCTAAAGTCAACGTATAGGAGATAACAGTGAACTCTGAAAGCAGGCAATCACAGGTGAGTACAGGAAAAAGGGATGTTTTAAACACCCAATAATCAGATAGTTTGACAACAGGATTTTGCAGGAAGAAGCCTGTTTTCTCTGTCTATCTGGCAATAGTGATGACATGTCAATTCAGTATCTGATGCTAATATTGGATCCATTGTGGGCATTTGGCATTGTGATTGCTGCTTTCCCAGGGCCAGGTGGCTCTCTAGCCCCAGTCCAAGGTTCTCACTCATGAAAATGAAGCTGCCAGTGGGCCACAGATTGTGTCTTGATATTACTGTTAATCGTCAGTAAATCTAACATATCTTGCTTCGGGTTCCCCCACATTTCTGATCCTTAAATAATTTTGATATGTATTTTCTTTTCCTACCATTATTGGTGCTATTTTCTTTTATCACACTGATTAATTCTGCAGTGAATATATCTTTAGGTATCAACTGTGCTGTAAGGCAACTCAACCTGCTTCAAGCTTGGTTGTTAACTGGAGCTGATCAGACTAGGCATGCTGTATGCCGGAACCGCAGCGTCTGCCTGTGGGCAGTTTTCTTGTACGTGCAATACTTAGCTATCTAAATTTGCTACTTGACTTATTTCACAATGCAGCTAATTAAAGTAAAGCCTTATCTGAAAGTAAGGAAGATAAGAGTGACAAAATAAAATGGAGATAAAGACAGCAATGTGGAAGCTGAAACTGTACCAACACAAAAAGTTGTCAGCTAGCCAAAATCTGTCTATATTTCCTCTGTACTCTGTGCTTCCGTTTTGATTGGGAGCACAAACTTGCTTTAAAAAAAAAGATTTCTTTAAATTTGTCTATGGTGTGTTGTTACTCTCATCAAGGAAAGGGATGCCAACCAGCAGAACTTATATTTATATAGCACCTTTAATGTAATGAAATGTCTCAAGGTGTTTCGCAGGACCACTATAAAATGAAGTGTAGCACTGAACCCCATAAGGAGATATTAGGTCAGACAACCAGAAGTTTTTAAGGAGTGTCTTAAAGGAAGAAAGCTAGGTAGAGAGACAGAATAATGTATGTAGGGAATCCCAGAGCTTGGGGCCCAGTCAACTGAAGACACGACCAATAACAGTGGAGCAATTATAATTGGGAATGCATAAGATACCAGAACTAGAGGAGCGCAGATGTATTGGAGAGTTGTGGGGCTGGAGGAGATTACAGAGATGGGGAGGGGGAAGGCCATGGAGGGATTTGAAAACAAGGATGAGAATTTTGTGGGGAGGTGGTGACCGAATGGTAATGTCTCTGGATTATTAATCCAGAGATTCAGGCTAATGCTCTAGAGACCCAGGTTCAAATCCCATATGGCAGCTGGTAGAGTTTAAATTCAATAAGTAAATCTGGAATTGAAAGCTAGTCTCAGTAATGGTAACCATGGAACTATCATTGATTGTCATAAAAACCCATCTGGTTCATTCATGTCCTTTAGGGGAGGAAATCTGCCACCCTTATCTGGTCTGGCCTACTTGTGACTCCAGACCCACAGCAATGCGGCTGACTCTTAACTGCATTCTGCAATGGCCTAGTAAGCCACTCAGATCAAGGACAATTAAGGATGGGCGACAAATGTCAGTGACACCCACATCTGATGAAAGAATAAAAAAAAATCAAGATGTTGCTTGAACGGGAGCCGCTTTAAATCATTGAGCATAGGGATGACAGGGGAATGGGACTTGCTGTAAGTTAAGACACGGCAGCTGAGTCTTTGATGATATCAAGTTTACAGAGGGTAGACTGTGGGACCATCCGGGAGTGTATTGGAATAGTCGAGTCGAGAGGTATTGTGGTTTCAGCAGCAGGTGAGACAGGGGCGATGTTATGGAGATGGAAATAGGCAGTCTTAGTGATGACACGAGTATGAGATCAGTAGCTCATCTTGACATTAAGGTTGGGAACAGACTGGCTTAATTGTAACCTGTTTCTAGGGGGAGGGATAGAGTCAGTAACTAGGGAGCAAAGCTTGGCATGGGGATTGAAAACAATGGCTTCAGTCTTCCCAGTATTAAATTTTAGTGAATTTCTGCTCATCCAGCACTGGATGTCAGATAAGCAGTCTGATAATTTAGCAACAGGGGAGGAGTCGAGAAAGTTTGAGGTGAGGTAAAGCTGGGTGTCATCAGCATACATGTGAAAACTGAAGTTGTGCCTTTGGAGATGTCTCTGCGAGCAGCGTGTAGATGAGAAATAGGAAGGGGCCAAGGATAGATCCTTGGGTGTCACTAGTAGTAACGGTGCTGGTGCAAGAAGAGAAGCTATTGTAAGTGATTTTCTGGTTAAGATTAGATAGATAGGAATAGAACCATGTGACAACTGGACAACATGATTTAGCTATTATAGAAACATCACTTAAAGATGGACAGGAGTGACAGCTCAATATTCCTGGGTACAGGGTTTTCAGATGAGATAGAGAAGGGCATAAAAGGGAGGAGGGGATGGCAGTTTTGGTTAGAGAAGCAATTACAGCTGTGAGAGGGATGATATGTTAGAAGGATCATTAATTGAGATATATGGATTGAGCTTGGGAACAAAAAAGGGGCAGTCACACTACTGGGAGTGTACTATAGACCCCCAAACAGTCAGTGAGATAGAAGAGCAAATATGTAGGCAGATCTCTAAGAAGTGCAAAACAATAGCACAGTAATAGTATGGGATTTTAATTACCCCAATATTAACTGGGATAGTTTTTGTGTGAAAGGAATGGAGGGAGCAGAATTCTTAAGGGGTATCCAGGAGAACATTTTTGGCCAGTATGTGTGTAGCAAGCCCAACAAAAGAGGGTGTGGTTCTGGACTTCGTTTAGGAAATGAAGCTGGGCAGGTGGAAGGAATGACAGTGGGAGAGCAATTTGGTGGTGGTGATCATAATTCAGTTACTTTTAGCATAATTATGGAAAAGGACAAAGAAAGAACAGGAATTAAAGTTCTAAATTGGGGCAAGGCTAATTTTACTAAGCTGAGAAGTGATTTAGCAAAAGTGGACTGAAAACAACTATTTGAAGATAAATCAGATTAGTGGGTGGCATTCAAAGGAGAGATTCCAGGGGTTGAGAGTAAACATGTCCCCACAAAGAAAAAGGGTGGGATGGCCAAATATAAGGACAAACAGCTTACAGGGTAAGATAAGGCAGAAAAGGAAAGCACTGAAACCCAATGCTACAGAAAACCGAGAGGAGTATAGAAAGTGGAGAAGTGAAATCAAAAAGGAAATTAAGAAAGCAAAGAGAGAGCATGAAAGAATATTGGCAAACAAAATCAAGGGGAACCCAAAGATGTTTTATCAATACATTAAGAGTAAGAGGATAACTAAGGAAAGAGTAGGGCTCATAAAAGACCAAAACTGTAACGTATGTGTGGAGGTGGGGAATGTGGGTATGGTTCTTAATGAATATTTTACGTCTGTCTTCACAAAAGAGGGGGACAGTGCAGACATTGCAGCTAAGAGGAGAAGTGTGAAGTATTGGATGTGATAAACATAGGAGGGAGAGGAGGAATTAAGGGGATTAGCATCCTTGAGAGTGGATAAATCACCAGGGTTGGATGAAATGTACCCCAGTCTGTTAGAAGAAGCCAGGGAAGATATTGCAGAGTGCCTGACCATCATTTTCCAATCCTCACTGGCTACAAGAGAGGTGCTGGAGGATTGGAGGTCTGCTAACATTGTAGCTTTGTTTAAAAAGGGAGTGAGGGATAGACCGGTCAGGCCAGTCAGTCTGAGCTTGGTAGTGGGCAAATTAGTGGAATCAATTCTGAGGGACAAGATAAACTGTCACTTAGAAAGGCATGGATTAATCAAGGATAGTCAGTATGGATTTGTTAAGGGAAAGTCATATCTGACCAATTTGATTGAAATTTTTGAGGAAGTAACAAGGAGGATTGATAAGGGTAGTTCATGTGATATAGCTGACATGGATTTTGGCAAGGTGCCACATGGCAGACGGTTAAGGGATCCAGGGAAATGTATCAAGCTGGATACAAAATTGGCTCAGTTGGCAGGAAACAAAAGGTAATTGATGGGTGTTTTTGCGACTGAAAGGCTGTTTCCAGTGGAATTCTGCAGAGTTCGGTACATGGTCCCTTCTTTTTGTGGTTGATATTTATGATTTGGATGTAACTGTAAGGGGGATGATCAAGAAGTTTGCACAAAAATTGGCTGTGTGGTAGATAGTGAGGAAGGTAGCTGTAGACTGCAGGAAGATATCAATCGACTGGTCAGGTGGGCAGAAAAGTGGCAAATGGAATTCAACCCAGAGAAGCGTGAGACATTTAGGGAGGTCAAACGAGGCAAAGGAATACACACTAAATGGGAGGATAGTGGAAGGTGTAGAGGAAGTGAGGGACCTTGGAATGAATGTCCACATCCTTGAAGGCAGCAGGACAGGTTGATACGGTGGTTAAGAAGGCATATGAAATCCTTCTGTTTGTTAGCTGAGGTGTAGAATGTAAGAGCACAAAGGTCATGCTGGAACTATATAAAACATTAGGGGAGATGAAGAAAACTTTTTTCACCTGGAGTGTTGTAGGGGTCTGGAACTCACTGCCTGAAAGGGTAGTAGAGGCAGAAACCCTCGACTCATTTGAAAGGCGCCTGGATATGTACTTCATGTGCTGTAACCTGCAGGGCTACGGATCAAACACTGAAAAGTGGGATTAGGCTGGGTAGCTCGTTTTTCAGCTGGTGTAGACATGATGGGCCAAGTGGCCTCTTTTTGTGCCATAGACTTTCTCTGATTCTAACAGTGGAGAGGCATTGGCGGAAGATGGTGTGGTTACCCATGTCAAAGGCTACAGACAGGTCGAGGATGAGGAGAGAAAGTCACAGTGACATAAGATGTCGTTTGTGACTTTCATAAGAGCTGCTTCAGTCCTGTGGCAGAGTCAGAAACCTGATTGGAGGGATCCAAACACAAAGTTCCAGGAAAGATGGGAGCAGATTTGGGAGGTGACAGCATGTTCAAGAACTTAGGAGATGAAAGGGAGTTTGGAGATGGAACGGTGAGGTAAAGACTTGGTTTTTTGAGGAAAGGGCGATGACGGGAAATTATAGGAGGGATGGAAAACACCTGAAGAGAAAGAACCATTTACAATATTGGCTATCATTGGGGCCAGGAAGGGAAGTTGGGGTGATCACATTTTTACAGGGAATAGGATCGAGGGAAGAGGAAGTGACTCTCATTGGAAAGATGAACTCTGAAAGGACATGAGGAGAGATGGGAATGAAACTAGAGAAAGATGCAAGTTCGGGGCCAGTACAGTGGGGTAGCAGTGAAGGAAGTTTGGCCAGTGGGCTAGTGGAAGTGTTAAGGAAAATGTATAACTTCAAGCTTATTCATATTTATATTTATGTGTTAAGAAAGGTGGAAAATGGTTTCAATTTCATTTTTTTATGAGCTTGGTGCTGCGAAGTCTTGGGGAGTGGGGGGGGGCTCCTAACAAAAAGGTCAGGTTTTCTGGATTTATTTGTTTACATTAATTTTTAATGAAGTTTGGTAACCCTTGAAGAGATGGGTTACAAAAGGATTAATAGTTTAGCGATTTTTGGGAAAAAGCACAAAGTAGGAAAAACTGCTGTTGCGTAGCGACAGGTGTCCAGTGACACACAGACACGGGGAAAGAAGTTCACAGTGCCATAAGACCATAAGACATAGGAGCAGAAATTAGGCCATTTGGCCCATCAAGTCTGCTCCGCCTTTCAATCATGGCTGATAAGTTTCTCAACCCCATTCTTCCTGTAACCTTTGATCCCCTTACCAATCAAGAACCTATCTGTCTCCGTCTTAAATACACTCAATGACCTGGCCTCCGCAGCTTTCTGTGGCAATGAATTCCATAGATTCACCACTCTCTGGCGAAAGAAGTTTCTCCTCATCTCTGTTTTAAAAGGTCTACCCTTTACTCTGAGGCTGTGCCCTCGGATCCTAGTCTCTCCTACTAATGGAAACATCTTCCCCACTTCCACTCTATCCAGGCCTTTCAGTATTCAGTAATCAGATCCCCCCTCATCCTTCTAAACTCCATCGAGTATAGACCCAGAGTCCTCAAACGTTCCTCATATGTTATGCCTTTCATTCCTGGGATTGTTCTTGTGAACCTCATCTGGACCCTCTCCAGGGCCAGCACATCCTTCCTGAGATACGGGGCCCAAAATTGCTCACAATATTTAAATGTGGTCTGACCAGAGCCTTATAAAGCCTCAGCAGCACATCCCTGCTTTTATATTCTAGTCCTCTCGAAATAAATGCCAACATTGCATTTGCCTTCCTAATTACCAACTCAACCTGCAAGTTAACCTTAAGAGAACCTGGACTAGGACTCCCAAGTCCCTTTGCACTCCAGACTTGTGAATTCTCTCCCCATTTAGAAAATAGTCTATGCCTCTATTCTTCCTACCAAAGTGCATGCCCTCACACTTCCCCACGTTGTATTCCATCTGCCACTTCTTTGCCCATTCTCCTAACCTGTCCAAATCCCCGCCTCCTCAATACTACCTGTCCCTCCACCTATCTACGTATCATCTGCAAACTTAGCCAGGATTCCCTCAGTTCCTTCATCTAGATCATTAATGTATAAAGATGGGGATGGTCTTGACCTTGGTGATTAGAGAGCCCATGAGCTCTTCACACTTATCATTGTAGGTAAGGGTGGAGGGGACAGGGAGGAGGGATTTAAGAAGATAGTATGTCAGAGAAGGAAGACAGGAGTTCTAAGCTGTCTGATAAATACTGCATAGCTACTGGGGAACTGAGTTTAGGGAACTCGTGTTTGCAGTTGAAGTAATAGTGAATTTATTGTGTGGATTTGGGTGTCTCGGGGAGATGCCAGTTGAGGAAAAAGTACCTGGTGAATTCTCAGAAATCCACTGGAAGAAAACTATTTGCAACTTGGGCCAGCCCAAGCAAGAAGCCTTGGTGTGAAGATAGTGCTAAATCTTCACTGGATTTTTGTGTCTGTAAGAGGATTTCTAGGATAAAAGCATGGTATGAGTTTGAATCGTTTTCTTGCGGTTGTATTGAAATCTTTCCAACCTTTTTGTCTGGCGTAATAAAGTTCATTTTTCCCCTTGTTTAATAAATGTTTTAGTCTTTATGTTATAAGTTCATCACACTCTAGTGAATTTGTTCAGTAACTTGTCTCCACAGTTTCTTTAAAAAAAACAAGTTAAGATCTATCAAACCAGGTTTCACTCTGGGATCTGACTTGTCCTGTGTTAACATCAACTAGGATAGTAATAGAAGAGTGGGGATGTGGCAGTGGCAGATAATGGGATGGTCTCGACCTTGGTGGTTAGAGAGCCCATGAGCTCTTCACACTTATTGTAGGTAAGGGTGGAGGGGACAGGGGGGAAGGGTTTAAGAAGAGAGTTTGCGTTAGAGTGAAGAAGCCGGGGGGGTATCTTTGTATTCCAGGATTACCCTGGGATAATAAGCAGAAGGGAACAGTGTTGTTTTGTCAGTTACATTGTTAAGGTTTGTTACTGTCATGTCAATTATATTATTAAAGTTAAGAGAAACAGGTGATGGTATTAATTGTCTTTGAGTACATCGAAATAGGGGATAGCTGGAACACTGAGGAGAGCTGAGAGACTGAACAAGTCAATAAACTCTCTTGATAAAGAAAAGCTCTATGTCATGGTTCTGGCTTTACCAATTAGCTTAGATCCTATTAATAGGCAGGACCTGACAGTAATAAGAACATATGAAACAGGAGCAGAAGTAGGCCATTCGTCCCTTTGAGTCTGCTCCACCATTCAATAAGGTCATGGCTGATCTGTTTGTGTTTTGAGTTCTACATTCCCATCTGCTTCCAATGACCATTGATTCCCATGTCTAACAAGAATTTATTTACCTCTGTCTTAAAAATAATGAGTTACCCCACTTCCGCTGCCTTCTGAGGCAGTGTTCCAAAGTTGCACAACCCTCAGAGAAAAAAAATTCTCCTCATCTCTCCTAAAAGGGTGACCCCTAATTTTAAAATATTGCCCCCTTGTTCTGGATTCACTCACAAGAGGAAACATCCTTTCCACGTCCACCTTGTCAAGGCTGTTCAGGATCTTGTACACTTAAATCAACTCACCCCTCATTCTTCTAAACTCCAGTGGAAACAAGCCCAGCCTGTCCAACTTTTCCTCATAAGACAACTCACTCATTCCAGGTTGGATTTTTATAGTTAAACATCTATAAGGGAGTGTTGCCTGGAAGGTGTTTACTTGTGGGCCTAACCAAATATGGAGTCTTTTGGGGAGGGTTTTCTAAGACTAATTTTCACCTGTGCAATTGTAATCTTGTGTGCATAAGTTTTCTTTTATTATTGTTGATAGAACTTTTAATTTTTAAAATCCCAAAAAGTTTAACTGTACTTCTTGCTGCTGAAATCAGTCTGCTGCCGCTTTGTTTTCAGAATGATAAAAAAGGGTATGGCCCTCTGGGATTTGGTTTACATTGGCTGTGGTCATAACAATACTAAATTTTAGTGACCCATGCATGAGAGCACCTAGAATGCTCTGCACCTTGGAATTCTGCAGTGCTTTTCCGTTTAAGTAATACTCTGCTTTTTTGTTCTTCCTGCCAAAATGAACAACTTCACATTTTTCCACAGTATACTCCTTCTGCCAGATTTTTGCCCACTTACTCAACTTAGCTACATCTCAGATACTGAAGTAGTCCATGTCCAAATTCAGCAAGACCTGGACAATATCCAGACTTGGGCTGACAAGTGGCAAATAACATTTGCACCACACAAGTGTCAGGCAATGACCATCTCCAACAAGACAGCATCCAACCATCGCCTCCTGATGTTCAATGGCAGTACCATCACTGAATCCCTAACTATCAACATCCTGGGGAGGTTACCATTGACCAGAAACTGAAGTGGACTAGCTATATAAATACAGTGACTACAAGAGCGGGTCAGAGGCTAGGACTCGTGCGACGAGCAACTCACCTCCTGACTCCCCAAAGCCTGTCCACCATCTACAAGGCACAAGTCAGGAATGTGATGGAATACTTTGCACTTGC
The DNA here is from genome assembly GCF_017639515.1 of Carcharodon carcharias. NCBI lineage: Eukaryota > Metazoa > Chordata > Chondrichthyes > Lamniformes > Lamnidae > Carcharodon > Carcharodon carcharias. The sequence continues at coordinate 25,085,382 of NC_054471.1, forward strand.
CTGGATGAGTGCAGCTTCTACAACACTGAAGAAGCTGGACACCATCCAGGACAAAGCAGCCTGCTTGATTGACATCACATCCACAAAGATTCACTCCCTCCACCACCGCCGCACAGTAGCAGCAGTGTGTACCATCTACAAGATGCACTGCAGGAATTCACCAAGGCTCCTTAGACAGCACCTTCCAAACCCACGACCATTACCATCCAGAAGGACAAGGGCAGCAGATAAATGGGAACACCACCACCTGGAAGTTCCCTCCAAGTCACTCACCTTCCTGACTTGGAAATATATTGCCGTTCCTTCACTGTCGCTGGGTCAAAATCCTGGAACTCCCTTCCTGACATCACTGTGGGTGTACCTACACCATATGGACTGCAGTGGTTCAAGAAGGCAGCTCACCACCACCTTCTCAAGCGCATCTAGAGATGGGCAGTAAATGCTGGCCCAGCCAGCGAAGCCCACATCCCGTGAATGAATAAAAAGAAAAAATCTGTCTGCCAACTCCTTATGCCTTCTTCACAACATACTTCCCTACCTATCTTTGTGTCGCCTGCTAATTTAGCTATTGTGCCTTTGCTCTCCTCATCTAAACCATTGATGTAAATTATAAAAAGTTGAGGCCCCAGCACAGACCCTCGCAGGACTCCACTAGTCACATCCTACCAATCTGAAAAAGATCCATTTATGCATACTCACTGTTTTCTGCCAGCCAGCCAATCTTCTATCCATGCTAATACATGATCCCCTACACCATGAGCTTTTATTTTCCTCAATAATCGAAGAGTGACATTAGACTCTGAAATTTTAACTCTTGTTTCTTTCCCCGCAAATGCTGCCAGACCTGCTGAGTATTTTCCAGCATTTTCTGTTTTTATTTCAGATTTCCAGCAACCACAGTATTTTGCTTTTATTTTAGGACCTGATAGTGTTTGAAGTGGTCCAGTCAGATCTAGCAGTGAGATGCCTCAACCATTTGGCAGCCCTATCCTTTCATGTCTGAGTCCCTTGGATTTAGAGGAGCAAAGGTGAGGGCCTTACTGGAGAGTGGCCAGGGAGGTGAGAGAGAGTAATGGTTTTATTGAGGATTAGACCATCAAATATGGAGGTGAGGGTGTCCTTGAGTAAATCAACAGCTGCAGAAATGTTACAGCAAATGGAGGACCGACAGCTAGATAGTTGGGATTTTGAAGTGCATTTGTACGTGTTGGGTGCTTGATCCATTTTGATTTAGGAATTCAGTATCACCAGTTAAATATACATGAGGAATGTGTTGCAGCTGTGACTGCACTCAAGCAGCTCAACCCAATCTCTGACAAAGCAGTCCACTTTATTGGCACCTTCTCTATTACCCTAAATATCTTCCTCCTCAACCACTGGCACATTGTGCTGCTGTGTGTAATTTTTAAATTCATTCATGGGACATGGGCGTCGCTGCTAGGCCACCATTTAATGCCCATCCCTAATTGCACTGGAGAAGGTGGTGGTGAGCTGCCTTCTTGAACTCTGCACCTACAGTAGGTACACCCACAGTGCTGTCAAGGAGCGAGTTGCAGGATTTTGATCCAGCGATTGCGAAGGAACGGTGATATATTTCCAGGTCAGGATGGTTTGTGGCGTGGATGGGAACATCCAGCTGGTGGTGTTTCCATTTATCTGCTGCCCTTGTTCTTGTAGATGATAGCGGTTGTAGGTTTGGAAGGTGCTGCCTAAGGAGCCTTGGTGAGTTCCTTTACTATCTATAGGATATGCAGTAGGAACTTGCCATTGTTTGTTTGACTGCATCTTCCAAATCCGTGGTCTTCAGAAGGACAAGGGCAGTTGCCATATGGGAACACCATCTGGTAGTTCCCTCCAATTTGCACAACATCCTGATGCAGAAATATATCGCTTTTCTTTCATGGTTGCTGCATCATAATGCTGAAACTCCTTACCTAACAACACTGTGGGTGTATCTGCACTACATGGACTGCAGGAGTTCAAAAAGGCAGCTCACCACCTTCTTCTCTAGGACAACAAGGGATGGGCCGTAAATGCTGGCTTTGCTAGTGCTACCCAAAGTTCAGAATTTACAATTCAAAATCTGAATTTTCATTCTGACCAGATCGGTGATACAAATGGATGAGTTCACTTCTGGCTGAATTGTTCAAAGCTCTGAATTCCTGAGGCTTAGTACAGTGAGAAACAAAAAGTGAAAAATGATTTCTGACTGAGCATTTTATTAGTTTTACATGGATGATATTGTTTGCTGGTTTTAACAAGTTCGTCAGTTTTTAACAAAAAATCAAAATGACGTGGAAGCTGGAATTTGCTCTCTTTGTAGCGAAGAAGATTGAGGGGAGCTTTGATCGAGGTGTACAAGATTGTAACCAGTTTAGATAAGGTAGACAAAGAAAAGCTGTTCCCATTAGCTAATGGTACAAGGTCTAGAGGACACAGATTTAAGGTTTTGGGCAAGAGATATAGAGTGGATGTGAAGAAGAACTTGTTTATGAAATGAATGGTTACGAACTGGAACTTTTTACCTATAAGAGTGGTGGAAGTGGAGGCAATCAGTGATTTCAAAGGGAAATTAGATAGGCATTTGAGAGGAATAAATTTTCAGGGCTATGGGGATAGAATGAAACTGACTGGTTTGCTCTACAGAGAGCTGGCATGGACTTGATCAGCTGAACAACCATCTCCCTGTTGCAGTAATGAATCTATGACTGTGAGATTGTAATACAATAAGTAACTGAAAATTTTGCAAATTTAAAATGATTGCTAATTTGTAATTCTTACACCTGGCTTTTGCTTTAGAACCAGATGTGGCTGAACCATTGTTTTTATAAAGGTTCATCATAACTTCCTTGCTTCTTCACTTCATGCTTCTACTTATAAAGACCAGGTTCCCGTCTGCTTTTTAATCACTTTCTCAACTTGCCCTGACACCTTCAACATTTTGTGCACATATACCTAAGGTCTGTGTTCCTGCACCCTCTTTAGAATTGCCTCTCCCCATTCTTCCTAATGAAATGCATCACTTCACTCTTCTCTGCATTAAATTTCATCTGCCACATGTCTTCCCATTACACCAGCTTATATGTGTCATCTTGAAGTCTATCACTATCCTGCTTGCACTTCACAGCACTTCCAAATTTTGCGAATTTTGAAACCTGAGGGGATAGACTGGGCCACGGTTTAACATCTCATCCAAAAGTCAATACCTATGACAGTGCAGCACTCGCTCAGTACTGCACTGTAGGGTCAAACTGATATTCATGCTCATTTGGAGAAATGAGGAGAAACTATATCACACAGTGAGTGGTTAAGATCTGAAATGCGCTGCCTGAGAGTGTGGTGGAGGCAGGTTCAATTGAGGCATCCAAGAAGGAATTGGATTAGCATCTGAAAAGGAAGAATGTGAAGAGTTATGGAAAGAAAGTGGGAGAATGGCAATAGGTAAATTGTTTCTACAGAGAGCTGGCACAGACATGACAGGCTTAATGCCCTCCTTTTATACTGTAACCATTCTATGAAGTTCTGGAGTGGGACTTGAACCTGCAAGCTTCTCACTCAATGGCTACCAACTTAGCCACAGTGACAGGATAATGGAACTCATGGGAAAGGCTTTCACAGGATCGGCATGGGCACAGTAAGCAAAATGGCCACCTCCTGTGCTCCAAGATTCAACACAATGGGGATATTTGACCAGTGGTTCTGCTGTTGATCACAATGCAATGACCCCAATCTGGACAGTGTGGACATTGGGTGAGGCTAGGGCGATGCTCAACTGTAATGTCTTGGATGGCGAATTCCTGAAATGTTGGCTTACATGTGAACCGTGACCACTTGTCAGGAGCCCACCAGTACCATGTTCACCTGTGTTGCAGTACCACGTTGAGATAAATTTGGAGCAACAGTAAATAAAAATGATTTTGAGTTTCAGCTGAAAGCAGTTCTTACTTGTATAAATTTTTGTTTGGTATTTAGATAATTGACTATTTCCTGCTGGTTGTGTTGTAGTTTTAAGTAATAAAATTGTGCAACATCTGATTTGGATATCCCTCATGCCGCACATTCCATTGTTCAGTGTAACAAAATTGTGGTCTTGTTGCATGTGAGCTGATTATTCTGAATTCCTGTCATCCACGTTATCACGATTGCATCCCACCAGATGTCGGGATATGCAAGTCAGCCTTCATTACAGTGTCAATACCCTAGAGAATTCAGGAGACTGTGGAAAGATGTAATGACCAGGTGGTGTTTTACTTACAGTCGTATGTGACAGAAATATATATCAAAGTTACAAAACTGGAAGCATGGTATTCAGCCCAATCAACCCGTGTTTACCCTCTCTGTGAGCAATGAGCTGTAGGCATTTCTTTAGCTGCCAAAGCCCTAAGTTCTAGGATTCCCTGCTTTTACCTCTCTCTCCTCCTCCTTTAAGATGCTGCTTAAAACCTTTCTCTTTGACCAAGCTTTTGGCCACCTGTCCTAATATCTCATTATGTGGCGTGGTGTCAGATTTTGTTTGATAATGTTCCAGTGTGGTGCCTTGGGAAGTTTTATGCTGTTAAAGGGGATTATATAAATCCAGGTGGCTGTTGTCCTTCTCATGTCCCTTCAACCCTTTTTCAGCCGCCTATTCAATCTAATCTCGAACGTTGGCATAGTTTCCACTGCAACCCTGTAAGTGAATAGCACATTTGTCTTTATATAAAGATGTTTCGCCTTCCCCCTGTCATAAATCTCTTGCATTTAATTTTGTCTCTCTGGCTCCTTGTTCTTCATCCCCCTAGCTACTGGAAACAGCCAGCTTCTACTTGCTCCATTCTTCCATACTTTTAAATGTGACTATCCTACCATCCCGTAATTGTCAGTTTCTCCAGTTTTTCAGATTTTTATGTACCTCTGTTTCCTCATACAAGGCAGCATCTTAATACTACTACTCTCTTCCAGGTGCTGTTCTGCCCAAAGTTATTGGCACTTTCTGGAGGTGGACAGATTACTAAACCACTACACAGCACTTGCTGTTAACCAGTGTATTGACGTGTGTATATCCATCACTATGTACATAGACATGTTGTCTATGTACATAATGGAGGTGGCCATTTTGCTTACTGTGCCCATGTTGTCTATGTACATAGTGATGGGAATACATGCAAGCCATTCAATGGCTGATCTTGGAGCAGATTATAGTGTTTGTTAATGTATCATTTTCTGCATGTTTTATATTTTACATTCTTTGCATCTTTTCTTGAAGCTTAACAATGGGCATTGATTGCTTTGTCCAATGATGAAATATAAATCTTAAACATAGCAAGCTTTAAATTTATATCATTTCACCTTGACAGGATGTTGTAATTTCCCATGTATGTTGGAGCTGGAGATTATACTGTTCCTGTGAGCAAATGCATGCAATACTGGGAATTGTTTCTTTTGGAAATATTGTGATAAGTTTGAAGGCCTCTCTCTAAGGCCTCTCTCTAAGGCCTCTCTCTAAGGCCTCTCTCTAAGGCCTCTCTCTAAGGCCTTCCCAAGTTCCTAATGGAAAGCGAGCTGAGAAAGACCTTTGAAGATCTGTGATGTTGTGGGTATTTTAATGATGAAAATGTAAACAAAAGCAGGCAGCTTTGGCTGGCACATTAAGAGGCCACCCCTCAGAATATTGCAATGCTGGTCTCACTACTGGCAAGCTCTGGCTTGGGACCTTCATTTGGTCCCGAACCCTGCAGGAAAATCCAGCTAAAGCAGCGCATAGTTTTTTAAAATATTCATTGATGGGATTTGGGCGTCGCTAACTAGGCTAGCATTTATTGCCCATCCCTAATTGCCCTTGTTCAGAAGGTATTTTAAGAATCAACCACATTGCTGTGGGTCTGGGATCACTTGTAGACCAGACCAGGTATGGACAGCAGATTTCCTTCCCTAAAGGATATTAGTGAATCAGATGGGTTTTTATGACAATCGGCAATGGTTTTATGGTCATCATTAGACTTTTAATTCCAGATTTTTATTGATTGAAATTTCGCCATCTGCTATGGTGGGATTTGAACTCAGGTCCCCAAAGTTTTGCCCTGGGTCTCTGGAATACTAGTCAGTGACAACACCACTGCCTCCCCTGAAATTACTGGAAATCGCGTAATGGGGTACGGGCTGAAGGGTGAAGAACATGGAAAGTTGGGTATAGGGAGGACCTGCCAACAGAAAAGTGTTCTGTGTATTCTACGCTCGCCCCCCGCCCCCGCCTGTAGCTGGCCTGATTCATAAGCTTCAGGCAGTGATTGATATGGGGAGGATTAGGGAGGCGAAGAAGGTGATCCGGATGATCCAGGCTACGACTGGGAAGGGAGGAGGAAGGCTAAGGCCACGATTGGGACTGGGGAGCCTGTACATAGCAGCAATTGGCAGTGGTGGGGAAGTGGGAGGGCTTGGGAACCTGAAGGCTTCCTTGTGAGGCATGGGAAGAACACTCCTGCCCCTTCATGCCCGCAAGAAGCTTAAAATCAGTCTCCTCTCGCTGAGGTCCTGCTGCTGGGCAGAAGGCAGCACGGGACTTTACAAGTTGAGATTAAAAATAAGTCATGCCACCAATTTTATCCTTGAGGCAGGACTTTTGCAGGTTAGTTTTGCATGTTTGGTGCAAACCTCGCCCAGGACCTGATTCAGCATTGGAAATGGAGACGGTTTTGATTGGTATGTTTGATACTAGCTCCCACTCTCCCATTAGTGGGGCTTGGGTAAGATAAAGGGATGTGTGTGAGAGAAAGTTCAGGGGTTCAATCAATGGAAGAAGTCTGACACAGGATGCTTCAAACCCTTTAATTTTTGTCTGTAATGCCGCAGGAGATTAACTAATTTCAATCTTTACTGACAACAAAGCAGTTTCCGGGTGGCAGTGGCGATTATAAACCCCATGTTGATGCCTAGGAACATGTGCTGTCGAACTCCCTTGGGACCATATTGTGTTGTTTCAGCTTTTCAATGTCAATTAAACATCCGTCCCATAGGGCTCCAGGGAACTGCTGTAAAAAGCAACTGTGAAGTAGTTTATTGTTGAGCCCCAGAAAACACCATGTTGATATGTAACAGAAAGTCTGGGAGAAGGAAGCAGAAATGGATCTCCATAGCAGTACATTGATTGGTCCATTTCTGCTAACTTTCAGGCCTTGGTTAGAAACACAGCTGTATTCTTTCAGGCTTTTTAAAAAAGTTGTTACATGTTAAACATTTGTTTGTTCGCAGGCACAAATCTTCATGTTAGTCAGATATGAAGCTGGGTAGAATATACTTACTGTAATAACCTGTCTAAACAATAAAGTTTCTCAAGAAACATGGTGCATGCCAAGCAAATTTGCAACCTTTGTAGAAAAACACAAAAAGAAATTGTCATGTTAGGAGAAACATTTCATAAATGTTAGAAATCTGAAAAAAAGAAATACTGGAAATCGCGTGGTGATGGAGGTGTCTCATCTGAAATGTTAAACTGCTGTTTGCTCTTTTCAGATGATGATGGATCCGTATATCTGTTTATACACTAGTAGGATCATTAACTCAAATTGCTTTGAAAAAAAAGCCCCAAAACAATAATTCAGGTGATTTTTAAACTAAGATATTCACCATTTGAAATTCATATGTATAATGATTGAGAAACCAAGAAGCTGGACACCATCCAGGACAAAGCAGCACATTTTATTGGTACCCCTTCCATAAACATTCACTCCCTCCACCACCGACGCGCAGCAGCAGTGTGTACCATCTACAAGATGCACTGCAGAAATTCACCAAGGCTCCTTCGACAGCACCTTCCAAACCCAGGACCACTACCATCTAGAAGGACAAGGGCAGCAGATAAATGGAAACACCACCACCCGGAAGTTCCCCTCCAAGTCACTCAGCATCCTGACTTGGAAATATATCACTTTTCCTGCACTGTTTCTGGGTCAAAATCCTGGAACTCCCTTCCTAACAGTACTGTGGGTGTACCTGCACCACACAGACTGAAGAAGGCAGCTCACCACCACCTTCCCAAGGGCAACTAGGGATAGGCAATAAATCCTGGCCCAGCCGACGAAGCCCACATCCCGTGAATTAACAAAAAAAAAAACAAGATAAAGGGTGCACACCTGTAACCAGGTTAGAACGAGTAAAAGGGAAGACAAGTTATGGGATTTGATGGTATTTTTCAAACCCTGTACCATTTGGATGACTTGGATACCAAATTACAACTTTGGGAAGTGTAGCCCATCAAAACAACTGATTCCAAGTAGCCATGTATAGAAGTTGTTCTCTCATTATAGTCTTCCAACAACTTGTTCAGTAAACATGTCTGTAAATAAAGCAGATTCTATTTATACAGTTAAACCAGTCTTTCTGCTTTCACTGAGACTAAACAACTTTGTAGACATTCTTTTCTCCTCCACTATTTTTTATTCTCTCCCTTCCACATTTTAATACGTGTATGAAAATAGCGGCTCTTATTAGATTGCAGATTCCTAACAGCTAGCAAAATAAAAGCACATGGGACAGGAGGCAACATACTGGCATGGATTAAAGATTGGCTAACAGGCAGAAGACAGGGGTAGGAGTAAACGGGTCATTCTCGCTGTGGCTAGTGATAGTGGCTAGTTGACTCTAATGAGAGGAATCTTATAATTTTGGACATTAGATAATCAACTCAACAATAAATTGTCTTTATTACACGTACTACAACATTGAGTGTGTACCTCAGTCTGGTGAAAAGTAGTACAGTGGCTTCAATGCAACATTTTTTTGTATTTGCTCTTATACATTAAATTCTTATATTTCAGAAAGCATGGTGTCATGACGTATCTATAGGTGCCCCCCTGCACAACATCTCTTTCACGACATCTGGGTGTTACTTTCCAATTCTATTGTCTTATTTCTAAGATGCAGAGATAACACCATACATAATCAGTGCATGGTCAGGCCATTAACTGGTCACCATGTATTTTGCATTTAATTTTCTACATCTCCATTCTATACAATTGTAACAGACACAGAAAAAGATATTCACTATTAAAATACATTGTGCTACAACCGGGATGAGGAGGAGTGTGCATTTGATCTATCCCCACTACTCCACAGGTCACAACATGAGTTTAAATGTTCGATTCTGTTCCTGTGTAATGCCTTGGAATGTTTCACTATGTAAAATCAAGATATATTTACATTCTGGTAACATGGGCACTTCTTTTAATGAAAGTCTAACAGCTGGACAAGGAAGCACCGGTTTAAACTAACAAAAGAGAAATTTGAGGCCATGTTGAAACACCACACAAAATGACCGACACATCGAGGTGAATTGAATGATGGGGTAATGTAGGTCATAACCGTGGCCTTCCACGTTCATATATGTTGTGATGCTGGCCTGGCCCATTCATGATAATGCATTATTCTATGGTCACATGAAATATTTTTCATTAATATCAGAGCTGTTGCACTTACAATTAGATACCTTTCGTAACTTGGATACACCATAGACATTTTGTAAAACCCATAGCAGGTTTATTTGTACATTTACAGCCAGATCCAGGAACATTTTACTCAATTTTTATCACCTTGTAACAGATCATGATTTGGCCTGATCCAAAGTAAATTGGGTCAACTAAGTGAAAAGCCAATCAGGTGAATTTGCACTCCTTACCCTGTTGAATAATTAAAAGCAAATTTAGAAACTCCCCATATGGCTGATGTAACCAATGCTGTGTTTCATGCTATGTGAAGATTTGCTGGCTGTGTTAAAAAATATACGCGTTAAATTGCCGAATGCTGTTCCCACTCAGCAGACGTTGTGAAGAGAAATCTGAATCAAGACTAGTCTAAAGATGTAATGTCTATAATGCTATTGGAAAGTATTTTAAAATAGAGTTTAGTGGTGTCTGTGCCTGTGTGTGGTGTCTTAATTGGATTAAAGCCAGCAGGCCTTGAGGCTTTTTTGTGTAGAAGAGAAGTAGATTTGAAATCGTAATTAGATAAACTCAGGGAAATAGAAGGTGAGGTGTAAAGGGGACAATTTGCGTTTTTAAACATACCATTCAAAAGAGCAGGTGAAATATTACACCTAACCAGTTGAAGCTCAGAAACAGTGTTTTTTTTCAAGCTTAGTAGTAAAGTGGGTATTATGAAAGAGTTTTATTATTAGAAGATTTAAAGTTAAAAAAACCTAGTGACAAAGAGGAAAATATGTAAAAGGAAGAGAAGGCTATTGGTAAAAGGAAGGATTCTAAGATCTAAAGCCTCCAGCTTGTATGCCTCAATTTTGTCTGCAAGGACCAAGAGCTGAAAGAGACTGTTCAGGGTGTGCTTTGCCAGGGGTCTGTTTAAGTCTGTGTTTTACTGTTGCCTTAACGGGAATGTAACTGAGAGTCAGATTAATTAGGGCATTTTTGTAGTTGTTATAGTAGTAATTTTGTAAACCTATGTATGTGCTTACAATCTTTCTTGCATTAATAAATGTTTGATTTAGTTTTTTAAAAACCTCTTGAGACTCAGTGATCTTTTTACTACTGAATTCAAAGCCTGCATCTCACAACATACAAATTGCAAAAATGGGTTATGACAGTTGTTTCAAGGTTCCCTGTGGGATTTGAACAACTCAGCCTTTATCATTGGCTGTATCATAATACTAGCACTTAATTAAAAGAAAAATTAAAATACTAAAGCAGCTCACAAATGCTACTTCAGTGTGCTGCTTCTGAGCGTATGGTTTTTTCTTCCACTAATTAAAGCAGAATTAATGGGTGGCTGGAATGTGACTGTCTTCTTGAATGTTGTGCTGTTTGGTTGGGATGTGATATCATCACCTGGATCTGCTCAATTTGAAATGGTGGACTTATCAGTAAACTCCTAACTTGGATTTCATATTTTTCTTGTCTTATTGCAAATATTTCTGCAGTAAGAGTCACACTACATCAGACTGATGCAATAATTATACTGGAATAATAATTCTGCTCTCTAGTTTATAAAAATGTCTCTAGAATGGTGACCACATTGAGGGGCTTTGTAGTCATAAAAGCAAAAAAGTGAGATCCTTAGAGATCATACCTTTCATTTGAGAAGCAATTGCTGTTAAAAGGTTTACCTCCCACTTTGTTCTATACTTCACGTTCTTAAACTCAATGAGAGTGATGAGATGGGTCTGGTCCTAGGGGTGTTGCAGTTCAAAAATCAAGCATCCCCCGCTTTGAATCATCTTGATACTTTTATAGTGCTGCTGTCTTAGCATTGATTTGCAAGAGGCTGGGTTCCTGGCATTCACATCAAATCCAACTACCCTGGCAACAGAAGCTGTTGTTCTATCTCTCAGAATTTATAGCATTGTTACAGTGCAGAAATAGGCTTTTCGGTCCATCATGCCTGCACTTGCTCACCGAATGAGCACTTTACTCAGTGCCATTCTCCTGCCTACTTCCTGTTACCTTTTATATTCTTCCTTTTCAGATAATAGTCTAATTCCCTTGGATTGAACCTACCTCCACCACACTCTCAGGCAGTGCATTGCAGACCTTAACCACTTGCTGTGTGAAAAAGGGTTTTCTCATATTGCTTTTGCTTCTTTTGCCAGTTTCTCTAAATCTGTGACCTCCTATTCTCAATCCTTTCACGAGTGGAAACAGTTTCTCCTTATCTACTCTGTCCACACCTCTCATGATTTTGAATATCTCTGTCAAATTTCCTCTTGGCCTTCTCTTCAAGAAAAACAATCCCAACTTCTCCAATCTATCATCATAACTGAAGTTCCTCAGTCCTGGAACCATTCTCAGAAACCTTTTCTGCACTCTCTCCAATGTGTTCACATCCTCCCTAAAGTATGGCACTCAAAACTGGACGTGGTACTCCAGCTGAGGCCGAACTAGTGTCTGATACAAGTTCAACATAACCTCCTTGCTCTTGTGCTCTAGGCCCCTATTAATAAAGCCTAGGATACTTAATGCTTTATTAACTGCTCTAAATCTGTCCTGCCACCTCCAGTGACATATGCACATGTACACCCAGGTCCCTTTGCTCTGGCACCCTGTTTAGAGTTGTAACTTTTATTTTATATTGTCCCTCCTTGCTCTCCCTACTACAATGAATTACTTCACATTTCTCCACACTGGATTTTATTTGGCACCTATCCGCCCATTCCACCAACTTGTCGATGTCCTTTTGAAGTTTACGCTATCCTCCTCATAGTTCACAATTCACAAAACACAGTTTCGTAACATTGGCAAATTTTGAAATTTTACCCTGTACACCAAGTTCTAGGTCATTAATATATATCAGGAAAAGCAAGGGTCCCAACACTGACCCCTGGGGAACTCCACTACAAACCTTCCTTCAGCCTGAATAACATCCATTAACTATTGCTCTTTGTTTCCTGTCACTCAGCCAATTTAATATCCAAGTTGCTTTTTTTTCCCCATGAGCAATAAGTTTGCTTACAAGCCTGTTGCATGGCACTGTTTGAAATGCCTTTTGGAAGTCCATGCACACCACATCAACTGCACTGTCCCTCATTAACCCTCTCTGTTACCTCTTCAAAAAAATTCCAAGTTAGTTAAACATGATTTTCCGTCATGAAACCCATGCTGGCCACCTCCCTTAATTAACCCACATTTGTCCCAGATTAGAAATTTCCCCACCACCAAAGTTAAACTGACTGGCCTGTACTTGCTAGGCCTATCTTAACACGCTTTTTTGCGTGAGGGTGGAATATTTGCAACTCTGCGGTCTTCTGGAACCATCCAGAACTAAGCGACCCCACATTCAACGGATTGGATCTGAATGGTGGTGGACAATTAAACAACTCACTAGAGGAGGAGGCTGCACAAATATCTCCATCCTCAATGATGGAGGAGCCCAGCACATCAGTGCAAAAGATAAAGCTGAAGCGTTTGCTACAGCCTTCAGCCAGAAGTGCCAAGTGGATGATCCATCTCGGCCTCCTTTGGAGGTCCCCAGCATCACAGATGTCAGTCTTCAGCCAATTTGGATCACTCCATGCGATCTCAAGAAATGGCTGAAGACACTGGATAGTGTAAAGGCTATGGGCCCTAACAATATTCCGATAATAATGCTGAAGACTTGTGCTCCAGAATTCGCTGTGCCAAGCTGTTCCAGTACAGCTATAATACCGGCATCTACCTGGCCATATGGAAAATTGCCCAGGCATGCCCTGTACACAAAAAGCAGGATAAATCCAACCCGGCCAATTACCGCTGTATCAGCCTATTCACAGCTCGTCAACAGTGCTATCAAATGGCACTTGCTTAGCAATAACCTGCTCACTGATGCCCAGTTTGGGTTCTGTCAGGGCCAATCAGCTCCTGACCTCATTAAAGCCTTGGTTCAAACAAGGACAAAAGAGTTGAATCCTTGAGGTGAGGTGAGAGTGACTGCCCTTAACATCAAGGCAACATTTAACTGAGTATGGCATCAAGGAGCCCTAGCAAAACTGGTGTCAATGGGAATTGGAGATAACTCTCCACTGGTTAGAGTCATACCTAGCACAAAGGAAGATGGTTGTGGTTGTTGGAGGTCAGTCATCTCAGCTCCAGGACATCACCAGTGTCCTCAGCCCAACTATCTTCAGCTACTTCATCAATGACCTTCCTTCCATCATAAGGTCAGAAGTGAGGATGTTTGCTGATGATTGCATAATGTTCAGCACCATTCACGACTCCTCAGGTACTGAAGCATTCCATGTCCAAGTGCAGCAAGACCTGGACAATATCCAGGCTTGGGCTGACAAGTGGGAAGTAACATTCATGCCACACAAGTGTCAGGCAGTGACCATCTCCAACAAGAGAGAATCCAACCATCGCCCCTTGATGTTCAATGGCATTAACGTCACTGAACCCCCCCCCACTATCAAGATCCTGGGGATTACTATTGACCAGAAACTGAAGTGGACTAGCCATATAAATATTGTGGCCACAAGAGCAGGTCAGAGGCTGGGAATCATGCGACGAGTAACTCATCTCCTGACTCCCCAAAGCCTGTGCACCATCGACAAGGCACAAGTCAGAAATGTGATGGAGTACTCCCCACTTGCCTGGATGAGTACAGCTCCCACAACTTTCTAGAAGCTTGACACCATCTAGGACAAAGCAACCTGCTTGATTGGCCCCGCTTCGACGAACATTCACTCTCTCCAACACCAACACACAGTAGCAGCAGTGTGTACATTCAACAAGATGCATTGCAGAAATTCACCAAGGCTCCTTTGGCAGAACCTTCCAAACCCATGACCAGTACCAGCTAGAAGGACAAGGACAGCAGATAGATGGGAGCACCATCACCTGGAAGTTCCCCTCCAAGTCACTCACCATCCTGACTTGGAAATATATCTGCGTTCCTTCACTGTTACTGGGTCAAAATCCTGGAACTCCCCTCCTAACTGCGCTATGGATGTACTTACACCACATGGACTGCAGCGGTTCAAGAAGGCAGCTCACCCCTATCTTCTCAAGGGCAACTAGGGATGCGCAATAAATGCTGGCTTAGCCGGCGAAGCCCACATCCCATGAATGAACTTAAAAAAAACCCTGTAAATCCAAAAAAGATTGAATAATAATGACCAGTGCCTCTGCAGCTTCCACTCTCACTTCCTTCAGTCTTTAAAACTTCATTCATGGGATGTGGGCTTCGCTGGCTGGTCCAGCAATTATTGCTCATCCCTCGTTGCCCTTGAGAAGGTGGTGGGGAGCTGCCTTCTTGAACTGCTGCAGTCCATGTGGTCTAGGTTCACCCACAGTGTTATTCCCTGGCACTTGTGTGGTGTGAATGTTACTTGCCACTTGTCAGCCCAAGCCTGGATATTGTCCAGGTCTTGCTGCATTTGGACATGGATTGCTTCAGCACCTGAGGAGCCGTGAATGGTGCTGAGCATTGCACAATGATCAGCGAATGTCCCCACTTCTGACTGTATGATGGAAGGAAGGTCATTGATGAATCAGATAAAGATGGCTGGGCCTAGGACACTACCCTGAGGAACTACTGCAGTGGCATTCTGGAACTGAGATGATTGACCTCCAACTACTTCCTTTGTCCTAAGTATGACTGTAACCATTGGAGATTATTCCCTTGATTCCCAGTGACTCCAGTTTGCCTAGGACTCCTTGAAGCCACGCTCTGTGAAATGCTGCCTTGCTGTCAAGAGCAGTCACTCTCGCGTCACCACAGTAGTTCAGCTCTTTTGTCCATATTTGAACCAAGGCTGTGGTAATGAGGTCAGGAGCTGAGTAACCTTAATTGAGCACCAGTGAGCAGGTTATTGCTAAGCAAGTGTCGCTTGATAGCACTGTTGATGACCCCTTCCATTACTTTACTGATGATAGAGAGTAGACTGATGGGGCGGTATTTGGACAGGTGCATCTCATCCGGCCCTGGTGCCTCATCAACTTTATGTACTGACAACCTATTCAATGCGTCTTCCGTATCAATTTTAAATGACCACCTCTATTGGAAGCACCTTCTTCCTTGGTAAAGACAGACCCAAAGTATTCATTTAATACCTCAGCAATGGCCTCTGCCTCAATGAGTGAATCCCCTTTATGGTCCCTAATCAGCCCTAATCCTCCTTTTACCACCCTTTTTCTATTTAGCCTGTAGAAAACTTTGGGATTCCCTTTTATATTGGCTGCCTGTCTCTTTTCATACTCCCTCTTTGCTTCTTTTACTTTTTCACCCTCCCTCTATCCCTTCTATATTCAGCCTGCTTCTCATTTGCATTTTTGACCTGACATCTATCATAAGCACATTTTTCCTTTTTTATCTCCTATTTATCTCTTTTTTTTCATCTAGTGAACTCTGGATTTGTTTGCCCTACTTTCACTTCTAAGGGATATATCTTAACTGTGCCTGAACTACTACTTCTTTGAAGGTACCCCATTGTTCAACTACTGGATTTTCCTGCCAACCTTTGACTCTAATTTATTCAGCCCAGATCTGTTCTTACCCCCATTGAATTTGGTTTTCCCAAGTTAATTATTCTTACTCTGGGTTCTATGGTTCTGTGATTGTGTGATTCTCTATTATATTGTATTCTATAACATATATATATATATTCTATATGTGTGGCAGCTGTGGCTCAGTTGGTAGCACGCTCGCCTCTGAGTTAGAAGGTTGTGTGGGTTCAAGACCTGCTCTAGACTTGACTGCAAAAAAATCATGGCTAATACTGCAATGCAGTACTGGGGGAGTCTTTCAGGTCAATTGTTAAACTGAGGCCCTGTCTGCCCCTCAGGTGAATGCAAATGATCCCAATTTCCTGATCAATATTTGTCCCTCAGTCAACATCACAAAAACAGATTATCTGGTATTGCTATTTGTGGGAGCTTGTATGCAAATTGGCTGCTCCATTTCCAGCATCACAAGTGACTATATTTCAAATTCTACTTAAATAGCGTAAAGTGCTTTGTGGCAAACAGAGGTCATGAAAGGCATGCTATAAATGAAAGCCTTTATCTCATATGTTATTCAAGCTGCTAAATCTAGCAAATTTACTTAGGTTGGTGCCTAGTGGCCTTTGCAGTTGCGAGAAGTTGAGGGTTTTAAAAAATCTATTTGGGGAATATTGTGTTGTTCTGTAATGAAGTGTGTGTGTGTGTGTGAGAGAGATTTAATTAAGCTGGGCAGAGATTAAAATGAGATAGATTGACTGGGGGATTTAAAACATGAAAAGGATAGAGATGTTAGGTTTGAGGTACAAGTGAATAGGTTAGATCTAACATTTGCATTTTTAGATAATTTGAGAGTTTGCTTGAATATGAAAGGGTAGTCAGAGTGACAAGAAATACGTTTGCATCTTGCATTGGTAAACTGAAGTTGGGATATTATATTTTATTGACCCAAAAGCAAAGATAGAATGGAGACATGAAAGTTCTGATATTTCGAAGGATTTGAGTTCAAAGAGGTGTGAGAACAATGAAACCTAAGATGAAAGTGGAGGAAAGGAATTTTAGAGTTACCGTGGAGAGCTTAAGGTAGCTGTTGTGCTGTTATGGTTGAGCTTGAGCTGTGAGATGTAGCAGCTGGAGCTTCTTCTTATCGTGTCCACGGATAGTCTATATATGGCCCAGCCAGAACTGGACACATTTTTGCACCTTCTTGTTGAATTCGGCAAGATCTACAACAGTGCAGGGTTCCTCTAGCGATAGACATTGCAGGAGATGTTGCATAGTCTGTGGCTCAGTTCCACATTCACAAGTTGTCGGGCACGTTGTATATCCCCATTTGCTTAGTGACACCCTTGAATGACGTACACCAGTCCTAAGTCTGATAAGGCATTTCCAGGTTACCTAGTTGCAATTAGCTCCTGGGAGAAGGCTTTCATCTGGTAGAATTTCCATCGCTGGGGTTTGTTCGAGACTGGCGAGCCGATCTTTCCACAAGGCGATGCAGGCTTCAGATGGGGTTGATTGTAATGGAACAGCGCTGTTCATGAAGCTCTTCCTTGACTTTAGGTAGCTGGGTGCAGGTGTATGACCATATAGAGGGTGCCTCTCATCTGATGTTTGACGGAGTCGCTCTTTCTTGCTGGCTGCCGTTCTTCTTATTTCAGGGGGAGCGATACCCACCAGGATATATAGGCTGTTGGTGTTTGTTGGTTTTAAACAACCTGTGATAAGTTGGCAGTTTGCATTCAGAATGGCATCCACCTTTTTAGCATGAGTAGATCTTTCCCATACAGGGCAGGCGTATTCGGCAGTGGAATAGCAAAGAGCAAGTGCACTGGTTCGCAGTGTTTTCAAACTTGCTCCCCATTTTGTGTTAGTGAGCTTATTCAGGATGTTGTTTCGTGCGCTCACTTTTGCCTTTCTCTTTTTGATGTGGTTCTTGAAGGTGAGACATCTGTCAAGGATGAATCCTAAGTAGATAGGGTGCTCAGAATGCGTCAGTGTTGCTCCACACCAGGTTACTTTAAGCTGGCGTTTGGCTTCATGGTTTCTGAGGGGGAATGCACAAACTTGCGTCTTTAATGGGTTTGCGCGAAGGTGGTTTTCTTCGTAGTAAGATGTTAGTCCCTCCAAGGCCTCAGAAAGCATTTTCTCCACGGTGTTAAAATCAGTGCTTTGGGCAGTGACACATAAGTCATTAGCATATATAAAACGGCGTGTGACACCGTCTATAGGTTGGTCATTCGTGTAGATGTTGTACAGCAGCGGTACAAGCATGCTTCCCTGAGGAAGACCATTGTTCTGAATACGCCACCTGCTGCACTTCCCACCGAGTTCAACATAGAACCAGCGATTCTGAAGCATGCTGTCTAACAGCTCTGTTAAGTGAATATCTTTTGTCATCTCTAGGATCTTGCAGAGGAGACGTCTATGGTTCACTGTATCGTATGCTGCTGACAGGTCTACAAAAACAGCACCTGTTAGCATCCCTTGCTCAAAACCATCTTCGATATGTTGTGTGAGGTTGAGCAGTTGGCTTGTTGTTGATTTGCCAGGGCGGAAACCTGCTTGCTCTGGAATGATGATCTCATCTACAGTTGGTGCTATCCTATTGAGTATCAGGCGTTCAAACAGCTTTAGGTGTGGCAAAGCAGTGAAATTGGCCGAAAACTCTTAGGATCTGAGGGATCTTTTCCGGGCTTTAATAGTGCTATTACATGTGCCTTCTGCCAAATATTAGGTAGCTTGAGTGTTGCCAGACAGTGGTTGAACAATTGTAGGAGCCATTTCTTTGCTTGCTGTCCAAAATGCTTTATCTACTCCGCTGCTACGTTGTTAAGACCAATTGCTTTCCCGTGTTTTAGACTGGATATACCAGTTTCCAGCTCTTCCGTGGTGCATGGTCCAGTGAAGCCAGGGTCATCGCTGTACTTCCTATGTAGTTGTGTTCTTGGTTGTTTCTTGTTGATTTTTCCATTTAGGAGCAACTGGTGTGCAACTTAGTTAGCAGACACATTTGGATTTGGGCAGCTTTCTTGGGATTGCCTCCAAGTTTGTGTATGAGAAACCATGCCTTCTTGCTGTTTTTTGTAAGATCTGTTGTCTCTATCAAGGTGTCCCAGGTGTTTTGACGCTCTTGAGAGATATTTAACATCACACTCTCACCGGTAGATATTGTTTCCTCTGAGAAGGGGTCAGATTCAAACATTGAGACAGATTCCCCGTAAAGTCCTTAGTGAGACCAGAGATGTAGTGTGCTCTACAACCTCGGGGGATCTTCCTTCTGGCTGTTTTCTGGACAGCTTTTGCAAACAGGTTGTAGTGCTCAGGTAATGGTTTAATGCGTTTAACCTTACGTTCAAGCGCTCGTGTGAGCCCGTTCCAATCGGCCTTCTTAAAGTTGAAGCACCTTTTGAATGTACGACAGTTGGTAACACTGCTGCATTTACCTGGATACCAATAGGACGGTAATAATATAAAAACAAAAAACTGCGGATGCTGGAAATCCAAAACAAAAACAGAATTACCTGGAAAAACTCAGCAGGTCTGGCAGCATCGGCGGAGAAGAAAAGAGTTGACCTTTCGAGTCTCCATGACCCTCCAACAGATCTGTTTCTGTTGAAGGGTCATGAGGACTCGAAACGTCAACTCTTCTCTGCCAATGCTGCCAGACCTGCTGACCAATAGGACGGTGTTGTGTCTGTGATATTGGGTCTGTGACAAGCTTCTTGCAGAGGCCAGTGATGTCGTTGCAGACAATGGCAAGATCTGGGTTATAACTACATTTCCAGCAGGCGCTGTGGAAGGAGGCTGGCAATTTAAGATCGTAGACTCCTTGTACCCCCGTTGGGTACTGTGGCTATTAAAGTCTCCAATGATGATTTGTGGTTCACTGTGTGTGCCAGGTGGCTTGTACACTGAGGTCACTACTACTTAGCTCAGCTCTACAGTTAGAATTTCGATGTTGTCCTCCTCTGTTTTAGAAGTGGCTTCTACAACTGAACCGGCTCTAACAAATACAGCATTGCCATATTGTCGATGAGGTCTTTCAATAACCAGGAACATTCCTGGTATTTTTGGGTGGTTGTTCTCACTTCCTCTGTGTGTCTCCTGCAGGCAGAGGACATCACACTGCAACTCATTGCATAATGTAGCAAGGATGTTTTGTTTAGCTACAGAGAACCGTACAACGTTAGCAGATATAACAGTCAATGCCGGTCTTGAAAAAGACCCATGTTTCTGACATCGACGACTTTCATCTTCAGGCATGATGTTGGTACTTGATCAAATCAGCGGTACGAAAATGTTGTATACACTACTTGCTGTGCATGGTGATGGTAGAATTGGTTGAAACTGGGCCGTGACATGAATGCATCTACCTTGGCCCTAATAGCTGGAGCTATAACTGAAGCTCTATTCTGGGAGAAGATGCAGGTTTGAAGCAGCTATCCAGTCAAGCCAGAAAAATCTTGGTTTGCAAAAAGCAATTTTATTCTGAAGTTTGGTTTTCCACAGCAGAGTAGAAGAGAGTTACAGGTCATGTGGTAAGGCTTTATTAAAGATACAACAATTTGCCTTGGGTGATGTTATGCGATTTTTATAGTTAAACATCAGTAAGGGAATATTTTTTGGAAGATGTTTACTTGTGGGCCTGACCAAGTAGAGTATCTTTTTGGAGAAATGTTTTGCAAGACTAACTTTAATTGTGCAGCTGTAATTTTGTGTGCTTAAGCTTTCTTTTATTCTTGTTAATTAAAACTTCTGCTTTTAATTTTTAAAATCCCAAAAGTGAGCTGAGATCAGTACGTCGTCTTCTCTTTTTCAGAATACAAAAAAATATGAGTCATAAGCCAAGTTTCCCTCTGGAATTTGGCTTCCGCAACAATTAACATTTGCTGTGCTCATAACGCAGTGCACAAAGTACAGTATCGAAGCAGGTATACTTCCCAGTCTTATGCTGTCAGATTGGGAAGCCTGATATATGCATGTGAATTTTGGGAGCTGTCTGAGACTGAGATATCCTAGTCTCCTGGAATCCAAGCTAAAGTCTGATCACACAGAAGCAGCTCCAGTGGCCAACTCAAGGTGCAATCTTGGTGCAATCACCAGGACTTAGAGACTGTCAGCTCAGAATTGTCTTGCTCTCTGAGCTTGTGGCAATTGGGTTGAAAGCTGATGGAGGGAGGCAAAAATTTATAAAAGGTCTTCATGAACTGAAAGTAATAACTTTGACAGGCAAATGTAGTTTTTAAATTGATGGCTTGGGAACTTTTTTTTCACAAAGAACCAAAACTGTCCAGCATCTCATTGGTATACAATGATGTCTTTTCAAGTTTTCCAAAGTATAGTTTCAACAAAAGTTCTGGAATCAATGCTTCACGTTCGGCAGTTTTTGCTCAGTGTGCAAGCACTGTATTCACAGAATCACAGAATTTTAATGGCACAGGTGGTGGTCATTCGGCCCATCGTGTCTGCATCTGCTCTCTAAATGAGCACTATAACCCAGTGCCATTGCACTGCCTTTTACCCCAACCCTTGCACATTGTTTCTATTCAGATAACCATCTAATGCCCTCTTGAATGTCTCGATTGGACTTGTCTCCACCACACTTCCAGGCAGTGCATTCCATACACGAACCACATCACATTTGCTTCTTTTGAAAATCACTTTATATCTGTGCCCTCTCATTCTTGATCCTTTTACGGGCGGGAACAGCTTCTCCTTATCTACTTTGTCTATCCCCCTCATGATTTTGAACATCTCTATCAGTCCTCCTCTTATCCTTCTTCTCTCCAAGGAGAACAGTCCCAAGCTCTCCAGTCTTTCTTCATAGCTGAAGTTTCTCAGCCCTGGAACCATTCTTGCAAACCTCTTCTGCATTCTCTCCAATGTGTTCACATCCTTCCTATAATGTGGCACCCAGAACTGTACACAATATTCCAGCTGAGGTCTAATGAAGGTCTTTTATAAGCTCAGCATAACCTCCTTGCTCTTTTACTCTATGCGCCTATTGACAAAGCCTAGGATACTATATGCTTTATTAACTGCTCTCTCCACCTGTCCTGCTGCCTTCAACGATCTATGCACATATATACCCAAGCCTTTCTGCTCCTTCACCCCCTTCAAAATTTCACCCCTTATTTAATATTGTCTGTCCATGTTCTTCCTACCAAAATTCATCACCTCACACTTCTCCGCATTGAACTTCATCTGCCACCTATCCACCAACTTGTCTATGTCCTCTTGAAGCTCCACACAGTCCTCCTCACAATTAACAACCCTCCGGAGCTTCGAATCATCCACAAACTTTGAAATTGTCCCCTGCACACCAAGACCTAGATCATTAATATATATCAGGAAAAGCAAGGGTCCCAACACCAACCCCTGGGGAACTCCACTACAAACCTTCCTCCAGCCTGAAAAATATCCATTGGCCATTACTCCTTGCTTCCTATTTTTCAGCCAATTTTGCATTCATGTTGCTACTGTTGCTTTTTATTCCATGAGCAATAACTTTTCTCACAAGTCTGTTGTGTGGCACTGTATCAAATGCCTTTCGAAAGTCCATGTACACCACTACGCCACATCAACAGCATTATCCTCATCGACCTTTTCTGTTACCTCTTCAAAAAACTCCAGCAAGTTAGTTAACCATGATTTCCCCTTTAGAAATCTATGTTGGCTCTTCCTTATCAACTTAGATTTTTCCATGTGACTACTAGTTCTCTCCCGAATAATTGTTTCTAGAATCTTGCCCACCACTGGAGTGAAACGGACTGGTCTGTAATTGCTGGGCTTATCCTTATAACCTTTTTTGAGCAAGGGCAATTCTCTAGTCCTGTGGCACTACCCCCGAGTCTAGGGAAGAATGAAAAATTATGGCCAGTGCCTTTGCAGTTTTTACTCTCACTTCCTTCAATATCCTTGGATGCATCTCATCCGGTCCTGGCGCCTTGTCAACTTTAAGTGCTGACAATCTATTCAACGGCTCCTCCTTGTCAATTTTGAACCCTCCTAATGACAGCGTTTCCTTGCCTGTCACCATGGCCTGGGTAGCATCTGCCTCCTTGGTAAAGATGGATGCAAAGTATTCATTTAATACCTCAGCCATGGTTCCTTCGTCCATCTGTAAATTCCCTTTTAGGTCCCTAATTGGTCTAACTCCTCCTTTTACCATCCTTTTGCTATTTATGTGCCTGTAGAAGACTTTGGGATTCCCCTTTATGTTGGCTGTCAGTCTTTTTTCATAATCCCTCTTTGCTTCTCTAATATGCTTTTTCACGACCCTTCTGAACCTTCTGCATTGCTCTTGGTTCTCAATTGTATTTTCCACCTGACATCTGTCATAAGCACAATTTTTCTTCTTCTTATCAATCTCCTTTTTGATCCAGGGAGCCCTGGATTTATTTGTCCTACCTTTCCTTCTCCTTGGAATTTACCTTGTATTCCTGAATATGTTGGTGCAAGATCTGTGAAATTGATCTTCTAAGGGAATCATGTATTTATAAGGGTAGCTTATGACAACGTTTATCATATCTCTCCATAGCAGCCTGACCTACTGAGTATTTCCAGCACTGTCTCTGTTTAATTCAAAGAATGTCACAGTGTGTGTTCCTGCATATAATTAATTTGTAAAAAGCATGACTTAAGGAGCGACTTGATATAAAAAACACGCCTCCAGAAGAGCATAAAAAAAAGCTGGAATTTGTGAACAAAAAATAAACTATTTGCACAAAGGGAGCTTGAAATAATTGCCTCTGGATCTTTGTACATCATCACATACCGACAGTGCTTTAATGTGAAAGTCATATTAGGGCAGCAATATCAGAAATACTTTCCAGCATCCACTGTGCTTTGCTTTTGTAATTTCAGAAATGCTTTGTGTTTGTTTCTTTTCAATTAGTTCAAGAGCTGCTCTTAAGTTTATGGCTGAGAAAATCTGAGCTTTCCATGATGCAAGCCTTTACAAGCTTTAAAAACAGGCTCATAAATCATACAGTAACTGTTTTTCCAAATCTCTGTCCTTTCACCTCTCCTGATTTGCCAGCAGCAGGGGAATTGTAACTGCAGATTGGAAGTTGATCCACTGCTACCAGCCAAAAATAGTTCTGTAAAACGTACATTAAGAGGTGTGTATCCTCTTGTTTGGTCACATTTTCCACACTTAAGTGTGAATGCAGTCCTTCAACTAACAGCTTTGTACTTTGAAACATGGAAAAATATGGAACCAAATGATCTACATTTGCATTGCACCTCTTCATGATTCTTAGGGTATGGCTGTGTTTGGTTGGATCATGTTTATTACCCATACTTGTTTCCCTGAGAAGATGGGCTGTTACCTTGAAGTGCTACAGTCCTTCTCATGTGCTGTGACTACTCTGGACTACTCACAATTGTTATGTAGCTAATACCACAGCTATTTTCTGCACAGAAAAATCCTACAAAAAACCAATAAGATAAATGGTGATTGAAGAGTTTCACTGGGACACTGGGAGAATGCTTTACCAAATGTACTATGGAATCTTTTAACAGCCTGAATAGGCAGGCATGATCTCAGTTTAATGTCTCAATCAAAAACAGCACTGTCTTTTTACGGCAGCCTACATTGTGATCCAATTCTAAAAGAGTGCAGGAACATAGAGACATAGAAGTGTATGTAAACAAATCTTTGAAGGTAGTAGGACAAGTTGGTAAGGCGGTTAAAATTCATAGGGGATCCAGGGCTTTTTAAAATTCACTTCTGTATGTAGGCAGTGCTCCCTGTAAATATGCGCACAGAAACAACATAATATGGCCGTCGGTGAATGCGCACTGGTCTGCGCAGACATCACTCTGCTGCGCCCAGCTTGTTGATTAATCTATAAAGTGCACCCAAAATATGGGCTTTGTAGGAAGGAAATGAATGCTGGTCTTAAGATTTTTAATGTTTTACAACTATAGATGAATGGCAGCAAAATGATTGAATAATTACATTTCCACTAACAATGTTCAAACAGCAAAATTCACAAAAAAGGCAAGAAAAATATTGCTGATGGTGCAACTCGGAAACGTAAAGCTCTGGAGGCATTCAACGTAAGATGCTGCCTGAGTGCCTCCAAGATTTTCTGTTAATTAGTTTGTTGCTTTAAATGATTGACTTTACTTCTGCATTAAAATGGTGCAATTTTTTTTTTCTTGGACATTGAATGAATTTCAATCTAGCGGTGTCAAATCTATGAAATCCTATTTTGCTGCCAGTCTGATACGCTGGGCCAGTCTCAAAGATGGCTGCCTCAATTAATAACGCAGCGTGAGTCTGTAAAGCCATAAACATGGCAGAGAAACACAAGAACTGCGCATGCTTGGCATTGGCAGCAAACACTGCCACACAGAAACACAATATGTGATGCTCAGGCCAGGCACGAATTGTCCCATTTAAGATTGTGTGTGTGCAGGGTCATGAAAAGAAAATGAATGGTACTGTGCATTCAAATGAACAGGCTATGTATGATGTAAAAAAGTTTGAGGGGCTACTCGCAAGGCCAGCATTAATTGCCCATACCAAATTGCCCTTGAGAATGTGGTGGTGAACCCACAGTGCTATTAGGAAGGGAGTTCCAGGAATTTGATCCAGCAACAATGAAGGAATGGTGATCTGTTTCCAAGTCGGGATGGTGTGTGGCTTGGAGGGGACTTTGCAGGTGATGGTGTTTCTATGCGCCTGCTGCCCTTGTCCTTCAAGGTGTTAGAGGTCATGGGCTTGGAAGGGCTTTATAATTAGACATAAGAATACAAAAGTCAGATGGTTATGCAAGCCTTTATAAATCACTTAGGAATCAACTGTAGTATTGGGTTGAATTCTGGGCATCACGTTTTGGAAAGGATGTCAAGGTATTGGAGAGGGTATAGAGGAGATTTACTAGAATAATGCCATGGATGAGGGACTTCAGTTTGATGGGGAAAGTGGAGAAGCTGGGACTACTTTTAAAGCAGAGAAGGTTAAGGGGAGACATGATAGAGGATTTGAAACGCTTTGATAGAGCAAATAAAGAGTACCTGTTTCCAGCAAAAAAAACAGATCAGCGGAGGAAAAAAATTACATGATCAATTATGAAGAATGGAATGTACTGCCTGAAAGGGTGGCGGAACGAGATTTTGAAAAGGAAACCTTTCCTGGTTGTGGCCAGAAAGTGGAAAGAAGTGTTACATTGAATCTACATGATGTCACAGTGGAATTGAAAGATCCTTCACCTCAGATCCAAACACCACCTAAATAAATGAACTGCTCATTGCTCTCTCACTATCACAGAATCACACAGTGCAGAAATGACACTTCGGCTCATCGAGTCTGCACCGACACGTGAGAAACACCTGACCTACCTACCTAATCCCATTTACCAGCACTTGGCCCATAGCCTTGAATGTTATGACGTGCCAAGTGCTCATCCAGGTACTTTTTAAAGGATGTGAGTATACCTGCCTCCACCACCCTCCCAGGCAGTGCATTCCAGTCCGTCACCACCCTCTGGGTAAAAATGATTTTCCTCACATCCCCCCTAAACCTCCTGCCCCTCACCTTGAACTTATGTCCCCTCATGACTGACCCTTCAACTAAGGGGAACAGCTGCTCCCTATCCACCCTGTCCATGCCCCTCATAATCCTGTACACCTCAATCAGGTCGCCCCTCAGTCTTCACTGCTCCAACAAAAACAACCCAAGTCTGTCCAACTTCTCTTCATAACTGAAATGTTTCATCCCAGGCAACATCCTAGTGAATCTCCTCTGCACCCCCTCCAGTGCAATCACATCCTTCCTATAATGTGGCGACCAGAACTGCACACAGTACTCCAGCTGTGGCCTCACCAAAGTTCTATGCAACTCCAACATGACCTCCCTACTTTTGTAATCTATGCCTCGATTGATAAAGGCAAGTGTCCCGTATGCCTTTTTCACCACCCCACTAACACGCCCCTCCGCCTTCAGAGATCTATGGACACACATGCCAAGGTCCCTTTGTTCCTCAGAACTTCCTAGTGTCATGCCATTCATTGAACACTTCTTTGTCAAATTACTCCTTCCGAAGTGTCTCACCTCACACCTTTCAGGGTTAAATTCCATCTGCTACTTATCTGACCATCCCGTCTATATTTTCCTGTAGCCCACTGTAGCCCTCACTGTTAACCACCCAGCCAATCTTTGTGTCATCCGCAAACTTACTAATCCTACCCCTCACATAGTCATCTACGTAATTTATGTAAATGACGAGTAATAGGGGACCCAGCACAGATCCATGTGGTATGCCACTGGACACCGGCTTCCAGTCACTAAAGCATCCTTCTGTCATCACCCTCTGTCTCTTACAACTAAGCCAATTTTGAATCCACCTTATCTAATTACCCTGTCTCCCATGTGCATTTGCCTTCTTTATAAGTCTCCCGTGTGGGACCTTGTCAAAGGCTTTGCTGACATCCATATAAACTACACCAACTGCACTATCCTCATCTACACACCTGGTCACCTCCTCAAAAAATTCTATCAAATTTGTTAGGCATGACCTCCCTCTGACAAAGCCATGCTGACTATCTCTGATCAAATCTTGCCTCTCCAAGTGGAGATAGATTCTCTCCTTCAGAATTTTCTCCAATAGTTTCCCTACCACTGACTTGAGACTCACTGGTCTGTAGTTCCCTGGCTTATCTCTACAACTCTTCTTAAATAGCGGAACCACGTTAGCTGTTCTGCAGTCCTCTGGTACCTCCCCCGTCGCCAGAGAGGAATTAAAAATTTGTGTCAGAGCCCCTGCAATCTCCTCCCTTGCCTTCCTCAGCAGTCTGGGACACAAATCATCCGGACCTGGAGATTTGTCCACTTTTAAGTCAGCCAACACCTTCAATACCTTGTCACTCCCTATATCAAATTGCTCAAGAACCTCGCAGTCTCTATCCCCGAGTTCCATACCTTCATCCTCATTCTCTTGGGTGAAGACGGACGTGAAGTATTCATTCAACGCTCTAGCGATGTCCTCTGGCTCCACCCATAGATTGCCCCCTTAGTCCTGAATGGGCCCTACTCTTTCCCTAGTTATCCTCTGCCCATTGATATACTTATATCTTGGGATGTTTCCTACTTTTATCAGCCAGAGCTTTCTCATATCTCCTCTTTGCTCTCCTAATTGCTTTCTTAAGCTCCACCCTGCACTTTCTGTGCTCCACTAATGCCTCCGCTGATTTGTTTCCATTGTACCGGCTAAAAGCCTCTCTTTTCCTTATCATCATATCCTGAATATCTCTGGTCATCCATGGTTCTCTGGGCTTGTTACTGCTTCCTATCGCCCTAGAGGGAACATGTTGAGCCTGTACCTTCCCCATTTCCTTTTTGAATGCTCCCCACTGCCCTTCTGTAGATTTCCACACTAGGAGCTGTTCCCATTCTACCTTGGCCAGATCCTGCCTTATTTTACTAAAATCCGCTCTCCCCCAATCCAAAACATATTTTTGTAACTTGTCTATTTCTTTGTCCATAACAAGCTTATATTGCACCACATTGTGGTCACCATCACTAAAATGCTCCGCCGCCACCACCTCAGCCATCTGTCTGGCTTCATTCCCCAGAATTAGGTTCAGCACTGTGCCGTCACTTGTTGGACCCTCCACATATTGACCTAAAAAGTTGTCCTGTATTCATTCCAAGAAATCCACTCCATCCAAGCCCTTAACACTATATTTATCCCAATTAATGTTGGGAAAGTTGAAATCACCTAATATAATTACCTTATTGTTTTTACACACCTCCGCAAATTGTGCACATATTTGCTCCTCAATTTCCTGCTGACTATCTGGGGGTCTATAATAAACACTTAACAATGTGGCTGCTCCTTTTTTATTCCTAAGCTCTACCCACAAAGCTTCATTCGATGCCCTCTCTGAGATATCATCTCTCCTTACTGCAGTAACTGCCTCTTTAACTAATAATGCAATGCCTACTCCTCTTTTACTCCAACCCCTCTCTCGCCTGAAGATTCTATATCCCGGAATGTTGAGCTGCCAATCCTGCCCCTCCCTCAACCACATCTCAGTGATGGCTACTATATCACAATTCCACGTGTCAATCCTCACCCTTAACTCATCCGTTTTACCTGTAATACTCCTGGCATTAAAGTAGAGGCCATCCAACCTTGCCTTACTCCCTTGAAACTTAATGCAGCTGTGTTCCGTCTGACCTGATTGTTTTACTGTATTATGACGTGTCCCTATTCTGCTAACATTCTGTATCCCGTCCCCCTGCCGAATTAGTTTAAAGTCCTCCCAACAGCACTAGCAAACCCGCCCGCAAGGATCTTAGTCCTGCTCTAGTTTAGATTTAGACCGTCCTGCTTGTACAGGTCCCACCTTCCTTTGAAACAGTCCCAGTGATCCAGGAATCTAAAACCCTCCCTCCTGCACCAACTCTTAAGCCATGTATTCATCTGCACTATTCTCCTATTTCTGAGCTCGCTAGCACGTGACACTGGGAGTAATCCAGAGATTACAACCCAAGAGGTCCTGCTTTTTGGTCTGCTCCCTGAATTCTTAATGCAAGACCTTATCCCTCTTTCTACCTATGTCCTTGGTACCAACATGCACTATGACCTCTGCCTTATCAGCCCCCTCCTTCAGGGTGCCCTGCAGCCATTCAGTGACATCCTGGACCCTGGCACCAGGGAGGCAACACACATCCTGGAGTCACGTTGACGGCCATTGTAATTTGTTGAACCTTGCTGTATGCAGATGGCTGTTGTGTGCTTAGGTGACAGTGAGTTCCCCTCAGAATTAATTTATAGGTTAAGAAATGCTTTGGGAAGCCATAAGTACAAGAGAAGTGCCATAAGAAAATGCAAGGCACTTTGTATTTAGCCTCACTGAATACGCAGACACGATGGGCTGAATGGCTTCTTTCTGTGATTTAACTTTTTTTTATGGTTCTACACTGAGATATATATGAAAAGCTAATATCAGTAATGGTAGTTGTGTAACTATCGGATTGCCGTAAAACCTCATTGTCCGGGAAGGAAATCTGTCCCCCTTACCCAGCCTGGCCGATATGTGACTCCAGACCAACAGCAATATGGTTCACTCTCAACTGCCTTCTGAAATGGCATAGCAAGGCACTCGGCTGCACCAAAACACTGCGACAAATTACATTTGGAACAAAACTGGATGGACCACACACATTGGTCTTGACATTAGATTTAGACATGACAAAGGTACGTCCAACCCAATTGGTTCTGCAGGATCCTCCTTAGTAACATCTGAGTCATGCAAATTGAGCCTAACCTGGTTAGATTTGAATCATATTCAGAAAGTGAAATAAAGATTTGGAAATATAGGTGAGGTTGAGAGATAAAAGAGATTATTTTTTAAAAATCCAACACTAATTTTTGAAGGAATAAAGCTCCACACTGTGAATGAAAATTAAATTTTCAGTGCTAAAAAAAAGGTTGTTTGGCAATAATTATCACTTATCATGCCAATAAAATTTCACTTACTCCTGAATGGCCAGCTCTAACCTTCTGCCATTTTTAGTCGGGAACTAGTGAGTAATTGCCAGAACATCACAACATTGCATTGATTTCAGTGCTAAATCTCTCAGCAAAGACTTCAACAGCATGCCCTGTAGAGGAGTGCAGTATCTCTGACAGCCACTTTCCATGCCTTACTGCACATATCTGTATAATGTGGGAAAATGTGAAATTGTCCATTTTGGCAGGAAGAATAAAAGAGAAACTAATTATCCAAATGTTGAGAGATTGCAGAGCTCTGAGGTGCAGAGGGATCTGGGTGTCCTAGTGCACGAATCACAAAAGGCTAGTATGCAGGTACAGCAAGTAATTAGGAAAGCTAATAGAATATTATCATTTATTGCGAGGGGAATTGAATACAAAAGTAGGGACGTTATGCTTCAGTTGTATGGAGCTCCAGTGAGACCATGTCTGGAGTACTGTGTACAGTATTGGTCACCTTTTTTCAGGAAGGATTTAAATGCGTTAGAAGCAGTTCAGAGAAGGTTTACCAGACTAATACCTGGAATTGGTCAGTTGTCTTATGAGGAAAGGTTGGATGGACTAGGCTTGTATCCGCTGGAGTTTAGAAGACTAAGAGGCAACTTGATTGAAAAATTTCAGATCCTGAGGGGTCTTGACAGGGTGGGTGTGGAAAGCATGTTTCCTCTTTTGGAAGAACCTAGAACTAGGAGTCACTGTTTGAAAATAAGGGGTCACCCAATTTAAAACTGAGATGAGGTGAAATTTTTTCACTCAGAGGGTAGTGAGTCTTTGGAACTCTCTTCCTCAAAAGGTGGTGGAAGCAGAGTCTGAAAATTTTTAAGGCACAGGTGGATGGATTCTTGGTAAGCAAGGGAGTGACAGGTTGTAGGTGGGATCCAGATTTCAGGTTAGTATCAGATCAGCCATTATCTTATTAAATGGCAGAGCAGGCTCAAGGGACTGAATGGCCTACTCCTGCTCCTTGTTCGTATGTTTGTATGTGGACCTATCTCTGTGAAAACATTGAGTGAAACAAGGTTATGTCATTTCACTGACACTCTTCACTTTCTTCATTGCAATTCTGCAACTCACCTCCAGCAAATTACCCACAGGCACGGGGATAATTTACAGAACCAATGGGAAACAGTTCAACCTATGCCACCTTCAATCCAAAGCTAAAAACATTCCAACTTCAGTCATCGAGCTTCAGTGTGCATTCATAATGGTGTGTGTCCTTAACACATTATTTTTCCAGCAAGATTGGCCCAATGCCAAAATTCATGTACTCTTTTAGAACAAAGGGAGTCATTGCGAAACAATTTTAAAACAGTTGAACATTTATCATAAAGCAGGTCAATACTGCTGTGTACTGAAAGCTCACAATGTGCGAAGACTGTGGATTACAAACTGGCTGGATGCCTCACTGCTATGCAGTTCTTAGGAAAGAATGTCAACAATGCAGTAGAAAGAATACACAATAATATGGTACAAAAATAGACCCTGAACTTGCTATGTTATGTAAATCCATAAATTATGCAATGTTTACAGATTGCCTGATATTGTGACTCAACTCTCTTGATAACACTTTCATCGAGGTAATTATTTTTAAAATGAAAAAAAGCAGAAATGCTGGTAGTACACGATGGTTCAGTGGAACCCGAGCTGGTCACTCCATTTAATCAAAGTTCTAATATGTCTTGTCTAGTTCAGGCCAACCTACTGTGTGTTTCTAGCATTTCCTTTTCATCTCTTTAGTGTCTTTTTTGCAACTGAGCACTACCTCTGATCCTTTAACTTAAGCATTTCTTGACTGTCTAAATCTACACCATTGAAAAATAAATTGAGATGAGCCCTCCTTCTCAATGTGTCAGAGAAGTTCAGGAAATCGTGAAGAGCAAAACCATCATCTTGGCCACTGTCATGAGCGCTGCTGTTTCTATTCCACTCCTCAACCACGTCTTAGATGAACCAGACGACAGTCTTGATGTCATATTCCATCCTGAGCAGAACTTTAAACCCCACATTATAGGTGTCAACTGTGACTCAATTGGTCACAGTCTTGCCTGCGAATCAGAAAGTCATGGATTCAGGTCCCACTCCAGAGACTTGAGCACATAATCCAGACTGACACTCTGTCGGAGTGCAGCACTGTCGGTGATGCATTCATTATGGTAACATCAAAAGTTATTAAGAAAGTATTGCAACTGTGGACTAGAAGTTGGGTTAACAGTAGGCAAGAGGCATAAACCAAAACCACTGTGACTGGTTTGATTGTCTTGTCCAGTGGAGTTTCAGCAGATAGTAGCAAATCAGATCTAGTTAATTTTTCTTAATCTATCAAAGGGGAAGTGACAGGTCAGATTAAGCATCTGGTAATTTGTAAAACTGTTCATTGCCAGTTAAGTCCCTATCAACTTCAGGATGTGTCTATTTCGAACCATTTCCCCACAGGAAATACCTGAGTTGGCCTTGTCACTTAAAGAACCTGGTTTCCCCAAACCTCTGCCTGTGTAATCAGATTGTGTATTTTGCTTGATAAAGCAAATGTGAAGGGCCTTGGGGTGTTTTGTTATGTTTAAGGTGCTGTATTAATGTAAGTTGTTGTATAAACAATTGTTCATTAGTGTTAGTAGCTCTGGGATATTATCAAAATTCTGTAGAATGCAGCCTTGTGTTTTCAATATATCAAAGAGCAGGAGCCAAGGGAGCATGGCTCCTACAATCCTGCTCCTTGGATGGATTCAGGTGGCCTATTGACAAGTGTGCCATATGTCGAGGATTGATTTTGCAAATGAAATTGTAATTTATGCAATTCTTTGAATTCTGGAAAGTAGCTAACACTTGGACACTAGGTGCATTCTGGATGTTCTGCATTGGTTAAGTTGTTGAGACTGTGCTGGGTCTTCACAACAGGGGGTTCTTATAGTTGTCCACCTGGCCAATGAGCCTATGATGGTTTTCTGTGTTCTCGACCTGCCTGTCCTGTATTCACATGTGCTGTTCATGTTTCATTTTGGGATTACTTGAATCAGGAGCCTCCGCTACTCAGCTGGCATCCAAAGATGCATTTAGAAAATTTCAGCTGACCAAACACGTAAAGAGACCTATAAACAAAGGCACTTGGTTTTCAGGTACCAGAGAATTGGTCATAAAACAAGAATAGTCAGTAGACATGACCTTCCAGTAGAATGCTAGAATAGTTTCCCAAAAAAAGGCTTCACAATGCGGACTATGTGAATCAGTCTCATCACCAAGATGTGTCAGAGCAAAAGATCTCCAAAGATCAAGATAATATCTGAATTCCTGTAGGGATCCATAAAATTGATTGGTTCAAGCCAAGATCTGATCTGCTCACAACTAATAAAGTTGCATGGCTGGGATATGGCTGTAGTTCTTGTGGCAGAGAGAAGCAGTGAACATTTCAGGTTGATGACCTGCCTGAAGCACACTCAGTTTTATCCTTTTGTTGGGTTGGCTCCCAGCTCTGGGTTCCTGTTGTAAGTTTCAACTGGCTTTAAGCTTCTGAGATGCTTTTAAAATTTAATATGTTTTTTTAAAAAATGTAATGTTTTCCAGTGCACTCCAAGCAGGTTAGAAATTTAAAGCTGGTTCCTGTTCAAGATTGTGAGGTGGGATTCTACAACATGGTAGAATCCCCATTGCTGTCATTTGCGATCTATCCACCACTTCTCGTAGGACCCAGTACAGCTCAGTCACTCACAGGGATCCTGACTAGGGACTTATACTGGGTGGAAAGGATGAAGAATTTAAATTGGAGGCATTGATGGAGTGGGATGAAAATTTTAAACTGGAGGTGTCAGGGGACTGGGAGCACGTGTAGGCCAACAAGGATGGGTGATAGTTGAATGGAGCTTGGTGTGTGTTAGGGTACAGGCAGCAGCGCCTTTGATGAGGTGAGGTGGTAGAGGAGAGCATGTTGAGTCTGGGGTACAGCAGTAGGTGACTCCTCCGGTACTGAAGCAGTCCATGTCCAAATGCAGCAAGACCTGGACAATATCCAGGCCTAGTCTGACAAGTGGCAAGTAACATTCGTGCCACACAAGTGTCAAGCAATGACCATCTCCAACAAGAGAGAATCCAGCCATCTCCCCTTGATGTTCAATGACATTATCATCACCGAATCCCCCACCATCAACATCCTAGGGGGTTACCATTAACCAGAAACTGAACTGGATTAGCTGTATAAATACTGTGGCTACAAGAGCAGGTCAGAGGTTAGGAATCGTGCAACGAGTAACTCACCTCCTGACTCCTCAAAACTTGTCCACCATCAACAAGGCACAAGTCAGGAATGTGACGAAATACTCCCCAGTTGCTCGGATAAATGCAGCTCCTACAATACTGAAGAAGCTGGACACCATCCAGGACAAAGCAGTCTGCTTGATTGGCACCACATCCACAAACATTCGCTCACTCCACTGCCAACGCACAGTAGCAGCAGCATGTACCATCTACAAGATGCACTGCAAGAATTCACCAAGGCTCCTTAGACAGCACCTTCCAAACCCACAACCACAACCACCAGAAGGACAAGGGCAGCAGGTAGATGGGAACACCACCATCTAGAAGTTCCCCTCCAAGTCACTCACCATCCTGACTTGGAAATATATTGCCGTTCCTTCACTGTCGCTGGGTCAAAATCCTGGAACTCACTTCCTAACAGCACTGTGGGTATACTTACACCACATGGACTGCAGCGGCTCAAGAAGGCAGCTCACCACCACATTCTCAAGGGCAACCAAGGATGGGCAATAAATGCTGGCCCAGCCAGCAAAGCCCACATCCCATGAATTAATAAAAAAAAATTGTTACTGAATTCAAGTTTCACCATTTGCCATGGTGAGATTTGAATCCGAGTCTCTGGAGCATTACCCTGGGTCTCTGGATCACTAGTCCAGTGACAATACCACTATGCCGCCACCTCCCCAAAACAGAGAATCTCCAACTATTACATCTTTACCTGCCCCTATGTCAACGCCAGAATTTCCCAAAATTTAGCATTGACTCGTCTTTCTCATCTCCATGCTGCCTTTGACAACATCATTCACAAATATGGGGTCAGCTTCCACTTGTAGTTTTAATCATAATTGTTTTATAACACTTGTAGAACATCTTGAAACATTTTATTTTGCTAGATGGTGCTATATAAATGCAAGTTGTTGCTGTAACTCATGACACACAGCAATCCTTCTATCTACCGGCATTGAGCACAAGCTACTGAATAAATGATTGACCATTTCCTGCCAATTGTCAAAGAAGTTGTCAGGCAACAAAAATCATGAACTGACAATTCTGTATTAACCTTAGGAACATGATTAGCAGCATGTAAATATTGAGTACGCAAATAATTGGTACTTATAAGAAGCTGACAAAAGACCGACAAGCAAAAGTAATTCAGCCTTAGCTGCTTCCTGATTATAAATTTACAGTTGGGTTAGTTGTCTGATATTGATCTAAATTAGTCGTTTTAATTTTGGATTAGATTCCTCAGACAGCTGACAAATTAACAGGATTTAACAATCAATCTTTTGAATAGATTAAAGTTTATGTACATGTACTTCGAACTATATGCTGTTTCTTTACGAGCTGGTGTAGATGAACTAGTTCCATCACCTTCCTGTGGGTGGATGGTGTTAGAGTGATCAGCCTCGGTTTGTAGAGGTGCTAATCATTCCTTCTGGCTCTTTGCTCCTTGGTGAATTCACCTTCTACATTGGTAGCTTGCTTAACTTTTATCTTCCTTGGCCTATGATTGATCACTCTACTGTAACAATTCTCTCTTTGTCAGGAGATATTCCAATTTTAGTAAGATTTTCTACATACATTAGACAAAGAACTATATTTCCTACTGCAAATACTGCTCGTGTAAAGACAAGGGCAAGAGCTAATAACTGAAGGCTAAGCTTAGTAAGAAGAACACTATGTTGTATATCCTGAGTGTCCAAAGGAACCTTTAGTTCTATTGATCAATCCGAGTTCCACTTAAAATGAATTTTGGCTTTCTGCTGTCAATTATCTCCCACAGCTCTGTTGGTACCCATGATAACCTCCAAAACAGTGAAACACCAGCACCTAGGCATGCCGGGTCACTTATTTACTCCTGAGCTTCTCAAATCTTTGTTCACAAAGGTTCAGATAAGGTGGGACCTCTTTACAGCCACTTAAGTCAGTCATCAGTGGGCTTGATGGCTTGTCTCCTATCTTTGGCAAGAAAAGATTTGTGGAAAGCTTCCTGGTTTAATTCGCATTAATCCTTTTCCAGCATTCAGCTTTGACGGCTGACTGAATTTTGGGGACTCATTCTAAGCCCATTTCTCCGACAAATCCCTGTCTGCTATGCTGTTGGCACCGCCAGCTGTTTGATTCAGTTGTACACGCATAGTTGGAATAAATTAATTTCTCTCTTCCTGAGTGAAGTAACTAAATAAGCACTAAATTTTTTTAAGACATTTAAAAAGCTGTGATCTTATTTTAGAATTTTTCCTGGTTCAGTAATCTACTCAAGGTACACTTCACAATACTTCTTATTGATATTGAACCACAATTATGCAGCCAATGCTGATTATTGCCTTTTCTTCAAACCTGAGAACTTCGTAATTGATTTTGGCTGAGAATTGGTTGGTGTTCTGCTGTAAAACTTGTTTTCCTCCTTTTTCTCTTTCCAATAGCAACAAATTAGCAAATTGCACTGTTGCATTGCACACGATATCCACAGAAAAGTGGACATCTAGTAGTCTGGGACAAAGGGATACGAAGAAAGTAATGATGTGCAAAAAGGGAAGACGATAAAGAAGCTTGGAAGGGATATCAAAAGTGACAGGAAATATTTATAAATAAGAGGAATTAAGAGAAACAAAATGGTAAGAGGGAATATGAGCCTATCAGGGATGGATGCAAGTGAAACTGTAATGGAAAAAGAAGAAATGGTAGACCTGTTACAAAAATACTTTGTGTCCATTTTCGCTGTGGAGGAAGAGAACAAAATACCAGTGGTAAAAGGGAACCTAAAAATAAAATGAGGGGAAGAGCTTATCAGGCATAAATTAAAAAAGGTAATGGAGAAAATAATTGAACTTTGAAGGGTAAAAGAGGAAAGAGGTAGTGAGGTGGAAAGATTTAGAGAGGAATCCCAGAGCTTAGGGCCTAGGCAGCTGAATGCACAGCAACAAAGATCAGCCTGTCTGCTGCAAGATGGATGCTGAACCAGGTCTTTTTGAAGGGTCACTAAAAACTTTGCAGGTGAAGTGCTTTTGACTTATTTTGCCTAGACTGAGTCTTTGGAAGCACTGTGCTGGGTTTTTACAATTGCTTTTTGGAAGTTTACGGTTACAATCCAGGAGGACAGATAAAAACCTGACACAGGTATGAGGATAATTGTTGCAGTGCCTCTTGGTCTGCTGCATGACCAAGACATGGAGCAGATCATGCAGAGGGGCGATGCTCTGCAAGGTGAGAGGAGGGAAGCCCTTTATATAAGACTGTACCTACCAGGGCTTTTCAGAGAACAGGTTTTTCCTATCTTCACCTGACCCAGGAGCAGTGCCTGAGATCACCAAGGAGCAATGTCTGAGGTGACCCAGGTTCAACAGGGAGATGGTCACTGAGCTCTGTCATCTCCTGCAATTTGACTTGGAGCTTCACAACAGGATGAGGACGGCCTTGGTCAGTGTCATGCTGCCTGCCTTAGTACGCCCATGCAGTGCTACCCTAGTGGCTGGAGCATATTTGGTGAAAGGCTGAAGTTGGCTTTGATTTTGGGAAGAGTTCATTTTCTGTCCACCTGTTTGCTAAAGCTCCTCTGTGTGCTGTTTTTTTTTGTTGGTTCATTGTTTCCAGGCCTCCTGATCATGAAACCCAGTATCATCTGTCCAATCTAATGGGGAAGCTGGTGCATTGCTGATCAGTGAGCGCATTTATTTTTCCACCGTAGCTGGCAACCGTATAAATTCCGAACAATGTGCCAAACCTCTGCCACTTAAATATCTCTGGAAAGTACAGTACCGTTTTAGTAGCTTAGTACTAAATGCACAGCCTTTAATGGCTTGGAGCTTGTTTCACATGAGAAAAATGCTGGAAATATTTTACACAAACTGAGCCATTTATGTTCTGATGAAGTGTTTGCCTTTATTTTCTCTGAATCTCTGACAGGATTATATACTTTGAGTAATTGACTGTCATTCATAATCTGTTACAGCTTTTTGATTTTGAGTAACAGTCTTTTGCCTGAAATATATCTGTCTGGCTACAAATCATATGCTTCAATCCCTGCAAAACCTTTCTCTCAAAAAAGCTGCTTTATTTTTTTGAATGATGTTGCCATTTCAAGTCTGGTGCTTTGCGCACATTACTATGAAGCTATGTTGCAATCTACTGATTTGACTTCTCCAATTGGCCACCTGCAACGCCTGCAAAGGTGTGCTTCTTTATTGGCAGTTTGATGGATGAAATCCAGTTCACCTGCTATTGCCTGACAATGGGAACCCCTTGGCTATGCTTCAATTATTCTTCAAGCAGTCCGATTACTACAAGCGAAAGATTTGATCCGACCCATCTTACAGGATGCCAAACACTGCCTGAAGGTCTGGCCATTATTGATTATTGATTATTGAGCTCTGCAGTTCAAAACCACGAGACTGTACTCAAAATTATTTCTTTAGGACAAACCTTTTATTTAATTTAACATTTATTAATGTAATTAATTTTTCTTCCATTTTGTTTTGACCTCCATAGCTCATGACCCTGAGTTATCATTTGGCTATATTGAGTTCAAACAGTTGTTGATTATTTCATCAGACTGGTATGATTTAAACTATCTTATATTTAGACCTGCTGTTAAAATCACACCTTTTTCTTTTTTAAAAATAATGAGCCTGCTTAGTTTATTGCTGGTGTTGCTTTGTGACTTAAGGAATTGTTATGATCCCAGCTGATAATACTGGACAAGTCAGATCCTAGAGTGAAAGCTGGCTTGATAGATCCTAACTTTGTTTTTTTTTATAGAAACTGCCAGTTACTGAACCTATTCACAAGACTCTGCTAGTATACTGTTAACACACAGAATAAAACACTTAGTAAACAAGAAAAGTGAACAATATGACACCAGCGGTGAGGTGAGAGTGACTGCCCTAGTCACTTTTACCAAGACTGGCATCACGGAGCCCTAACAAAACTGGAATCGGGGAAAACTTTCCACTGGTTGGAGTGATACCGAGCACAAAGGAAATTGGCTGTGGTTGTTGGAGGT
Organism: Carcharodon carcharias; assembly: GCF_017639515.1. NCBI lineage: Eukaryota > Metazoa > Chordata > Chondrichthyes > Lamniformes > Lamnidae > Carcharodon > Carcharodon carcharias. The sequence continues at coordinate 25,125,035 of NC_054471.1, forward strand.
CAACCATCTCAGTTCCAGGACATCACTGCAGGAGTTCCTCAGGGTACTAGGCCCAACAATCTTCAGCTGCTTCATCAATGACCTTCCTTCTATCTTAAGGTCAGAAGTGGGGATGTTTGCTGATGATTGCACAATGTTCACCATTCGCAACTCCTCAGAAACTGAAGCAGTCCATGTCCAAATGCAGCAAGACCTGGATAACATCCAGGTTTGAGCTGACAAGTGGCAAGTAACATTCGCATCACATAAGTGCCAGACAATGACCATCTCCAACAAGAGAGAGTCCAACCACTACCCCATGGCATTTAATAGCATTATCATCACTGAATCCCCCACTATCAACATCCTGGTGGTTACCATTGATCAGGAAATGAATTGTACTAGCCATATAAATACTGTGGCTACAAGAGCAGGTGAGAGGCTAGGAATCCTGTGATGAAGAACTCACCTCCTTACTCCCCAAAGCCTGTCCACCATCTACAAGCCACAAGTCAGGAGTGTGATGGAATACTCCCCACTTGCCTGGATGAGTGCAGCTCCAAACAATATTCGAAGCTTGACACTCTCCCGGACAAAGCAGCCCGCTTGATTGCCACCCATCCACAAACATTCACTCCCTCCACCACCGATGCACAGTAGCAGCAGTGTGTACCATTTAAAAGATGCACTACAGAAACTCATCACGGTTCCTTAGACAGCACCTTCCAAACCCACGACCACTACCATCTGGAAGCACAAGGGCAGTAGGCACATGGGAACTCCTTCGCTTGCAAGTTCCCCTCCAAGCCACTCACCATCCTGACTTGGAAATATATCGCCGTTCCTTCACTGTTGTTGGGTCAAAATCCTGGAACTCCTTTCCCGACAGCACTGTGGGTGTACCTACACCACATGGACTGCAACGGCTCAAGAAGGCAGCTCACCACCACCTTCTCAAGGACAATAAGGAATGGGTAACAAATGCTGGCCTAATCAGTGACTCCCACATCCCATGAATGAATAAAAAAGATAAAAATGTTGAATAGATTTCAATACAGATGCCAGAAAATGATTCAAACTCTCACCATTCCTTTTACCCCAGCAATCCTTACAGACACAAAACCCCAGTGAAGATTTACCACTGTCTTAATACCAAAGTTTCTTGCTTGGATTAGCTCGGTTTTAAAACAGCCTTCTTTTGGTGGACTTCGGAGCATTCACTCCATGTTTTTCTGCAGCTGGTATCTCTCCCTGACACATTCAGAAATCATAATCTAAACTCACTATTATTTCAACTTCAGAGAAAATACATGAGTCCTCTAAACTCAGTTCCCCAGCAGGCTTGCAGGATTTCTTATTAGAGATTAGACATTCTGCCTGTACTCTCTGGTGTATGCACACACTAACTGTCCGCCCTTCTATGTTTCCATCCCTCTGTGTGCCTGTGGACCCCCATCGCTAAGCAACAGCACAGTTTTTCCACTTTTTTTTTAACTTCACTAAACTGCTAACCCCTTAGTAACCCAATTCTTCACTTCAAGAGTTGTAAAACCTCATTAAAAATGCATGTATACAAGCAGGGCCCCAGAATTCTCGCCACCCAGCTTACAAAAACCTCTAAATGAAATTAAAACCAGATTTAAATTTTCTTAACACCCAAATACAAAATATAAATTAAACTTAAAGCCATACATTATTTGTAACAGAATCTAGTGATTTTTTTTTCTCTTTATGTGCCTTTTTTTAATATCCATTTTAAATTTGTGCCCTTTTATTTTTGAAGATGTCAACCCTGCAATGTTTTGATTGTGTTGCTGAGTAATTTGGAAGATCCATCCATTTATTTATTCTCCAATTCCATAGCGCGCTGGCTATTTAAATTGAAGTTGTATATTCAGTAGAACCTTTCAATCTCCGTAATGTGCTAACTGAATTTTCAAGTGCATTATTTTTCTTGAGGGGCTCTTATATTTTAATGCCATATTCTGATAGACCATTCTTTGTCATGTAGACAGACTCCTGTCCTCTGGCTGCAACTCTACCAAGTTGAACCCACCTTCAATAAATTTCATTTCATTCCTAGCTTTTAAATCCACATTTCATCTTGTGGTCTTTTCAAATAAAGCTAATCAACTCAGCTTATGCCTCTGAGTAAGTTTTTAAAACCTGAGTGAAGGATTGAGATAGTTGCAAGAAAGCACAAGAGGCAAAGTAATAAAAACAAGTCCCTGAGCAACATCATGAGACATGAACCAGTCATTTATAAATTTTTACAGCTTTGAATCCATTCAGGTGCCAGGAAGTTGTCCATTTCCTTTTTGAAATCCCTTAAAGTTTCCTGTTCCACCATGTGCAATGTCAGATTGTTCCATATGTTGAACTCTTTCCCTCAGTTCACTCTGCCGAAATTCCCTATTGATAGCTTTCCTCCTTGAACCTATGTATTAATTTTGCATTATTTTGCCACCACACCCCATGATCATTTATAATGTCCCTCAGCATTGCTTCACGTAATTTTGTTTTACTCATTCATGGGATGTGGGCAGTGCTGGCTAGGCCAGAGTTCATTGCCCATCCTTATTTGCCCTTCAGGAAGCACGCTGTTGTTCAGCCTGGTGTCCTGCTTCTTGGTGTTTACCGGTTGGATGTTAAACAGCAGAGTAAGGGTTTCTTGGATCTCAAAGAAATAGAGATTTCAAAATGGTCACTTGAGTCATGTGATCTCCTTTCTACACAATGATTTCAAAAAGGATGTTTACCTAATGTCTGGAACTAGCTTTGATTTCAGGACTGATAAGGTCCCAGTCGTCAGCTTTTGAGAGAGTTACTATCCATATTGAGGTTCTTTTGTCGGGAAGCCATTGTCTAGGCAGACCCTCTAACTCTACTGGAGGAGTAAGCTTATTAAGATACAAATGATGTTCATTGCCCCTTCAATGGCCGCTTCCTAAAATGGATCTGGGCAGTCCCAGGTGTGAGATGAGCTTGTTAACAGCACTGCAGGCATAACGAGTTTCAATTTACATGTCCCCTGGTTTCGTAATTATAATGTCCATACAACTGGATGTGAAATTCCACGATGATGGCAGGAGGATTCTGTTGTTCTTGTAACTCCTGTTGGTAGTTTTCAGAACAGAGGGCTAACCATGTGGTCATGTGACTTGTAGGAGTCATTTTTTTGGTTCAGCAGAAAGTCCATTTTAGAAATAGGAAAAAGAATTAAAGTTTTGATACATACAGCTTTGAATTTCTTTTCACATCATTATGGACACAATTACATGAGATAATATTCATGAGATACTGCTTTTAATGGAGTGATTTGTTCCATCGACAGACTCAACAGAACCACTCAAAATTCAAAACTTTAACAATTCTTTTTACAGGATTTTCGCTTTAACAGGTATACTAACAAATACAATGCTACTGTATAAATAGCAAATCCAACAGGATGCAAGCACCCTGTAATTATTAGTTAAACTTAATTGCCCAAAGAAAAAAACTTTTGTGTTGATCACTTCAATTTTAACATTTCCGCCCTTGTTTTTAAATTTGTCAGTGGCATCTCTCCTGCTCACCTCTGTAACCACCTTGAGCCCTACAAAGAAAGACTTGCAAAGTCTTTACAGTCCAATTAAGTACTTTTATAGTCTATTTACTGTTGTAATATAGGAAACGAGCATCCAATTAGTTTCATGGTCACCATTACGGACACTAGTTTTCAGTTTATTAATTACTTGAATTTATATTCCACAACTGCCATGCTGGGATTTGAACGTGTGCCCCCCCCCCCCCCCCCCACCAACTCCCAAAGCCTTTGATGGGGACTTGATGGCGTAGTGGTGATATCATTGGGCTGGCAAATCAGAGGCCCAGGTGGTTGTGAGCTGCCTACTTGAACCACTAGCTCATGTGGTGCAGGGATACCCACAGTGCTGTTAAGGAGCGGGTTCCAGGATCTTGACCTAGCGACAGTGAGACTTCACTAGTCTGTCATTAAACAACTCATCCCTAGCCCCTTTTCAAATTTGGAGGTTGCATTTACTATTTTCCCATTCCCTGAAATCTGCTGCCCAGTGACTTTTGGAAAATATCTCCTCCAATCACCTGAGTAACCCAACTGCTAGAAAAAACAAAGTATTTTTGATTAACTCGTTTTATGATCCACTGCCAATTTTTTGGATTTCTCAGAGATTGAAGTTGTAAGGTATGAGATTGGAAGGTGCTGGAGCTCTATCAATACACAGGCTAAATGCCTGGAGAAGTACTGAGCCATGCACATCAGTTAGATCCCAGATACACTACCTAGCCTGTGCTTCGTTAGCTGTGGGTGGCAAATACAGAGTATGTAACAATCTCTGCCAATTGTAAGCTGCCTATAGGGAATAAGGTCTCTGAATTTGTGGGTCCACAGGCTGCACAAATAGTGTGGCACTAAGGCCAGGGTGCCGTTCCTGGATTGGGGTTTGAGCATATTGAGGCAGTATTCCGTAAGGAAGAGGAAGGCTTTTGTCTCTTACTAGTATATCTTATCAGTGCTCAAGATAGATTGTTGCTTTGATCAACAACTACTTGAATTTATATGTGTCTTTAATGTGGCAAAACATCCCAAGGCACTTATCACGGATAAACCTTTTGACACTAAAGCCTTTGATGGGGACTTGGTGGCATAGTGGTAATGTCACTGGGCTGGTAATTCAGAGGCCCAGGCTAATAATTAGAGGATGCTTGCATCAGCGACCTGTTGGATTTGCTATTTATACAGTAACGTTATATTTGTTAGTATTTCTGTCATGGTGAAAATCCTGTAAAAAGAATTGTTAAAGTTTTGAATTTTGAGTCGTTCTGTTGAGCCTGTCGATGGAACAAATCACTCAATTGAAAGTTGTATCTAATGAATATTATCTCATGTAATTGTGTCACTATGACATGAAAAGAAATCCAAAGCTGTATGTATCAAAACTTTATTCTTTTTCCTATTTCTAAAATGGACTTTCTGCTGAATCAAAAAAGATGGCTCCTACAAGTCACATGACCACTGGTTGGCCCTCTGTTCTGGAAACTACCAACAGGATTTACAAGAACAACAGAATCCTCCTGCCATCGTCGTGGAATTTCACATCCAGTTGTAAGGGAGTATGGACACTATAGATCACGAAAGTAGAGGACACATAGATTGAAACTCATTATGCCTGCAGAGCTGTTAACAAGCTCATCTCACAGCAGGTCCATTTCAGGAAGAGGCCATTGAAGGGACAATGAACATCATTTGCATCTTAGTAAGCTTACCCATCCAGCAAAGTTAGAGGGTCTGCCTAGACAATGGCTTCCTGACACAAGAATCTCGATATGGATGGTAGCTCTCTCAAAAGCTGATGACTGGCACCTTATCAGTCCTGAAATCAAAACTAGTTCCAGACACTAGATAAACATCCCTTTGAAATCATTGTGGAGAAAGGAGGTCACATGGCTCCCATGACCTTTTTGAGATCTGAGAAACCCTCAGCTGTTTAACATCCAACTGGAAGCAGGACACCAGGCTGAACAATAGTGGGCTACCCAAAGCCTGTCTCTGCTGGAAGATTTCCTACCATTGCCTGCAGAATTGGCCCAGTCTCTATGTACCAGCTTCATCCTACAGTATCAGCATCAACTGGAAAGAGAACTCTACAACTCTGGTCTTCAGCCAGCTGAACTCTAACTCCTACGTGAAAGAACTCCTCACTGGACTCTGACAATCACGTGAACTAATATTCATTTCTGTGGTTCTTTTACTGTTGCTATCCATAGTTGTAAAATTTTATTTTTCCCCCCTTACTGTGTGTGTGTGTGTGTGTGTGTGTGTGTGTGTGTGTGTGTGTAGTGGAGTGGGATGTTGCGAATACTCCTTCTCTGGGTTTGAATGTAAATAAACTAACTTTGAGTTAATCATAATGCGAGTTTGCTGCAAGTTATTAGTAAGTTGTATCACACAAACTAAGGTTTTGGGAAAACACACCATAGCGTACTTAAAAAATAATTCAAAACACCTTCTGCTTATGGGCAGTTGGTGAGAGGAAAGAAGTTCAGTTTGCCTTTCTCCCCTGTCTGTACCACAATGCAGCCTGTATAATAAATTCAACCTAGATTGCTTTCCTTGATCTGGATACATTAAGTGATATACACAGGTTAAGGCATCATACTGAGTGCTGAACTTTTTGATTGGTGTTGCAGGTGATAATGTTGTAAACCAAGTGCTATATCTGGGTTTGAACAAAATAGAAAATGTTATTGATGTTTTTGAGAAGTTTGAAAGTGATAAGAATTTTCTTTTTTAAAAATCTCACACTGGTAAACACTGATAAACTGCCTTTAATGGTTTGGGCCTCAGGGTAAGGTGTGAGGATGTGAGATGGTATTCGGCTTTTGAAGGCTTTACAACGTTATGACTGAAGAAGTGGAACCTACTATAGATAGGTGGAAGAGTTGTAGTCTGTGCTGATCTAGGGTGGAGTGGGAAAGTGAAAGAGGTGCTTTACTTTGTGTGAAGCTCTTGAAGTAGAACCTTTATAAAAGATATTAACGAAAGGTTAGTTGATTGTAGTATTGCATCTGAGTCATAAGGTCATGGGTTCAAGAGACTTGTAATAATCTAGGCTTGCACTTCACTACATTACAGAGGTAATGCTGCACTGCTGGACTTGCCACATCCCAATGAGGCAATAAATGGAAGCCTTCAGCTGCTCCTCAGTTGGATGCAAAAGATCCCATAGCACTATTTGTAGGAAAGCAGGCAGCTGTTCAGGTGTCCTGCTAAACATTCCTCCCTCAATCAATGTCACATTTGCCTACACAATGGTGACTGCACTTTGAAAGTAATTAATTACTTGTGAAGTGCTTTGAGACACCCTGAAGACCTTTTATTTATAAATGGAACATGGGCATTGCTGACATTCCAGCTTTTGTTGCCCTAATTTGTTGTTTTCCTAATTGAAGGTAGTGCTGATCCGCCTCCTTGGTCCATTGCAGTTCTTGTGGTGAAGCTACTCCCACTGTGCTACCTGGAAGGGAATTCCAGAATTTTGACCCAACAACGGCGAAGGAGCTGTGATATAATACCAAGTCAGGATGGTGTGAACTAGTGGGGAACTTGCAAGAGTGGCATTTCCATGTGTCTGCTGGCCTTGTTCTTCTAGGCGGTAAAGATCACAGGTTTGGGGGGTTCTGTCGAAGGAGCCTTGGTGAGTTGCTGCAGTCAATCTTGGAGATCATACACACTACTGCCACTGTGTGTTGGTGGTGGAGGGAGTGTTTAAGGTGGTGCATGAGGTGCAATCAAGCGGGCTGCTTTGACCTGGATGGCGTTGAGCTTTTGAGTGTTTTTGGAACTGATCTTATCCAGACAAGTAGAGAGTATTCCATCACACTGCTGATTTGTGCCTTCTAAATTTTGGACAGGCTTTGGGGAGTCAGGAGGTGAGTCACCGACCTGACCTTGTAGCCACCACATGGCTGGCCCACTTAAGTTTCTAGTCAATGGTAACCCCCAGGATGTTGATGGTGGGGATTCCATGATGGTGATGCCATTGAATGTTAAGTATTTGGTTAGATTCTCTTTTGTTGGAAATTGTCATTGCTTGGTACTTGTGTGGCGCGAATGTTACTTGCCACTTATCAGCTCAAGCCTGGATGTTGTCCAGGTTTTGCCACACGCAGACGTAGACTGCTTTAGTATCTGAAGATTTGCAAATGTTACAGAATACTGTGTAATCATCAGTGGACATCCCCACTTCTGACCTTTTGTTCAAGGGAAGATCATTGGCCATTGATAAGATGCTATATAAATTCAAGTTCTCATCTATTGCTTTGTAACATGGATATTTATAATCTTCTGGTTTAATTAAGGTATTTTAATTTGAACTAGCTCAGTAATTTGCACCACCTTGTTTTTTTCTTCGTTGCAGGTTGCTGTTGTGAAGTTAAAAAACGTTGAAAAGGTTTTTGCCATGAAGATCCTCAACAAATGGGAGATGCTGAAGCGAGCAGAGGTACATTCACAAGCAGTGGTTATGGAAACTAATCCAATGGTTTTGTGGTCCAGTTTTAAACATACTTGGCCAAACTTAAATGAGATGAATGAAAAGCCTCCAGTGAATGGTGAGGCAGGTACTGGTGCACTTCTCAATTCAATCCCTCTTCAGTCATGAAAAACAAAAAGAAAAGACGTATTTTGGGTCAGATTGTTACTGTGATGATATTGTGGGTCTTATTATAGGATCAATCAAATCAGGTTCAACTGAGGCATTCAAAATGGAATTAGATTGTTATCTGAAAAGGAAGAAGGTAAAGGTTTACAGGGAGATGGTGGGGGAATGGTACTGGATGGATTGCTCATTCAGAGGGCCTGTGCAGACACGATGGGCCAAATTGCCGCCCCCAGTGCTGTAACAATTTTGTGATTGTGATCAGAACGAGCAGACCTAACCTACGGTACTGTCCCATGACCATAGCAGCAAGCATAGTGACAGAAAGATTGAGTGCTTTCTGTTCAACAAATGTAACTTTGTGAACATAGAAAAAAACTTTTATTCATAACCAAGAAGTGATTAATTCTCCCATCAATATATTGCTGAAAAGAGAGACATGAAGCTTTTCATCTTGCAATTAGGACAAATGTAAGAATATCAAATTTCAAACAATTTATACTACAGGAGAAAAGAGTGCTGATTGGTTGGCAAGTCGACTCTGATTGGACAAGGCATTGCCATGATGAAAAGTTTCTGCAACATGTCTCTCTTAGCAATATTTAGATTCACCCATCCTTCAGATGGAAGGATGTGAACTTTGTGTCTTTGTCAGTAAAGCCTAATTTAATTCTAGTGATAACTAGATCTGATGTGAAAATAGAAACAGTAGTAAACCATTCAGCCCTTGAGCCTATTCCGCTAATCAATTAGATCATGGCCGATTCATAACTTAACTCCCACTTGGTTCTATAACCTGAATACCCTTGAAGCAAGCCTGAATGTTCATTTTTAAGCTCCTCTTGTGGTGTGGTATATAAAGACACTGTTTTGTGTGGCAATAAGCCAAACACCATGAAAATCCAAGATTGCCCCCTGTACTGTCTTAGCTGGTTTCTGCTACTGAGGCAAACTGCTACAATTATTGCAGCATTCCTGGGCTAAGCAGGGGCAGAAACTTGTGGACTCCCTGATCCGAATTGTTCTCTTGCGACACCTGCTGGAAAATGCATTGTATATATGCTTGCACACGAACAGGGGAGAGACCTTATTCTGAGTGAGACACAGCCAGAGTGAGTGTGGGTATTGGCAATTTGGTGCACAGTGGGAATTTGGTGCATAGGGAAGAGGTGCTCTTTGTATTTTTTCTTTGCTATCCAACTTCTTAAATCTTCAGAGAGTTGTCTTGCCCTGCTGCAGTAGTAGAGGCTACAAGCGAAAGGAATCACTGCTAAGTATTGGGTAAGGTCGGGTAAGTATTTACTACTTTTATCGCTTATAATTTAAGGTCTTTTTGTGGTTTATAGTTTGTATACTCTTCAGTAACAAGGATCAGGAAAGAAGGGCCCTAGAGTAATTGATTTAAAAGGTTTAATTTAAAGGAATAAGTCATGGTAGGAGAGCTCAAAGCCATGGTGTGCTCCTCGTGCTCCATGTGGGAAGCAGGGAACATTTCCAGTGCCCGGGACCAGCATGTCTGCAGGAAGTGTGTCCAGCTGCAGCTCCTGGAATATCGGGTTTCAGAGCTGGAATGGCGGCTGGGGACACTGAGGAGCATCCGTGAGTCTGAGAGCATCGTGGATAGCACGTTTAGAGAGGTGGTCACACCGCAGATGAAGGGACTTGAGGAAGGAAGGGAATGGGTGACCACCAGGCAATCCAAGAGAAACAAGTATGTAGTTCAGGAGTCCCCTGGGGTCCGGCTCGCAAATTGGTATTCCATTTTGGAGGCTGGTTCCTCCAGGGAGTGCAGAAAGGGCCAAGCTTCTGGCACCTCAAGCAGCCTGTCTGTACAGGAGGGGAGGAAGAGAGGAAAAGCAATACTAATAGGGGAACAGTCAGGGGACCAGATAGGTGCTACTGTGGCCGTCAACGTGACTCCAGGATGGTATGTTGCCTCCCTGGTGCCAGGGTCCGGGATGTCACTGAAAGGCTGCAGGGTATCCTGAAGGGGGGAGGGTGATAAGGCAGAGGTCATGGCACATGTTGGTACCAAGGTCATAGGTAGAAAGAGGGATGAAGTCTTGCATCAAGAACTCAGGGAGTTAGGCAGTAGACTAAAAAGCAAGACCTCTCGGGTTGTAATCTCTGGATTACTCCCACTGCCATGTGCTAGCGAGCTCAGAAATAGGAGAATAGCACAGATTAATACGTGGCTTGAGAGTTGGTGCAGGAGGGAGGGTTTTAGATTCCTGGATCACTGGGACCGTTTCCGGGGAAGGTGGGGACTGTACAAGCGGGATGGTCTACATCTGAACCAGAGCGGGACTAACATCCTTGCTAATGCTGTTGGGAGGGGACACAGAATGTTAGCAGAATAGGGACACGTCATAATACAGTAAAACAAACAGAGGGAGTACGTCTACATTAAGTTTCAAGGGAATAAGGCAAGGCTGGATGACCTCTACTTTAATGCTAGGAGCATTACAGGTAAAACGGATGAGTTAAGGGTGAGGATTGACATGTGGAATTGTGATATAGTAGCCATCACTGAGACGTGGTTGAGGGAGGGGCAGGATTGGCAACTCAACATTCTGGGATATAGGATCTTCAGGCGAGACAGGGGAGGGGATAAAAGAGGAGGAGGCATTGCATTATTAGTTAAAGAATCAGTTGCTGCAGTAAGGAGAGATGATATCTCAGAGAGGGCATCGAATGAAGCTCTGTGGGTAGAGCTTAGGAATAAAAAAGGGTTAGCCACATTGTTAAGTGTTTATTATAGACCCCCAGATAGTCAGTGGGAAATTGAGGAGCAAATATGTGCACAATTTGCAGAGGTGTGTAAAAACAATAACAAAGGGTAACTACATTAGGTGATTTCAACTTTCCCAACATTAATTGGGATAGATATAGTGTTAAGGGCTTGGATGGAGTGGTTTTATTGGAATGTGTACAGGACAACTTTTTAGGTCAATATGTGGAGGGTCCAACAAGTGACGGCACAGTGCTGAACCTAATTCTGGGGAATGAAGCTGGACAGACGGCTGAGCTGGTGGTGGGAGAGCATTTTAGTGATAGTGACCACAACGTGGTGCAATATAAGCTTGTTATGGACAAAGAAATAGACAAGTTACAAAAAAATGTTTTGGATTGGGGGAGAGTGGATTTTAGTAAACTAAGGCAGGATCTGGCCAGGGTAGACTGGGAACAGCTCCTTGTGGGGAAATCTACAGAAGGGCAGTGGGGGGCATTCAAAAAGGAAATGGGGAAGGTACAGGCTCAACATGTTCCCTCTAGGGTGATAGGAAGGAGTAACAAGCCCAGAAAACCATGGATGACCAGAGATCTGCGGGCACATGTAGGCCAGGCCAGGTGAGTTTGGAGTGCTGCTGATATCCAGTTACATTAGGGGGAGGCAGTGGCATAGTGGTTTTGTCACTGGACTGATGATCCAGAGACCCAGGTTTGGGTCTGGGGACCCGGGTTCAAATCCCGCCAGGCAGTTGGTGGAATTTGAATCCAATAAAAAAGTCTCGAATTAAAAGTTTAATGATGTCATTGTTGATTGTCGTTAAAAACCCATCTGATTCACTTATGTCCTTTGGGAAAGGAATCTACCATCCTCTCCTGGCTTGGCCTACATGTGCCTCCAGAACCGCAGTAATGTGGTTCGTTCTTAAATGCCCTCTGAAATGTCTTTGCAAGCCACCCAGTTGTACCAAACCTCTACAAACCACTTCAAAGTCAATAAAAAGGAAGAAAGTGGATGGACCACCTCGCTTTGACCTAGGCGCTGGTAAACGACAATGGCAAAGCCAGCCCTGTCGTCCCTGCAAATCCCTCCTTAATATCTTGTCTCACAGACGGGTCAAGTGGCATAGTCAGACCTTGCAGATCATATCTTACAGGTCAAGTCCCCGACACCACCATCACCTTCCCTGGGTCTGTCCTGCCCCACCAGAGGTGGCAGCACAGTGGTATAGAGTCAGGAAGGAGTTGCCCTGGGAGTCCTCAACATTGACTCCTGACCCCATGAAGCCTCCTGATGACTGCTTAGCGTCCCCCGCCCCTCAGCTGATAAATCAATGCTCCTTCATGTTGAACACCACTTGGAAGAAGCGCTGATGGTGTTAAGGGCTCAGAATATACTCTGTGGTTGGGAGACTTCAGTGTCCATCACCAAGAGTGGCTTGGTAGCACCGCCACAGACCCAGCTGATTGAATCCTAAAAGACATAGCTGCTAGACTGGGTCTGTGGCAGGTGGTGAGGGAACCAACCTGTCTGCCACAGATGCATCTGTCCAGGACAGTGCCTGTAGGAGTGACCTCTGCACAGTTCTTGTGGAGATGATGTCCCATCTTCACATTGATGATACCTTCCATTGTGTTGTGTGACACTATCACCATGCTAAATGGGATAGATTTCAAACAGAACCAGCAGCTCCAGACTTTTTTTTTTATATTCGTTCATAGGATGTGGGTATCGCTGGCTAGACCAGCATTTATTGCCCACCCCTAATTATCCTTCTTCAGGCGGCATTTAAGAGTCAACCATATTGCTGTGGGTCTGGAGTTACATGTAGGCCAGACCAGATAAGGGCAACAGATTTCCTTCCTTAAAGGACATGAGTGAACCAGATGGGTTTTTACAACAATCATCAATGGTTTCATGGTCATCATCAGATTTTTATTGAATCCAAATTTCACCATCTGCAATGGTGAAGTTTGTGCGATATGAACCCGGGTCTCTGGAATACAAGTCAGTGACAATACCACTATGCCACCGCCTCCTTCATGGGGCACTCATCCATGAGGCACAGTGGACCATCAGCAGCAGCAGAACTGTACTAAACTGCAATCTGAAACTTCATGACCCATCATTACCCCACTCTACCATTACCACCAAGCCAGCAGATGAAATCTGGTTCAATGAAGAGTGCTGGAGGGCATGCCAGGAGCAGAACCAGGCATACCTAAAAATGAGGTGTCAGCCTGGTGAAGCTACAACACAGGACTACTTGCATACCAAACAGCATAAGCAGCAAGTGATAGACAGCACAAAGCGATTCCACAACCAACAGATCAGCTCTAAGCTCTGCAGTCCTGCCACATTCAGTCATGAATGGTGGTGGGCAATTAAACAACTCACTGCAGGAGGAGTCTCCACAAATATCCCTATCCTCAATGATGGAGGAGCCCAGCACAGCAGTGCAAAAGATAACTTTGAAGCATTCGCAACAATCTTCAGCCAGAAGTGTCAAGTGGATGATCCATCGTGGATTCCTCCAGATGTCCCAGCATCACAGATGCCAGTCTTCAGCTAATTCGAATCACTCTATGTGAAACGGCTGAAGGCACTGGATAATGCAAAGGCTATGGTCTCTGACAATATTCCAGCAATAGTACTGAAGATTTGTGCTCCAGAACTTGCTGTGTTCCTAACCAAGCTGTTCCTGTACAGCTGCAACACCAGCATCTACCCGACAATGTGGAAAATTGTCCAGGTATGTCCTGTACACAAAAAGCAGAACAAATCCAACCCGACCATGTCAGTCTACCCTCCATCGTCAGTAAAGTGATGGAGGGGATTATCAACAGTGCTATCAAGTGGCACTTGCTTAGCAATAACTTGCACACTGGCACTCAGTTTGGATTCCGCCAAGGTTACTCAGCTCCTGACCTCATTACAGCCTTGGTTCAAACATGGACAAAAGAGCTGAACTCCCGAGGTGAGGTGAGAGTGACTGCCCTTGACATCAAGGCAGCATTTGTCAAGAGTGTGGCATCAGGGAGCCCTGGCAAAACTGGAGTCAATGGGAATCAGGGAGAATCCGCTGGTTGGAGTCATACCTAGGACAAAGGAGGATGGTTGTGGTTGTTGGAGGTCAATCATCTCAGTTTCAGGACATCACTGCAGGAATTCCTCAGGGTAGTGTCCTAGGCCCAACCATCTTCAGCTGCTTCATCAATGACCTTCCTTCCATCATAAGATCAACATTTGTGACCCCGCAGATACTGAAGCAGTCCGTGCCCAAATGCAGCAAGACCTGGACAAACTCCAGCATTGGGCTCACAAGTGGCAAGCAACATTCGAGCCACACAAGTGCCAGGCAATGACCATCTTCAACAAGAGAGAATCGAACCATCGCCCCTTGACATTCAATAACAGTAACATCGCTGAAACTTCACTATAAACACCCTGGAGGCTCTCATTGACCAGAAACTGAACTGTACTAGCCATTTAAATACCGTGGCTACAAGAGCAGGTCAGAGGTCAGCAATCCTGCGGCAAGTAATAGCTTTTCCCTATTTATCTTACCAAAGGCTCTGTTAATGTTGAACACCTAAAGTCATAGAGGTCTACAGCACAGAAAAAGGCCCTTCGGCCCATCGAGTCTGCGCCAGTCAAACAAGCACCTAATTATTCTAATCCCATTTTCCAGCACTAGGCCCATATGTCATGGCATCAGAAGCACACATCCAAATACTTCTTAAATGTTATGAGGGTTTCTGCCTCTACCACCCTTTCAGGCAATGAGCTCCAGATTCCCACCACTCTCTGGGTGAAAAAATTCTTCCTCACATCCCCTCTAAACCTCCTGCCCCTTACCTTAAATCTATGCGTCCTGGTTATTGATTCCTCCACCAAGGGGAAATGTTCCTTTCTGTCTACCCTATCTATGCCCCTTATAATTTTATACACTTCAATCATGCCCCCCCCTCAATCTCCTCTGCTACAGGGAAAATAACCCCAGTCTATCCAATCTCTCCTCATAACTAAAACTCTCCAGCTTAGGCAACATCCTAGTAAATCTTCCCTGCATTCTCTCTAGTGCAGTCACATCCTTCCTATAATGTGGATTCCAGAACTGCAAACAATACTCTAGCTGTGGTTTAACCAGCGTTTTATACAGTTCCAGCATAACCTCCCTGCTCTTATTTTCTATGCCTTGGCTAATAAAGGCGAGTATCCCATATGCCTTTTAGTAACTAACCTCCTGGCTCCCCAAAGCCTGTCCACCATGAAGGCACACATCGGGTGTGTGATAGAATACTCTCCCCTTGCTAGGATGAATGCAGCTCCAACAACACTCAACAAGCTCAACACCATCCAGGACAAAGCAGCCCACTTCATTGGCACCACATCCACAAACATTCACTCCATCCACCACCGACGAACTTTGGCAGCAGTGTATGCCATCTACAAGATGCACTGCAGAAACTCACCAAGGCTCCTTAGGCAGCACCTTCCATACCCATGACTATCTAGAAGGACAAGGGCAACAGGCACATGGGAACGCTACCACCTGGAAGTTCCCTTCCAAGCCATTCACCATTCTGACTGTCGCTGGGTCAAAATCCAGGAACTTCCTTCCTAACAGCACTGTGGGTGTACCTACACCACGGAGACTGCAGCGTTCAAGAGGGCAGCTCACCACCACCTTCTCAAGGGCAATTAGGAATGGGTAATAAATGCTGGCCTAGCCAGCGATGCCCACATCCTGTAAATGAAAAGAAAATTCTAGTGTGCATCATTGTGGAGAGCTGCTGACATCCAGTTAGTTATATTAGTTATATATATTATATTAATTATATCAGTTATATTATAGAGGAGAGTGCAAGAGGAGGACCCCGGGACAGGCAGTCAGCAGCACCTAGAGGAGAGTGTGAGAGGAGGACCCTGGGATAGGTAGTCAGCGGCACAGAGCAGAGGAGCTAGAAAACCAGCGCAAGAAATGGTGAGAGTTCAAGAGCAGAGGTGACTGAGGGTGTTCGATGAGGAGACAGGAGGAGCTCTTTTCCTTCTCTACTTTTCCTCAGAAAGAAGAGCAGCAGCCTTAGTAAGTAGGCCCTGGTGAGTAAACTAGAAAAGTGTAATATATCTAAACAAGTAGCTATACCTGGTTTAGCTGGGAAGCGCCAGGAAGAAGGGAAATTTAGGGCCAATATAGTAAAGAGATATAAATAATCCAATGTATAATAAAGTTAACATAAGGGAAGTAAAGTCAAGACATGGCAGGGTAGCTCAGTCAAGTGGAATGTGTGTCCTATAATGTGAAGTCTTGGACGCTACCAGTATCCTAGGCGACTACATGTGCAGGAAGTGCTGCAGAAACCTGAGCCCCAGGTTTCAGAGCTCGAGTGGCAGCTGGAGTCACTGTGGTGCATCCGCGAGGCTGAGAGCTATGTGGATAGCACGTTCAGAGAGGTGGTGACACCACAGCTTAAGGGCCTGGAGGCAGAGGGAATGGGTGAGCGCCAGGCAGTCCAAGAGAAGTAGGCAAGTAGTGCAGGCCTCCCTGGGGTCCAACTCATAAATTGGTTTTCTGTTTTGGAAGCTGGTGAGGGTGCTAATTCTTCAGAGGAGTGCAGTCAGAGCAAAGTTTGTGGCACCACGAACGGCTTGGCTGTACAGGAGGAGAGGCAGCAGAAAGAAAGAGCAATAGTGATAGGGGATTCATTAGTTCAGGAAACAGACAGACGTTTTTGTGGCTACAGACATGACTCCAGATTGGTATGTTGCCTCCCTGGGGTCAAGGATGCAGGACATTTTTCTGGGAAGGGTGAACAGCCAGAGGTTGTGGTCCACATTGGTACCAATGACTTGGATAGGAAGGGAGATGTGGTCCTGCAGTCAGAATTTAGGGAGCTATGTAGAAAATTAGCAAGCAGGATCTCAAATGTAGTAATCTCCAAATTACTCCCAGTGCCATGTGCCAGTGAGTACGGAAATAGGAGGATAAGGCACATGAATGTGTGGCTGGAAAGATGGTGCAAGAGAGAGGGCTTTAGATTCTTGGGTTACTGGGACTGGCTCTGGGGGAGGTGGCACCAGTACAAGCCGGACAGGTTGCACCTGAACAGAGCAAATGTTCCTTGTGGGGTGTTTTGCTAGTGCCATTGGGAGGGCTTTAAGCTAACTTGGCAGCGGTGTGGGAACCAAGGGAAAATATTAGAGAGGAATACCAGGGTGCACAAAACACTGGGAGAGACAGATAGCACTAGTATAGAGAATAATAAGTCAATAGGTGAAGTCGGGGTGAGGGAGAAACTAACAATCTCTAAATCAGGGTTACCTATGCATAAATGTGAATGCATGGAGTATAACAAATGAGACTGAGGAGTTATAGGTGCAGATTGCCATGTTGAAATATGATGTAATGGCGATAACAGATCTGGCTCAAGGAAGGGCAGAACTGGGTGTTAAATATTCCCGGGTACAAGGTGTTCAGAAAAGATAGGAAAGGAAGGAAAGGAGGATGAGTGTCGGTGTTGGTTAAGGAGCGCATTGCAGTGCTGGAGAAAGAGGATGTCCCAGAGGGTTCAAGGACAGAATCAATTTGGCTAGAGCTAAAGAACAAAAAGATACAATTACATTGTTCAGTGTAGCCTATGGGGACTGCCAACTAGTGGGAAGGATGTAGAAGAACAAATCTGCAGGGAAATTACAGAGAGATGCAAGCATTATAGAGTAGTCATAGTGGGGAATTTTGATTACCTAAATGTTGACTGGGACAGTGGTAGTGTAAAAGGCGGAGAGGGGCAAAAGTATCTAGATTCTGTTCATGAAAATTTTGTACAGCAGTATGTGTCCAATCCAACAAGAAAAAATGTACTGTTAGACCTGGTTCTTGGAAATGAGGTGGGCCAGGTAGATCAAGTGTCAGTGGGGAAACATTTAGGAGACAGTGATCATTGTATTGTACGTTTTAGGATGATGATAGAAAAGGACGATAGGCAATTGAGAGTAAGAAAAATTAACTGAACGAGAGGGCAAGAACGGAGCTGGGCCAGATAGACTGGAATGAAAGATTGGCGGGAAAACTGGTAGCTGAACAACGGGCTACCTTCAAAAAGAATTGGTTCAGGCACAGTCAAGGTATATTCCATCGAAAGAGGAAAGTAGGGCAAATAAATTCAGAGCTCCCTGGATGAAAAAGGAGATAGAAATTAAGTTAAAGAGGAAAAGGCGCAGTTATAACAGGTGTCAGGTAGAAAATACAATTAAGAACCAAGACAGATACAGAAAGTTCAGGGGGAAGGTGAGAAAGCAAATAAGAGAAGCCAAGAGGGATTGTGAGAAAAAACTGGCAGCCAACATAAGGGGAGTCCCAAAGTCTTCTATATGCATATAAATAGTAAAAGGATGGTAAAAGGAGGAGAAGGGCCGATTCAAGGCTTAAAAGGGAATTTACATGGACGAAGGGGCCATGGCTGAGGTATTAAATGAATACTTTGCATCTGTCTTTACCAATGAGGTAGATGCTACCCAGGCCATGGTGACAGACGAGGAAACTCTGTCATTAGAAGGGCTCAGAATTGACAAGGAGTTGCTGTTTAAAAGACTGTCGGTACTTAAAGTTGACAAGGCACCGGGACTGGATGAGATGCATCCAAGGATATTGAAGGAAGTGAGAGTAGAAATTGCAGGAGCACTGGCCATAACCTTTCAGTCTCCCCTAGGCTCAGGCGAGGTGCCTGAGGACTGGAGAATTGCAAACATTACGCCCTTGTTCAAAAAAGGTTGTAAGAATAAGCCCAGCAATTACAGACCAGCCCGTTTAACTTCAATGATGGGTAAGATTCTAGAAACAATTATTTGGGGTAGAATTAGTAGTCACATGGAAAAATATGGGTTGATAAGGAAGAGCCAGCATGGATTTCTAAAGGGGAAATCCTGTTTAACTAACTTGCTGGAGTTTTCTGGGGAGGTAACAGAAAAGGCTGATGAGAGTAATGATGTTAATGTGGTGTACGTAGACTTTCAAAAGGCATTTGATACAGTAACACACAACCGAGTTTTGAGGAAAGTTATTGCTCATGGAATTAAAGGGACAGTGGCAAGGTGGATACAAAACTGACTGAAAAATAGGAAGCAGAGAGTAATGGTCAGTGATATTTTTCAGGCTGGTGGAAGGTTTGTCGTGGAGTTCCTCAGGGGTCGGTATTGGGACCCTTGCTTTGCCTGATATATATTAATGATCTAGATCTTGTTATGCAGGGGTCAGTTTCAAAGTCTGCAGATGATGCGAAGCTTGGGAGTGTTATAAATTGCGAGGAGGACAGTGTAGAACTTCAAGAGGACATGGACAGGTTGTTGGAGTGGGCAGATAGATGGCAGATGAAGTTCAATGCAGAGAATGATTGGAAGAACATGGACAGACAATATAAAATAAGGGGTGAAATTTTGAAGGGGATGCAGGAGCAGAAAGACCTGGGTGTATATGTGCATAGATCATTGAAGGTGGCAGGCCAGGTGGAGAGAGCAGTTAATAAAGCATATAGTATTATGGGCTTTATTAATAGGGGCATAGAGTACAAGAGCAGGGAGGTTATGCTGAATTTATATAAGACACTCGTTAGATCTTAGCTGGCATATTGTGTACAGTTCTGGGCACCATATTATGGGAAGGATGAGAACACATTGGAGGGAGTGCAGAAGAGGTTTACAAGAATGATTCCAGGGATGAGAAAGTTCAGTTATGAAGATAGATTGGAAAGGTTAGGACTGAAGGGGACAAACCAACCATGGTTAACCAAGGAAGTTAAGGATGGTATCAAATTTGAAAGAAAAAACACACAATGTGGCAAAGATTCGTGGTAAGCCAGAGGATTGGGAAAGTTTTTTGAAAACTTATAAAAGATGTTAAAAAAATAATAAAGAGGGAGAAAATTAACTTTGAGGATAAACTAACAAGTAATATAAAAATGGACAATAACAACTTCTTTAAATATAGAAAAAGGAAGAAAGAGGCAAAAGTTAATATAGGCTCCTTAGAGAAAGAGGCTGGGGAAATATTAATGAGGAACCAGGAAATGGCAGAAGAGTTGAATAAATACTTTGCATCAGCCTTCACGGTAGAAGAAACTGATAACATTCCAAAAATACTAAATAATCAAGGAGCAAAAGAGGGGGAGGAAATAAATATAATAACTATCACTAGAGAAAAAGTTATAGCAAAACTAATGGGGCTTAGGCTGATAAGCCCCCTGGACTTGATGGGTTGCATCCAAGATATTAAAGGAAGTAGCTATACAGAATGTGGATGCACTGGTAGTAATCTTCCAAGAATCCTTAACTTCTGGAAAAGTCCCAGAGGATTGAAAAACTGCCAATGTAACACCCTTATTCAAAAAGGGAGGGAGACAAAAACAAGTAACTATAGGCCAGTTAGCTTAACATCTGTTATTGGTAAAATGTTAGAGCCTATTATAAAGGATGTAATATCAGAACATTTAGAAAAACATAATCTAATCAAGCAGAGTCAGCATGGCTTCATGAAGGGGAAATCATGCCTGACAAATATATTAAAATTCTTTGAGGAGGTAACAAGCAGGATCGATAAAGAGGAATCAGTAAATGTAATATATTTGGATTTCCAAAAGGCATTTGATAAGGTACCGCACATAAAGCTACTTAATAAGTTAAGAGCCCATGCTGTTGGGGGTAGCATGTTAGCATGGATAGAGGATTAGCTAACTAATAGAAGACAGAAGTTGGGATAAGGAGGGCATTTTCAGGATGGCAACCCGTAACTAGTGGAGTGCCACAGGGATCAGTGCTGGGGCCACAATTATTTACAATATATATTAATGACTTGAATGAGGGAAGTGAACATACTATTGCCAAGCTTGCTGATGTTATAAAAATAGGTGGCAAAGCAAGTGATGAGGATGACACAAGGAGTCTACAGAGGGATATAGACAGGGTAAGTGAGTGCGCAAAAGCTTGGCAGATGGAATATAATGTGGGAAAATGTCAGTTTGGCAGGAAGAATAGAGAAAGCTGCAGCACAGAGGGATTTGGGAGTCCTCGTGTATGAATCCCAAAAAGCTAGCATACAAGTTCAGCGGGTAACAGGTAAGACAAATGGAATGTTGGCCTTTATTTCAAAGGGAATGGACTATAAAAATAGGGAAGTCTTGCTAAAACTATACAAGTCCACACCTAGAATAATGTAAACAGTTTTGGTCCTCTTATCTAAGGAAAGGTATACTGGCATTGGAGGCAGTCCAGAGAAGGCTCACTAGGTTGATCCCGCATATGGAGGGATTTTCTTATGAGGAGAGATTGAGTAGGTTGGACCTGTACTCATTGGAGTTTAGAAGAATGAGATGTAACCTTATTGAAACATATAAGATTCTTAGGGGACTTGACAGGATAGATGCTGAGGGGTTGTTTCCCCTTGTGGGAGAATCTCGGACCAGAGGGCATAATCTCAGAGTAAGGGGTCACCCATTTAAGACAGAGTTGAGGAGGAATTTCTTCTCTTAGAGGGTAGTCAACCAGTTGATTTCTTTACTGCAGAGGGTTGTAGAAGCTGGGTCATTAAGTATATTCAAGGCTCAGATTGACAGATTTTTAATCAGAAAGGGAATCAAGGGTTATGGAGAAAAGGCAGGAAAGTGGAGTTGAGGATTATTAGATCATCCTTGATCTCATTGAACGGTGGAGCAGACTCAATGGGCCAAATGGCCTGCTTCTGCGCCTACATCTTATGGTCTGTTCTCCTTGGAGAGAAGAAAGCTAAGAGGGGATTTGATAGAATTGTTCAAAATCATGAAGGGGCTGGACAGAGTAGATAGGGAGAAGCTGTTCGGGTTAGTAAACGGTTCAGGAACGAGAGGGCACAGATTTAAAGAGATTTGCAAAAGAAGCAAATGTGACATGAGAATAAACTTTTTCACACAACAAGTGGTTCGGGTCTGGAATGCACTGCCTGAAAGTATGGTGGAAGCTGGTTCAATCGAGGTATTCAAGCGGGAATTAGATTATTATTTAATTAGAAACAACTTGCAGGGCGATGGGGAAAAGTCAGGGCAATGGCACTAGGTCATAATGCTCATTTGGCAAGCTTGTGCAGACATGATGGGCCGAATGGTTGTTAAAATTCTGTGATATTCCAGTGTGAATTATTGTGGAGAGCAGCTGATATCCAGTTAGTTATATTCCAGTGTGAATCATTGTAGAGTGCTGCTGTTAGCCTGGTGGCTGTGCTCTAGTGTGGATCTGCATCTGAAGTGCTGTAACTGCAAAGCTACGGACCAGGTGCTGGAAAGTGAGATTGAAATGAGAGGCTAGTTTCTTTTTCTGACCGGCACAGACATAATGGGCTGAATGGTCTATTTCTGCCCCGTAACTTTACCGTGGTTCTATGGTTCCTCGATGGTGAATCATTGCTGGGGCTGTGTGAAGAATTATGCTTTTTTTGTTGAAACGTTTGTGTGATTCAGCTCATTTTATACAGGTGTAAGAATAATTCCAGTCAGTGCATAGGGGATGGTGTTGGCATAATGGTGTTGTCACTGGACTAGTATCAGTGTCCTAGGGGAATGCTGTGGGATAAAAACAGACCTGAGTTTTTCCAGCATTTTCTATCAGCATATGTGGAGAGAGAAGCAGCGTTCATGTTTCGAGTTCGTATGACTTTTTCAGAGCTAAAGAGAAGTAAAAATGTGATTGATTTTATACTGTATAAGAGGCGTTGGAGCAAGTGGAGCAAAATGGAAGGTCAGGGATAGGTGGGAGCTCAAGAGAAATTTGACAAAGATGTCATGGGCACAGGACAAAGGGAGTGCTAATGATAGTGTTAACGACTAAAGAAGGTGCTGATAGTGGCATAAAGGTAAGATAGCAGAATGTGTTAATAGCAGAACAGGGTCAGTGCTCTGTGAAAGCAAAATGGAGAAGATGGCATGGGTGTGGTAGGGTTTGGGGAATAAAGATTTTTTAAAATGAATAAATAAATAAAAAGAGATTTTAAAAGAAAATAAATAAGAATGAAAATAAAAATAATTTTTTAAAAATTGGATTAAAAATGGTGTACAGATGGTCTGAAGTTGTTGAACTCGATGTTAATTCTGGAAGGTTGTAAAGTGCCTAATATGACAATGAGGTGCTGTTCCTCCAGTTTCCATTGGGCTTCACTGGAACATTGTAGAAGGCCAAGGACAGACATGTGGGCATGAGATAAAGATAGTGTGTTGAAATGGCAAGTGACAGGAAGATCTGGGTCATATTTGCTGACTGAGTGAAGGTGTTCCGCAAAGCGGTCACCCAGTCTGCATTTGGTCTCCACAATGTAGAGGAGACCGCATTGGGAGCTGCGAATGCAATAGACCAAATTGAAGGAGGTGCAAGTGAAGTTCTGCTTTACCTGAAAGGAGTGTTTGGGCCCTTGGACAGTGAGGAGGGAGGAGATAAAGGGGAAGGTGTTACACCTTCTGCGATTACATGAGAAGGTGCCATGGGAAGGGGAGGAGGACGTTGGGGTGATGGAGGAGTGGACCAGGGTGTCACGGAGGGAATGCCTTATGGAATGCTGACAAGGGTGGTGGGGGGAAAATGTGTTTGTTGGTAGCATCATGCTGGAGTTGGTGGAGGATGATCCTTTGAATGCCGTGGCTAGTGGGGTGAAAAGTGAGGACAAAGGGGAACCCTATCAAGGTTCTGGGAGGGAGAAGGAAGGGCGAAGGCAGAGGTGCCTGAGATGGGTTGGACATGGTTGAGGGCACTGTCAACCACATTGGGGGAATCCTTGGTTAAAGAAAAAGGAAGGTGCCAGAAGCACCGTTTTGGAAGGAAACATCATTGGAACAGATGTGACGGAGGCAGAGGGACTGAGAGAATGGGATGGAGTCTTTACAGGAAGCAGGGTCTGAGGAGCTGTAGTCGAGATAGCTGTGGAAACCAGTAGGCTTGTAATGAATATTAGTGGACAGTATATCACCTTAATGGAGACGGAGAGGTCAAGGAAGGGAAGGGAAGTGTCAGAGATGGACCATGTGAAGATGAGAGAAGGGTGGAAATTGCAAGCAAAATTGATAAGTATTTCCAGGCCCAGACGAGAGCATGAAGCTGCACTGACTCAATCCCACCACTGAACACCAAGCCATTGTTTCCAGGACTGTCACTGACCTCATCTCCTTTGGAGACCTTACCTCCACAGCTTCCAACCTCAGTCTCCCAACCCCGCATTGCCTGCTTCTACCTCCTTTCCAAAATCCACAAACACGACTGTCCCGGTAAATCCATCATGTCAGCCTGTTCCTGCCCCACAGAACTCATTTCTTCTTATCTTGACTCCATTCTCTCTCCCCTTATGCAGTCTCTTCCTGTCTATATTTGCAATTCCACTGATGCCCCACATCATTTCAACAATTTCAGATTTCCTGGCCCTAACAGCCTCCTCTTCACCATGGACGTCCAATCCCTCCACACTTCCATCCCCCAGCAGAATGGTCTGAGGGCTCTCTGCTTCTTCCTCGAACAGAAGCCCGAACAATCCCCATCCACCACCACTCTCCTCTGCCTGGCTGAACTTGTTCTCTTACTCAACAATTTCTCCTTTAACTTGTCTCGCTTCCTCCACGGGCACCTGCATGGTCCCCAGTATGCCTGTCTTTTTGTGGGGTATGTGGAACATTCCATGTTCCAGTCCTTCTCAAGCACCCCCCCCAAACTCTTTTCTCGTACATCGATGACTGTATCAGTGCTGCTTCATGCTCTCGTCTGGACCTGGAAAAATTGATCAATTTTGATTGCAATTTCCACTCATCTCTCCCCTTCACATGATCCATCTCTGACACTTTCCTTCCCTTCCTTCACCTCTCTGTCTCCATTTCTGGTGATAGGCTGTCCACCAATATTAATTACAAACCCACTGACTCCCACAGCTACCTCGACTACAGCTCCTCACACTCTGCCTCCTGTAAAGATTCCACCCCATTCTCTCAGTTCCTCCACTTCCTTTGCATTTGTTCCAGTGGTGGCACCTTCCAAATCGGCGCTTCTGATACCTTTTTCTTTAACTGAGGGCTCCCCCTACAGTGGTTGACAGAGCCCTCAACCATGTCCGACCCATCTCCCACACTTCTGCTCTTGCCCCTTCCTCTCCCTCCCACAACCATGATAGGGTCCTCCCTTGTCCTCACTTTTTACCCCACCAGCCTCTGCATTCAAAGCATCATCTTCTGCTACTTCCACCAGCTCCAGCATGATGCCAACACTAAACACATCCCCCCCACCCCCCTCAGCAGCATTCCGTGGGGACCGTTCCCTCCGTGACACCCTGGTCCACTCCTCCAGCACCCCAACTCCTCATCCCCTTCCCATGGCACCTTCCCATGCAATTGCAGAAGGTGCAACACCTGCCTCTTTACCTCGTCCATCTGCACCGTCCAAGGGCCCAAACGCTCCTTTCAGATGATGCGGCACTTCACTTGCACATCCTTCAATTTGGCCTACTGTATTCGCTGCTCCCAATGCAGTCTCCTCTACATTGTGGAGACGAAACGCAGGCTGGGTGACCGCTTTGCGGAACACCTTCCCTCAGTCTGCAAGCATGACCCAGACCTTCCTGTTGCTTGCCATTTCAACACACCATCCTGCTCTCATATCCACATGTCTGTCCTTGGCCTGCTGCAATGTTCCAGTGAAGCTCAACGCAAACTGGAGGAACAGCACCTCATCTTCTAATTAGGCACTTTACAACCTTCCGGACCTTTGAGTTCAACAACCTCAGACCACGGTCTCTCTTCTCCATTTCTAATTTTTGATCAATTTTTTTTTTCTATTTTTAATTTTAATTTTTTTTTAGTTATTTTCATTTTTATTTTTATTGATTTATTTTTAGTTGCTTATTCAATTTTTAAGTCCTTTCCCCAAACCGCGCCCGCCTACCCATCCACAGGGCCACTTATTTCCATGTTGCACTTTCACAGAGTGCTGACCCTTGTTCTGCTATTAACACTTTCTGCTTTCTTACCTTTATGCCACTATCAGCACCTTGTTTAGTCTTTACCACTTCCATTAGCACTCCCTTTCTCTTGTGTCCATGACATCTTTGTCAATCTCTCCTTAGCTGTCATCTATCCATGACTGTCTATCTTGCTTCATCTGCCCCACTCCCTCTTAAACAATATAAAATCAATCACATTTCTACTTTAGCTCTGAAGAAGAGTAATACGGACTCGAAACGTTAACTCTGTTTCTGTCTCCATAGATGCTGCCAGACCTGCTGAGTTTCTCCAACATTTTCTCTTTTCATTTCAGATTTCCAGCATACACAGTATTTTTCTTTCATCGGAATGCTCTGGGAGCTTGGATTCAAATCCCACCATGGCAGATGTTGGAATTTGAATTCAAAATATCTGGATTTAAAAATCTAATGATGACCATGAAACCATTGTCGATTGTAGTAAAAAGCCATCTGGGTCACTGATGTCCTTTTTGGAAGGAAATCTGTCATCCTTACCTGGTCTGGCCTGTGTATGATTCCAGACCCAAAGCAATACAGTTTTGACTCTTAAATGCTCTCTGAAATGGCCTAGCATCCACTCAATTGTATCACAATCGCTAGAAACTCTCTAAGGAATGAAACTGGAAGGACCGCCTGGCATCGACTTAGGCAGTGGCAAACTCATCGCTGTCGACCCTGCAAATTTCTCCTTTCTAATACCTGGGGCTTTTGCCAAAATTGGTAGAGCTGTTCCTCAGACTAGTCAAGCCACAGCCTGACATAGTCATACGAACAGAATCGTACCTTACAAATGATGTCCCAGACACCATCATTGCCATCCCTGGGCATGGCCTGTCCCACCGGCAGGACGGGTCCAGCAGTGGTGGCGGCACAGTGGTGTACAGTTAGGACGGAGTTTCCCTTGGAGTCCTCAACATCAACTCCAGACCCCATGAAGTCTCATGGCAACATGGGCAGGAAACATCCTGCTGATTACCACGTACCGCCCACCCACCACCTCCCCCCTTTCTTAGCTGATGAATCAGTAGTCTTCCATGTTGAGCACCACTTTGAGGAAGCACTGAGGGTGGCAAGGGTGCATAATGTACTCTGGCTGGGGTCTCCAATGTCCTTCTCCAAGAGTGGCTTGGTAGCACCACCACAGGCTGAGCTAGCTGAGTCCTAAAGGACGTGGCTGCTAGACTGAGTCGGCGGCAGGTGGTGAGGGAAAAACATACTTGACCTCATCCTAACCAAACTGCCCATCACAGATGGCATTTGTCCATGACAGTATTGGTAAGAGTGACCACCGCATAGTTCTTGTGGAGATGATGTTCCATCTTCACATTTGAGGATACCCTTTCATTGTGTTCTGTGGCTCTACCATTGTGATAAATGGCATTGATTTCAAACACATCTCGCAGCTCAATACTGGGCATCCATGAGGTGCTGTAGGCCATCAACGGCAGCAGAATTATGAACAATCACAATCTGCAACCTCATGGCCCATCATATCCCTCACTCCACTATTCCCACCAAGCCAGGAGATTAACCCTGGTTCAATGAAGAGTGCAAGAGGGCATGCCAGGAGCAGCATCAGAGATATCTAAAAATGAGGTGTCAATCTGGTGAAGCTATAACACAGGACTATTTTGGTGCCAAACAGCATAAGCAGCAAGTTATAGACAGAGCTAAGTGATCCCACAATCAATGAATCAGATCTAATCTCTGCAGTCCTGCCACATCCAGTCATGAATGGTGGTGGACAGTTAAACAAATAACTGGAGGAGGAGGTTCCACAAGTATCCCCATACTCAATGATGGGGGAGCCCAGTACATCAGAGCAAAAGATAAGGCTGAAGCAGTTGCAACCACCTTCAGCCAGAAGTACCGAATGGATGATCCATCTTGGCCTCCTTCAGAGGTCCCTGACATCACAGATACCAGTCTTCAGCCAATTCGATTCACTCCACGAGATATTACCAAACAGCTAAAGGCATTGGATACTGCAAAGGCTATGGGCCCTGACAATATTCTGGCAAATAGTACTGAGGAAATGTGCTCCAGAACTTGCTGCACCCATCACCAAGTTGTTCCAGTACAGCTACAACACTGGCATCTACCTGGCTATGTGGGAAATTGCTCAGGTATGTCCTGTACACAAAAAGCAGGACAAATCCAACCCAGCCAATTACCGCCCCATCAGTCTACTCTCCATCATCAGTAAAGTAATGGAAGGGGTCATCAACAGTGCTATCAAGTGACACTTGCTCAGCAATAACCTGCTCACTGACACTCGGTTTGGGTTCCGCCAGGCTCACTCAGTTCCTGACCTCATTACAGCCTTGGTTGAAACGTGGACACAAGATCTGAACTCCAGAGATGAGGTGATAGTGACAGCCCTTGACATCTAGGCAGCATTTGATCTTGTATGGCATCAACGAGCCCTAGCAAAACTGCAGTCAATGGGAATCAGGGGTAAAATCTTCCCTGGTTGATGGTTATGGTTGTTGGAGATCGGTCATTTCCGTAGGAGTTCCTCAGGATAGTGTCCTAAGCCCAACCATCTTCAGCTGCTTCATCAATGACCTTCCTTCCATCATAAGGTCAGAAGTGAGGATGTTCGCGATGATTACACAATGTTCAGCCCACCATTAGGAGTCTTCAGATACTGAAACAGCCCATGTCCAAATGCAGCAAGACTTGGACAATATCCATTCTTGGGCTGAGAAGTGCCAGGTAACATTTGCACCACACAAGTGCCAAGCAATGACCATCTCCAATAAGAGAGAATCTAACCACCGACTCTTGATGTTTGATGGCATTACCATCGCTGAATCTTTCACTGTCAACACCCTGGGAGTTGCCATTGAATAGAAACTGAACTGGACTAGCCATATAAATACTGTAGCTACAAGAGCAGGTCAGAGGCTGTGAACCCTGTTGCAGGTAACTCAGCGCCTGAATCCCAAAAGCCTGTCCACCTTCTACAAGGCACAAGCCAGGAGTGTGATGGAATACTCTCCATTTGCCTGTACGAGTGCTGCTCCAACAACATTCGAGAAGCTTGTCACCTTTGAGGACAATGCAGCCTGCTTGATTGGTACTCTTCCCCCTGCCAACAAACATTCACTCCCTCCATCACTGACGCACAGTGGCTGCAGTCTGTATTATCTACAAGTTGCACTGCAGGAACTCACCAAGACTACTCAGACAGCATGTTCCAAATCCATGAACGTTGCCGTCTAGAGGGAGAACACCAACAGATATTCAGGAACACCATCACCTGCAAGTTCCCCTCCAAGTCACTCACCATCCTGACTTGGAAATATATCACCGTTCCTTCACTGTCGCTGGTTCAAAACCCTGGAATTCCGTCCCTAACAGCACTGTGTGTGTACCTACACCACATAGACTGTAGTGGTTCAAGAAGGCAGCTAACTACCACCTTCACGAGGGCAATTAGGGATGGGTAATAAATGTTGGCCCAGCCAGCAAAGCTCACATCCCATGAACGAATAAGGAAAATATGCTTAGATGACCGTTTTTTTTTATATGACTGAAAAATTGGTGCAATTTGTACTGAAGCGGTTGCATTGTGTTGTATAACGGTAAACCTTGCATGCTTTTTCCATTCTTTACCCAAGGGTCAATTAGTTCTTGCATCTTGTCCCTGGAGTCAGCAAAGTGACTTTTTTTTAGCTTGTTAAACAAAAATTCCTTTTTCTGTCTCACTGAGAACCATCCAAAAATGCAAGGAATTGACAGGCTGTGGGGAAGGATTATCTTGGATGCCAACAGAGCTGTGGGCTATATTTGATCCAAGTTAGATGCTAAAAAAAGTTAAAATGTTTTGGCCTGATGTTCAATTTCAAGTACAGCTATCTTTAACTTGTCTAATGTGTGTAATTACATTGGATTGCAATTTAAACGAAGCAATTGAAGCAGATTAGTTGTCTGGTATTTTCCAGCTAGTAGTTTGTCAAATTTCCAAGTGATTTGTGGTGACATATTGCTCATATTTTGGTTTGAAAAAAATCCGATGATGCTCACTGGATAGGGGAAGTAGTTGGGGAGGGAGAGAGAGAACTGGCTAGGGTTTAGTGGATTTATTGCCATGAAGAGGGCCTATTAGTTATAGATTTCCCTCAGTCACAGTAGATCTTACAAGGGAAGCATTTTTAAACCCAACCTTATATTACACTGTTGCATTTTAATCTTGCTTTTATCTACAACAAAAATTAAATAATTGAAGAGGAAAAGGCTCATTTTATGAACTGTAATGAATTTAAACTCTTTAGTTATGAATTGTATGTGAATATTCCCTGGTTAACCATGAACCCTGCATTCCCTATCATTCTGGTAAAGTGAGCTGACGTTCAAGTTAGCACCCTAATCACGTCTCCCATTTGTATCAAAAGACTCACTAGTTATTTGATCTCTCTCCATGTAGCATCCTTGTTGTCCGCAGGCTATTCTGCACTACACTCTAGCCATCCATCTAATTGAGCTAACCAACTTCTAATACCTGCACTGAAAAGCAAAAATTGAAGTTTTTGTGCATTTGAGCCATGTCTGTCCTACTATTCTTGATCTTATCTAATTTTGTCTATAACTTGCATCTTGTTTTTAATCCAGACTGCCTGCTTTCGAGAGGAGCGGGATGTGTTGGTGAATGGAGACAGCCAGTGGATTACCACGTTGCACTATGCATTCCAGGATGAAAACTATTTGGTGAGTTAAAACCTATGGTGTAATTTCTTTTGTGCCAATTTTAAGTCAGTTGGTATTTAATTCATTTTTAAATAATTTGTTCCTCTGTTTAGCTACACTGGACAGCAAACCACTTCCTAGACACAGGATCGACATCTGATCTTTACTAGCTCTTGTCATTATACACTGTAAGCATTGGCAGGGAAGTACCTGGCAGCAGCCTGGGTTGATTCCCTCTGTGGCCTCTCTCTTCCTTTGTGGAGCAATACTTCCTTCCACCTGATACTTTTCTTCCTTCCCCTAACCAACACCCTGTAACAAAGAGAATTGATGGCATGTGCAGTTACAGACAAGAAACTATATCCCATTCTGCAGTGTACCATGCTAGTAGACTGCTTTCTAAGTTGAATTGTCCCTTTGAGAAAATTACTGGCTGTAGAGGGATGATCACTTTTTAAAACTGTATCTCCGTATTTATAAAGATATGGATAGTAATTATGCATTCAGCTTCTTGAGTTAATTTATCCATTTTTTGCACCTTTGTTGTTGTGCAGTTGAACGCCTCCACGGTCATCAAATGGTTAAGTGGTAAAGTTGATTGTAAAAAAAAAAAATTAAATTAAAACAAAAATAAAAAATATGAAAATGAAAGCAAGCACAGTTTACATTAAAGTTATTTGTGTTTAACCAATTTTATTGAGTTTTGGATGAGGTAACAGGGTCAATGAGGTTAATATGGTTGAAGTGGTCGAAATGGACTCCAAACAGGCATTTGATGAAGTGCCACATAATAGGTTTGCCAGAAAAGTTGAAGCCCATAAACTAAAAGGGACAGTGGCAGTGTGGATACGAAGTTGGCTGAGTGACAGGAAACAAAGTGTAGTGGTGAATGATTGTTTCTTGGGCTGGAAAATCATATACAGTGGGGTTCCTCCGGGGTCAATATTAGGACTACAGCTTTTCTTGATCAAATTTAATGACCTAATCCTGGGTATAAAGGGCATAATTTAAAAATTTGCAGATGACACAACTTGGAAATATTATGGTAATAAAAGCAAAATACTGTGGATACTGGAAATTGAAATAAAAATAGAAAATGCTGGAAAAACTTAGCAGGTCTGGCAGCATTTGTGAAGAGAAACAGTTAATGTTTTGAGCCCGTATGACTCTTTTTCAGAGCCCCCACTGAGACTTATTGTGAACTGTGAGGTGGATAACGATTGACTTCAAGAGAACATAGAGAGGTTGGCAGAATGGGCGGACAAGTGTTAGATTAAATTAATGCCGAGTAGTGTGAAATGATATATGTGGATCAGATGAATGAGGAGAGGCAATAGAAAATAAGAGATACAATACTAAAGTGAGTGCAGAAACAGAGACATTTGTGGTATATGTTGTGCAAATTGTTAAAGATGACAGGAGAAGTTGAGAAAATGGTTAAAAAGGCATATGTGATCCCAGACTTTATAAAGAGGACAGAAGCAAGGAAGTTCTGATGAACCTTTAAATCACTGGCTGACCCTCAACTCGAGTATTGTATCTAATTCAGAACACTTCACTTTAGGAAGGATGTGAAGGCTTCAGAGGGGACACAGAGAAGATTTACATGAATGATTCAAGGGAAGAGGATAACTTGAGTTATGTGGATAGATTGGAGAAGCTGGTAGTGCTCTGCTTAGAGAAGAGAAGGTTGAGCGGAGGTTTGATAGAGATGTTCAACATCATGAGGGGGTCTAGACAGAGTAGAGCGTAGATAGAAATTGTTTCCATTGGTGGAAGGGTCAAGAACCAGGGAACACAGATTTAATGTGATTGGCAAAAGAACCAAAGGTGACATGAGGAAAACTTTTCTATGCAGCGAGTGGCCAGGATCTGGAATGCACTGCCTGAGAATGTGATGAAGGCAGATTCAATTGTGGCTTTGAAAAGAGAATTGGATAAGCACTCGAACAGAAAAAAATTACACAGCTTTGGGGAAAGGGGATGGGAGTGGAATGAGCTGAGTTGCTTCTGCAGTGAGCCGGCATGGACTCAATGGGCCAAATGGCCATCTCCTGTGCTGTAACTGTTCTGTGATTCTATTCTGCTGTGGTCTTGCCTAGGTCCTATACAACTGCAACAACATTTCTTCACTTCTGTACTCAAAGCCTCTTGCAGTAAAGACCAACATACAATTTGCCTTTCTAATTGTTGTTGCACCTGCATGTTAGCTTTCAGTGACTTGTGAACAAGGACACCCAGGTCCCTTTGGACATCAACGCTGTAAAATCTCTCACCTTTTAAGAAATACTCTGCATTTCTGTTTTTCCTACCAAGTGGATGACTTTGCATTTTTCACAATTTTCACATTTTGAGCTAAGACGAAGGTGCAACATAGATTAATGGATAATGCCAGGGATAACTGGACTTCATTCTGATGTGATTGTCAAAAAGCTGGGGCTGTATTCATTGGAACAGAAAACATTAAGGGTGATCTAATAAGTATTCATAGGATTACCATACAAAATACAGCACATAAACAGGCCATTAGGTGCAGCCTGTCCATGCCAGTGTTTATGCTCCACTCGAGCCTCCTCTCATGATTTCTCATCAAAATATACTATCATAACCATCTATTCCCTTTTCCCTCATTTACTAGTTCAACATTTTCAGTAGTCTTTGGGTAAAGACGTTTCTGAATTTCCTATTGGGTTTCTTGGTGACTATCTTACATTGATGGCCTCTAGTTATGCTATTCCTCACAACTCACCAAGGCTCCTTTGACAGCTAGAGGCCATGAATATAAGACAGCACCTTCCAAAACTGCGACCTCTACCACCTAGAAGGGCAGCAGATGCATAGGAACACCAGAACCTGCAAGTTCCACTCCAAGCCACACATCACCCTGACATGGAACTATATCGCCCTTCCTTCACTGTCGCTGGTTCAAAATACTGGAGCCCCCTCTCTAACAGCATTGTTTTTTAAAAATTCATTCATGGGATGTGGGCATCATTGGCTAGGCCAGCATTTATTGCCCATCCCTAATTGCCCTTGTTCAGAGGGCATTTTAAGAGTCAACCACACTGAGTCTGAAGTCACATGTAGGTCAGGTAAGGACAGCAGATGAGTTTTTACAACAATCGGCAATGGTTTCAGATTTTTATTGGATTCAGATTTCACCATCTGCTGTGGTGGGATTCGAACCCAGGTCCCCTGGTCTCTGGAATGCTAGTCCAGTGATAATACCACTATGCCACCACCTCCCCTTGCGTGTTCCGACACCACATGTACTGCAGTGTTTCAAGAAAGTGGCTCGCCACCACCTTCTCAAGGGCAATTAGGGATGGGCAATAAATGCTCTCCTAGGCAGCAATGCCCACATTCCAAGAATGAATTTTTAAAAAAAATCATTCTCTTAGTATTCTCTCAATCAAAGTATTTCATGGTTATAAAGGTTTCTGTTAGGTCACCCTTTGGTTTTTTCTAGGAGAAAAGAGACCCAAACCTGTCAATCCTTTCCTGATACGTATATCCACGCCTTTCTGGTATCATCCTTATAAATCTTCTCTGCATCCTCTCCAGTACTGCAGCATCCTTTTTATAGTATGGTGACCAGAACTGCCTGGTCCAACCATCAAACTTTGATACAAGTTTAGCATAACTTTCCTACTTTCAATTCTACCCTTCTAGAATTAAAGCATAGCGTCTGGTAGTACAGAACTTGAGTATTGCTGATCAGATCATTTCGTGCTGTATATCGCGAAACTCATGAACGGGCCTAAGGCTGTCACTTTCGGCCCTGAAAAGTGTCCAGTGCATCTCATTATCTTAGAAGGGTAAGGCTCACAATGTGGCGCATTTGCATGTACTGGAAGCTACATATATTAATACACAGGGCCCTGTTCTTTGCAAACAGAAAGAACATGTACACGAATTGCACCTGTTTCAACTAAACAAAATAAGTGAAATATGTAATAGCCATTTGCTGGTTCATTCCTCAGGGCAATGCCTTGACCAATCAGAGTCAAGCTGCCTTGTTTAAAATTTCAAACAATGCTTGGCAGTTAACTGTCATCAGTCACCATTAACTGGTGCATTCCCCATGGCAACACCTCTATGAATCAGAGTCCACTTGCGAACCAATCAGCACACTCTTCTCAAATCGTATAAAGTTGTTGCTTCCCCTGACATTGGTATCCTTGCAATTGTCCTGAGTGCAAGACGCAAAGCTTCAACAAAATGTCTTTTTTCAGAAATAATAAAACTTAGTGCTTGGTTTTCTCTTTTTATGGCTTGCTAGCCTATGGTGCAACTTTTGTGACTGATGTTATGATGTTTAATATTATATACAGACTTGTGAATATAGTGGTTAGTGAATCAGCACAAAAGGAAATTAGTTTCGTTTTTTTACTGAAAATATTAAGGGATGAATTAGAATACACTTTCCCTAGACACTGATGCCATCCTTCTTCCTGGCAACAGTCTGAGACAAAACCAGATTGTTTGCAGCCCTGCCGTCATATTTGACCCTGAGATGAGCTTCTCACCACATATCTGCATCATCCCTAAGATCACCTATTTTCCTTCGTAATATCCCCTGACTCTGACTCTGCCTCTGCCTCTGCCTCTGCCTCAGCTCATCCACTGCTGAAACCCTCATTTGTGCCTTTGCTACCTCTAGACTTGACTTTTTTTAATTCATTTGTGGGAAGTGGGATCGCTGGCTAAGCCAGCATTTATTG
This sequence comes from Carcharodon carcharias, assembly GCF_017639515.1. NCBI lineage: Eukaryota > Metazoa > Chordata > Chondrichthyes > Lamniformes > Lamnidae > Carcharodon > Carcharodon carcharias. The sequence continues at coordinate 25,160,351 of NC_054471.1, forward strand.
CCCATTCCTAATTGCCCTTGAGAAAGGTGGTGGTAAGCTGCTTCATGAACTACTGCAGCCCGTGTGGTGTAGGTACACCCACAGTGCTGTCAGGGAGGGGGTTCCATAACTTTGACCCAGCCAGTCAAGAATGCATCAGTTACTGGAGAAGGTGGGAGAATGGGGTTGAGAAACTTATCAGCCATGATTAAATGGCAAAGCAGACTCGATGGACCAAGTGGCCTAATTTCTGCTCCTATGTCTTGTGGTCTTATGGACAGTGTAGGAACAGCGATATATTTCCAAGTCAAGATGGTGTGTGGTTGGAGGGGAACTTTCAGATTGTGGTGTTCCCATGCATCTGCTGCCCTTGTCACTCTAGATGGTGACGATCGTGGGTTTGGAATGTGCTGTCTAAGGAACCTTGGTGAATTCCTGCAGTGCATGGTAGTTGATACATACTGCTGCCAATGTGCATCGGCGGTGGGGGATTGAATATGTGTAGATGGGGTGCCAATCAAGCGGGCTGTATTGTCCTGGATGGTGTTGAGCCTCTTGAATGTTGTTGGAGCTGCACTCACCCAGCTAAGTGGGGAGTGTTCTATCACACTCCTGACTTTGTGTCTTGTAGATGGTGGACAGGCTTTGGGGAGTCAGGAGGTAAGTTACTTGCTGAAGGATTCCTAACCCCTGACCTGCTCTTGTATTTTGCTAGTCCACTTCAGTTTCTGGTCAATGGAAACCCCCAGGATGTTGATAGTGGGGGTTTCAGTAATGGTAATGTCATTGAATGTCAAGGGGTGATGGTTAGATTATTCCTTGTTGGAGAAGGTCATTGCCTGTCACTTGTGTGGCGTGAATGTTTCTTGCCACTTGTCAGCCCAAGCCTGGATATTGTCTAGGTTTTGCTACATTTGGACAGGAGCTGCTTCAGTATCTGAGGAGTTGCGAATGGTGCTGAACATTGTGCAATTGTCAGCGAACATCCCCACTTCTGACCTTGTGATGGATGGAAGGTTATAGATGAAGCAGCTGAAGGTGGTTGGGCTGAGGACTCTACCCTGAGGAACTCCTGTAGTGATGTCCTGGAACTGAGATGACTGACCTCCAACAACCTCAACCATCTTCCTTTGTGCTAGTATGACTCCAACCAGTGGAGAGCTTTCCCCCGATTCTCATTGACTCCACTTTTGCTAAAGCTCCTTGATGCCATACTCGGTGAAATGCTGCCTTGATGTCAAGGACAGTCACTCTCACCTCACCCCTGGAGTTCAGCTCTTTTGTCCTTGTTTTGAGCCAAGGTTGTAATGAGGTCAGGAGCTGAGTGGTCCTGGCAGAACCCAAATTGAGCGCCAGTAGCAGGTTATTTCTAAGCAAGTGCTGTTTGATAGCATTGTTGATGACCCCTTCCATTACTTTACTCATATGGTGGTAACTGGCTGGGTTTGATTTGTGCTGCTTTTTGTGTATGGGACATACCTGGGCAAATTTCCACATTGCCAGGTGTTGTAGCTGTACTGGAACACCTTGGCTAGGGGAGCAGCAAGTTCTGGAGCACCAGTCTTCAGTACTAATACTGGAATATTGTCAGGGCCCATAGCCTTTGCAGTATCCAGTGCCTTCAGCCATTCCTTGATATCATATGGAGTGAATCAAATTGGATGTGTGATGCTGGGGACCTCTGGTGAAGTCCAAGATGGATCATCCATTTGGAACTTCTTGCTGAAGATTGTTGTAAATACCTTACCCGTTGCTTTTTTGACTTCCCCATCATTGAGGATGGGGATATTTGTGGAGCTTGGATCTGATCCGTTGATTGTGGGATCACTTACCTCTGTCTATTGCATGCTGCTTATGCTGTTTAGCACGCAAGTAGTCACAAGTTGTAGCTTCACCAGGTTGACACCTCATTTTGAGGTATGCATGATGCTGCTCCTAGCATGCCCTCCTGCACTCTTCATTGAACCAGGGTTGATCCCCTGGCTTGGTAATAATGATAGTATGGGGGATATGCCAGGAGACTGTGGTTGAGTACAATTCTTCTGCTGCTGATGGCCCACAGTGCCTCATGGGTGCCCAGTCTTGAACTGCGAGATCTGTTCAAAATCCATCTTATTTAGCACAATGGCAGAGCCACACAATGCAAGGAAAGGTATCCTCAATGTGAAGACAGGACTTCATCTCCACAGGAACTGTGTAGTGATCACTCCCACCAATGTTGCCATGGACAAATGCATCTACGACAGGCAGGTTGGTTAGGATGAGGTCAAGTATGCTTGTTGGTTCTCTCACCACCTGCCGCAGACCCAGTCTAACAGCTATGTCCTTTAGGGCTCGGCCAACTCTGAGTTAACGTTTCAAGTCCGCATGACTCATCTTAACAGCTACAGAGAAGTAGAAATATGATGGATTTGATACTGTTTAAGAGGAGGTGGAGCAGGTAAAGCAAGATGGAAGGTCAGGGATAGGTGGGAGCTAATGACAAAGATGTGATGAACACAAGAGAAAGGGAGTGATGAGGGAAGTGATAAGGACAAAAGAAGGTGCTGATAGTGGCAGAAATGAATTAATAGCAGAACAAGGGTCAGCGGCCTATGAAAGCACAACATAGAAACAAGTGACAGATGGCCCTGTGGAAGGCTGGGGGTTGGTTGAGGAAAAAGGATTTTTAAAAACTGAATAAAAATAAATAAATAAATAGATATAAAAATAACTAAGAGGAAATATAAAAATTAAAAAAAATTAAAAATGGATTAAAAAAAGTAGAGATGGAGGAGGGAGTTCATGATCTGATGTTGTTGAACTCAGTGTTAAGTCCAAAAGGCTATAAAATGCCTAATCAGAAGATGAGGTGCTGTCCCTCCAGTTTGCATTGGGCTTCACTGGAACATTGCAGCGGACCAAGGACAGACATGTGGGCATGAGAGCAGAAATGGCAAGTGACAGGAAGGTCTTGATTATGCTTGCGGACTGAGTAATGCAGGGGAGTACATCCAGGTGAATACAGTAGTCCAAATTAAAGAAAGTGCAAATGAAGTGCCACTTCACCTGAAAGGAGTGTTTGGGAGCTCAGACAGTGTGGAGTCTTGAGTTGCTAGATTTGTTCGAAACCTATCCCGTTTAGCACGGTGGTAGTGCCACCCAACATGATGGAAGATATTCTCAATGTGGAGACAGGACTTCATCTCCACAAGGAATGTGAGACAGCTCTCCCAGTTTTGGCACTCACCCCAGATGTTAGCAAGGGGGACTTTGCAGGGTTGACAGGGCTAAGATTGCCATTGTCATCATCAGGGCCTAAGCCGGGTTTCACTTGTTATAGACTTCATGGTGATTTGATACAACTGAGTGGCTTGCTAGGCTATTTCAGAGGGCATTTTAAGAGTCAACCACACTGCTGTGGGCCTGGAATCACATGTAGGTCAGACCAGGTAAGGATAGCAGCTTTCCTTCCCTACAGGAAATTAGTGAACCAGATGGGTTTTTACAACAATTGACAATGGTTTCATGGTCATCATTAGACTTTAATTGCAGATTTTTATTGAATTCAAGTTCCACCATCTGCTTCGGTGGGATTCAAACCCAGAGCTTTACCCTGGGTCTTTGGATTACAAGTCCAGTGATAATACCACTATGTTACCGCCTCCCCCTCTGTTCCACTGCACTTCTGACCAACCTCCAAGGTTCTACCTTCTGTAGAAACATAAGAACAGGAAGAGGCCATTTGGCCCCTCAAGCCTGTTCTGTCTCTCAATGAAATTATGGCTGATCCATGACATAACTCCAGAGACGTGACATTGCTTCATTTAAAGTTTAAAATTGACCTAGCATCAATTGCTGTTTTCAGAAGAGAACTCTAAACTTCTACCATTCTTTATGTCATAGTACAGAAAGAGGCCATCCAACCCATTGTGCCAGTGATGGCTACTTGAAAGAGCCAGTTAGCCAATTAGTCTCACTCATGTGTTTTTTTCTCAATAGCCCTGCAAATATTCCCTTCAAGTATCTATTCAATTCCTTTTTAAAAGTTTTGACTGCTATTACTCTGCTTGGCAGTGAATTAAAGTGATCGTAACAACTTGCTGCATAAAAAAAAATCTCATCTCTACTCTGGTTCTTTTGTCAATTATCTTAGATCTGTGTCCTCTGGTTATTGACCCACCCACCAATAGAAATAGTTTTTCTGCACAGCTCAACTTACTCCAGTGCTACCTGGAAGATGCTAAGCATAAATGGGGAAAACCAATTGCTCCATGCAAATATTGAATGAGGTGATAGATGACAGTGATTTTGACAGGCTTCTTTATTTTGGCACATAGCTATGCAGACATTGCACTATAAAATCAAATATAAATTGTGTCTTTTAAGATTATCAAAGGATTATGATGGAGGAAGGCTCCAAAAGCCATAATTTATCTGAAGCAAGTCTGATGCAAAATAGTTAGAAGTTCTTAGATTGAATTTAGCTAAACATTTTAGAGTTTAAAATGGTTCTTGGACATCAGAACAATCCAAACCTTTTTTTTAATCCTTACTCATAATCCCTCTTCTGTTTTTAAAGGGGGTTCCCAGCATTATGACGAAAGGCCACTGTGGTTTCATAGCCATTTATTTCCTAGTTATACCTTAATGTTCTTTAAGAAAATTCAGTGCTTGCTATTGTTATTACCCTCCAATATCCCTACAACAATCTAACTTGCAAATTTTAACAGGCAGAATCAAGCCAAATTCGGCAGATCCAAAAATAATTTTTGTTCGAAGACATGAAAAAATTGAAGTTGATCCTGGACACTAAGTTAGTCAAGATGTAGATTTGAGAAACATAATGCTAGATATTTTATCTCTTCCATCAAATGGCCAGGATTTTGTCTCAATGTTACTAATTTTGCAATGTTCAACTGTTAAGAAAAAGTTGATAAATCCCAGAAAGGAGTAGGAATAAAAGAACATAAGGATAAATCTAATCAAGCTGCCTCCTTCTTTCTCTCCTTTAGCTTCAAAATTTAAAGAGCTCAATGTAAATCTGAATCAGTTAAAACGAGTAGAATAAATGCACCAAGACCTACGAGGGATAATGCTGTCTTTTTCATCCCAAGGCTAGAGTTTCAACCTATATAAGAATAGAAAAACCTGGAAAAACTCAGCAGGTCTGGCAGCATCGGCGGAGAAGAGCAAAGTTGACATTTCGGGTCCTCATGACCCTTCAACAGAACTAAGTAGAAATAGGAAAGGGTGAAATATAAGCTGGTTTGCGGGGTTGGGGAGAGGTGGTGGGGGGGGGGGGTGGTGGGCAGGCATTGTTGGGACAAGCAAGCAGTGATAGGAGGAGATAACCAAAAGATGTCACAGACAAAAGAACAGAGGTGTCGAAGATGGTGATATTATCTAAAAGAATATGCTAATTAAGAGTGGAGAACAGGACAAGCAAAGGTAGCTCTAATGGAGGTGGGGTGAAATAAACCATGAGTGGAATACATTTAAAAATAATGGAAATAGGTGGGAAAAGAAAAATCTATATAAATTATTGGAATAAACAAAAGGGAGGGGGAAGAAATGGAAAGGGGGTGGGGTTGGAGGAGGGAGTTCAAGATCTAAAGTTTTTGAACTCAATATTCAGTCTGGAAGGCTGTAAAGTGCCTAGTCGGAAGATGAGGTGTTGTTCCTCCAGTTTGCGTTGAGCTTCACTGGAACAATGCAGCAAGCCAAGGACAGACGTGGGCAAGAGAGCAGGGTGGAGTGTTGAAATGGCAAGCGAAAGGGAGGTCTGGGTCATGCTTGCGGACAGACCGAAGGTGTTCTGCAAAGCGGGCACCCAGTCTGCGTTTGGTCTCCAATATAGAGGAAACCGCATTTGGAGTAACGAATGCAGTAGACTAAGTTGGGGGAAATAGGGTTTCAACCTATCCAGCCTGATGGGATAAAAGAATCTTATTACTGATTAAGGTCCTACTCAAAATCAGTTTGAACGCCCTCTATTCTGTTCTACTGTGCATGAGGGCATTGCACAAGAAGGCAGTAAACTGGCAATCTTACAGACTCTCTCCCACTCAGGCTGTAAATGTATAAAATTGAAACATTAGAATTGTTCAGTTGGGGTACTTTGAAGCTGTAGTTAAGACCTGTTGTTGGGTAGAGGGAACTTTACCTTGCTTGCAAGCAGCCCTGCCCCTGACCTTGGAATGATTGGCTATTAGCTCTGAGTACTGAGAGTGGAAAATTACTCCTGAAAGGCCTAACCAGAGATTTTAGACTCTGCTCCCCCTAGTCCTAGACTCCATAACCAGCATAAACATAAGTTTAGCCAGAGCTCTGCTGCCTGTGTCTTAACTTGCACTGTCCCATTCACCATTACCCCTATACGTGTCGACCTACTTTGCCAATTAAGTACCACCTCAAATTTAAAATTCTCAATCATTTTGTTTTCACTCACCTCCATGATCTCGCCATGCCTATCTCTGTAACCTTATCAAGTCTCACAACCGTCCCAGATATCTACACTTGGTTAATTTTGACCTCTTGAGTATCTCCAATTTTAATTGCTCCACAGTTGATGGCCATGCCTTCAACTGTCAAACCCTTAGGTTTTAGAAACTGGATATAGCAGTCCTAGAGAATGAGAAGGGAGGTTATGTAGGTTGGTAGAGAATGGTGCTTGAGATTGGGAGCATTTGAATTCCAAAGTTTGTTCAGACTTCAAAACATTTGTCTGTTCAAAAAGCATGTGTTTCCGACTCGTGTGGCGGCCTAAAGAGAACTGAGTCCTTTCAGAGCCATTTCTGAAGGTAAACCAGGTACTGATTAGGAAATGCCAAGTTTGTGGTTTTTAAATGAGGAAGATGGAATTTGGAGCACTGAGAATTGAAAAGGAAAACACTTGCATTTATGTAGTGCTTTTCCTGACCACGTGTCCCAAAACAACTTGCAACCAATGAAGGGCAGTCACTGCTGTAAAGTAGGGAGATGCAACATTAAATATGCTGACAGTAAGGTCCCACAAACAGCAAATTAGATAAATGACCAATTAGCAATGTTGGCTGGAAGAAAAATGTTTGCCAGGGCACTGAAGCATTCCATGGTATCAGAAGGGACCTTGGTTAATGTCTCACCTTAATGGCGGTCCTCTGACAGTAAATCGCTAATCTATCTGAACTGGTCTTTGGAGTGGAACTTAAAGCAATAATCTCCTGAGGCAGAAATGGAAGTGCTAACACTGAGCCGAGGCTGACAACCTATGAGGGAAAGAGTATGTGGGGCATTCTCATTCACAATTAAGAGAAATAAGGGAAAATGTTCAGGCGACTTATGACAAGAGTAATCTTTAATACTTATTTTTTTCTCTCTGGATGGTTTTTATTGGTCAGTTTAAGGGGCACATATGGTTGGTGGGTTTATTTGATGGTTGGTGTCTGGCACATGCAAAAGCAATGGGGTGCACATTAGATTGGGGCATGTGTGGCTGCCAACTTTTTGTGGTGACAGATTGAGAGGATTGGTGGAGAACATATAGAGCAGAAGGTAAGAGGAGCTCAACAACAAAATTACCCTGGCTGGTGAGATTGTTTCCATATGGGATGGGATTGATGGGTGGGTCCATATTTGCATGGAAAGGATTAAATGGCATGGGTGGGGATAGTCTGTGAGGTGTGGAAGAGATGGTGGAATTGGTTAAGTTTGGAAAAATGATGGGAACGATTATTTGATACAACTCATTATTTGAAAGTTATCCTTCATGCTTAAAATGAAGAGTCACAAGATTTGAATGAAAACTTTTTAAAAGAGCTGTCAGGTGGGTTGAAAGAATATACCAGTGTTGATGCTTTAGACAAAGAAAGATGATAATCATAGTCCTTCGGTAGTAGAGAACTTGAGTATTACTGAAAAAAGACATTTTGTCAAAGTTTTTCAACTTGCACTCATCAGGATAATCGCAAGAATACCAATGTTGGGGGAAGCAACAGCTTTATACTGTCTGAGAAGAGAGCGCTGACTGGTTAGCAAGTGGACTCTGGTAAAGACGTTGCCATGGAGAATGTACCTATTAATTGTGACTGGCAGTTAACTGCCAAGCATTGTTTGAAATTTAAACCAGGCAGCTTGGTTGGTCAAGGCATTTCTCTGAGGAATGAACCAGTGAATGGCTATCACTTATTTTGTTTAGCTGAAACAGGCGCAATATGTGTACATGCTCTTTCTGTCTGCAAAGATCAGGTCCTGTGTATTAATATATGTGGCTTCCAGCACACGCAAATGCACCACATTGTGAGCCCAACTGACAATCTTAAATTGGTTGTGAGCATAATTTTTAGCACAGTGAGGATTATTTAGCAAATGTTGTCCAATCGTGGAATCATATGCTTCCCCTGATATTGGTATTCTTACGATTGTTCTGATGAGTGCAAGGCAAAAAGCTTCAACAAAGTGTCTTTTTCAGAAATACACAAGATTACACAACGTCCGTATCCTCCAGAGTTCCTATACAATGTAACTCCAGAGTCATGCCATTGTACAAACTTAGACTTGAGGAAGGAGTGGTTGTAATGTTGCCATGATATTTGGATCCTAAACAAGGACTTTGTCATGGAACAAGATTGGCAGTTTGAAGCTGTTTTCTTCAATAATAGACGTTGAAATTATTACAGGAGCAGCAGTTTTGAGTTGTTAGATCTGTTCAAAGATGCACAGCAGAAATTCACCAAGGCTCCTTAGACAGCACCTTCCAAACCCATGACCATCTAAAAGGACAAGGGGAGAAGATAGATGGGAACACCGCTGCCTGGAAGTTCCACTCCAAGCCATTCACCATCCTGACTTGGAAGCACATTGCCGTTCCTTCACTGTCCAGTAAAGGTGATAGGCAATAGAGCACTGACCCAGCAGAGGTGGCAGCACAGTGCTATACAGTTGAGAGGGAGTTGTCCTGGGAGTCCTCAACATCGACTCTGGACCCCATGAAGTCCCATGGCATCAGGTAAAACATCGGCAAGGAAACCTCCTGCTGATTACCACGTATGGCCCTCCATCAGCTGATGAATCAGTGCTCCTCCATGTTGAACACCGATTAGTGGAAACACTGAGGGTGGCAAGGGCTCAGAATGTACTCTAGGTGGGGGACTTCAATGTCTATTACCAAGAGTGGCTTAGTAGCACCACTACTGTTTGAGCTGGCCGAGATGACATAGCTGCTAGACTGGGTCTGCGGCAGGTGGTGAGGGAACCAACAAGAGGGAAAAACGTACTTGACCTCATCCTAACCAACCTGCCTGCCACAGATGCATCTGTCCATGACATTATCAGTAGGAGTGACTGCCGCACAGTCGTTGTGAAGATGAAGTCCTGCCTTCATATTGAGGATACCCTCCATTGTGTTGTGTGGGATAAATGGGATAGATTTTGAACAGATCTAACAACTCAGAACTGGGCATCCAAGAGGCACTGTGGGCCATCATCAGCAGTGGAATTGCACTTGAACATGATCTGTAACCTCATGGTCCCGCATATCTCCCACTTCACCATTACCATCAAGCCAGGGGATCAACCCTGGTTCAATGAAGCGTGCTGGAGGGCATGCCAGGAGCAACACCAGGCATACCTAAAAATGAGGCATCATTCTGGTGAAGCTATAACACAGGACCACTTGTGTGCCAAACAGCATAAACAGCAAGTGATAGATGGGGCTAAGCGATCCCACAACCAATGGATCGGATATAAGCTCTACAGTCCTGCCACATCCAGTCGTGAATGGTGGTGGACAATTAAACAACTTACTGGAGGAGGAAGCTTCATAAATATCCCCATCCCCAGTGATGGAGGAGCCCAGCACATCAGTGCAACAGATAAGGCTGAAGCATTTGCTACAATCTTCAGCCAGATGTGCCGAGTGGATGACCCATCTCGACTTCCTCTGGAGGTCCCCAGCATCACAGATAATAGTCTCCAGCCAATTTGATTCACTCCACGTGATATCAAGAAATAGCTGAAGGCACTGGATATTGCAAAGACGATGGGCCCTGACAACATTTTGGCAATAGTATTGAAGACTTGTGCTCCAGAACTTGCCGCGCCTGTGGCCAAGCTGTTCCAGTACAGCTGCAATACTGGTATCTACCCAGCAATGTGGAAAATTGCCCAGGTGTGTCCTGTACACAAAAAGCAGGACAAATCCAACCCAGCCAATTACCGCCCCATCAGTCTACTCTCGATCATCAGTAAAGTAATGGAAGGGGTCATCAACGGTGTTATCATGTGGCACTTGCTTAGCAATAACCTGCTCACTGATGCCCAGTTTGGGTTCCACCAGGGCCATTCAGCTTCTGACCTCGTTACAGCCTTGGTTCAAACATGGACAAAAGAGCTGAACTCCCAAGGTGAGGTGAGAGTTACTGCCCCTGACATCAAGGCAGGATTTGACGGAGCATGGCATCAAGGAGTCCTAGCAAAACTCAAGTCAGTGGGAATCAGGGAAAACTCTCTGCGGATTGGAGTCATACCTAGCACAAAGGAAGATAGTTGTGGTTGTTGGAGGTCAGTCATCTCAGCTCCAGGACATCACTGCAAGCATTCCTCAGGGTAGTGCCCTTGGCCCAACCATCTTCAGCTGCTTCATCAATGACTGTCCTTCCATCATAAGGTCAGAATTGGGGATGTTCACTGATGATTGTACAATGTTCAGCACCATTTGCGACTCCTCAGATACTGAAGGAGTCCATGTCCAAATGCAGCAAGACCTGGCCAATACCCAGGCTTGGGCTGACAAGTGGCAAGTAACATTCGCACCACACAAGTGACAGGCAATGACCATCTCCAACAAGAGAGATTGCAGCAATCGCCCCATGATGTTCAATGGCATTACCATCACTGAATCACTCACTATCAATGTTTGGGGGTTACCATTGACCAGTAACTGAACTGGAATAGCCATATAAATACTGTGGCTACAAGAACAGGTCAGAGGCTAGGAATCATGCGATGAGTAACTCACCTCCTAACTCCCCAAAGCCTGTCCATCATCCACAAGGCACAAGTCAGGAGTGTGATAGAATACTCCCCATTTGCCTGGATGAGTGCAGTGCCCACAACACTCAAAGTTTGACACCGTCCTGGACAAAGCAGGCCGCTTGATTGACACCACCTCCACAAACATTCACTCCCTCCACTGCTGACACACAGTAGCAGCAGTGTGTACCATCTACAAGATGCACTGTAAGAATTCACCAAGGCTCCTTCGACAGCACCTTCCAAACCCATGACCACTACCACCTAGATGGACAAGGGCAGCAGGTGGATGGGAACACCACTACCTGGAAGTTCCCCTCCAAGTCACTCACCATCCTGACTTGGAACTATATTGCCGTTCCTTCACTGTCGCTGGGTCAAAATCTTCGAACTCCCTCCCTAACAGCACAATGGAAGTACCTACACCACATGGACTGCAGCGGTTCAAGGGCAACTAGGGATAAATGCTGGCCTAGCCAGTGAAGCCCATATCCCATGAATGAATATAAATAAAATGGCTTCCCTTCCATGTATGTTGAAGGAAGGACTCTGGAATATGTTGAGCACTTCGCATAACTTGGCAGACACCTCTCTCCAAAGGCCACCATTGAGAGGTGATCCAACACCGGATCACCCATGCCAGCTCAGCCTTCTACAAACTGTGTCAAGTTTTTGACAACAAAGAACTCTGCAAGTCAGCAAAAGCCTATTGTACAGAGCAGTTATTGTCGTCACAATCCTGTAAAACTGTAGCGAGACCTGGACTGTATGTCAGTGACTTAAGAGCACTAGAGAAATCCTATCAGCAATGCCCTCACCACAGCCTTCAGATTCACTGGGAGGACTGTTGAACATGCTGATGTCCTCCTTGAAGCCAGCTCCACAAGCAAAACTTCTGCAAAATCAGCTTTGATGGATTTTTAATCAGTGTCTGGATGGCCAAAACTGGTCTCCCCCACCAGGCCAGGTCTCGTTTTCTCCACACTCAATGACCAACGTTGCATGGGAGGACAAAGATACTCTGAAGTTGTCCTTGAAATGTGGCAGCATTGACATTCAGATTGAGAGGAGTTTGGTACCAATTGTTGAAAATGGCGTACAATTGTCCATCTAGCTGCTTTATGCTTTAAATCCAAGCACCTGAATGATGATCCAGAACAGCAACAAAGAAGGGAAGAAAAGGAAGCAACTCCTGCACTTCAGATCCCACTATCTCGTAGGACATTCAACCCCATGTACTCAAAGATCTGCGGGCTGAGAATTGACCTATTCAGTCATGTTAAGACCAATGGCAGAAACCTGAGATCCTGAGTAGTCATCATATTCGAATTGAGGGATTGCCGATGACGACAATTGAGCCCATTGGATGCTTTTTCGACTCAGGAGGAAACAGTTCCCGATTAGACTTCCATATTCTTTGACTATAAACAAATCACAAGGCCATCCTTCTGAAACTCGTATTTATATTCCTGGGCCTGCTTTTACACCTTTTTTCTTTTTCTGAAGTGAGATGTTTTGACTCTGTTAAAGTTGTTAGTGCAAGAATAACTAGAATCCTGCATTTAAAGCAATGCTGTTGCAATAAATTTAACCACAAATGTTTTTGCAGGCCTCTGCTGGTGATCATTGAAACAGAATAAATAAAAAATGTCAGAAATGAAGGCTAACAATTTAGGTTTATGGTATAAGGAGAAATATCACGGTATGGTTAGCAAGCTGGATGACTGGACAAGAAAGGTTTTGAGTTAAATGAATGTTGCTCAGGTTGGAGAATGGTTGAAAGGAAAGTATCCTGTGTTCAGTGTTCTGTTACTTTTGTTCTTGATATTTGCTGTTTGCTTACGATGTAATTTTAAAATTCCATTCATTTGTGGGATGTAACATTCACTGGCTAGGCCAGTATTTACTGCCCATCTCTAAAAGAAAATGGTGGTGAGCCATCTTGAACTACAGCATCCTTGTAGGTACACCCACAGGTGCTGTTAGGGAGGGAGTTCCAGGATTTTGACCAAGTGACAATGAAGGAACAGCAGTGTAGTTCCAAGCCAGGTTTGTGTGTAATTTGGAGGGGAACTTGCAAATGTACCTGCTGCCTTTGTACATTGAGGTGACATTCATTTTTTTCTGATTGCCCAGGCAGTATCTTTGAGCACATGACCTTTTTAAATTATTTTGCCTGGCTGCACACGCATGGTAATTTAAAGGGACTGATTAGTGCGCAGCCTGCATGGCTGTTGTTGTATGGCTGCGCAGCGTAGAGGGAACATTGTTTCTAGGTAGTAGAGGTTGAGAATTTGAAGGGGCTGTTGAAGGAGCTTTGGCAAGTTGCTGCATTGCATCTTGTAGATAATGCACTACAACGACTGTGTGCCAGTGGTGGAGGCAGCGAATATTCAAGGGGGTGAATGTGGGGTGCCAATCAAGTGGGCTGCTTTGCCCTGGATGGTACCAAACTTTGTGTTCTTGGAGCTGCACTCATGCAGGCAAGTGGAGAGTATTCCATCACACTCGTGACTTGAATGTGAATGGGAGATGGTTAAATTCTCTTTAGTTGGAGATGGTCAATGCTTGGCAATTGCCTGGTGCAAATGTAACTTGTCACTTACCAACCCAAGCCTATTTGTTTGCCTGTTCTTGCTGCCTGCATGCAAGGACAGCTTCAGAATCGGAGGAGCCACGAATAGTACTTGTTAAAATCATATCTCTCAAGATCGAAGTTTTCTTTTACAAAATGGAAGGATTTGGCATGACCTGGACATGTGGATGCTTAGCTGGGATTTTTTTTTTAAAAGGTCATAAGTTCACCTTGGAACTGTCAACAAGCAAGCCTCTTCCAAGAAACCACCTGACCTATTTGGAACTTGAGAAAGAGTTGTTTGCCTGTGTTTAACTGCAAAGGGCATTAATTAATGAAGCTGGGAGATAAAAAGGTAATCACATGGGAGAGAGGGAAAAACACAAGTTGTGGACCTGCTTGTTTTGAAGGCAGTCTTGTTGGAGAACAGGCTGAGAGGAAGGCTATCTTGACTGGCTCCCTCTCTCTGCCTTGCCGAAAATTGTGTGTAGCTATCAACCTGTAGCCAGAGAACCCTCATCTGAGTGTAACCAGTCTGCATTTGGACCTGCAAAGCTGAGACCAGTGGTGAGAACTTCCAGGCATCTACCAGGACCAGCTGCCCGTTTGCACATGAGAGAACACCAGGTCGACAGCGTCGAGACCCTGCGGACTTTCCCCTTTATTTTATAATGCCCATTCTCCAAAGCCCATCACTGCAGAGAGAGAGAAATTCTATCTGTTTGTCCTTTGTCTGTGTGTATGTCTGTGTATGTGCTGGGGGAATTCTTTAGGGAGAGATAGTTTATGTTACAATTGTGTGTTAACTAGTACTTGCAACTTGTTAAAATAAATTTTGTTTTAAAATCAATTAATCATTCTGAGCTTTGAAAGAAGCCTGGTCAGAGTCTCTTTTCTTCTGGACATTAGAGATGTGGATACACAATTGGCCATATTGGTGGGAAAATTAAACATTTTATCATGTGACCTGCAGAATAGTAGGGCTTAATAATTTGTGCACTCCTCCCATCCTGGCCATAAAACACTGAACACTGTGCATTCATCAGTGAATGTCTAGGGGGAAAGTCATTGAAGAAGCAGCTGAAGATGGTTTTGCCCTTTGCCTGAAAAAAAAGAATTATTCGATAATTTGAATAAAGCAGTATAAAAAGTGTAGCAAACTGGGAATTTAGGGATAGAATTTCCCCAAGGATTCTCTGATGTGCCTCTGTAATTTTGGTGTAAATATTAGAGAAATGGCGTAAACAGAGTTTTACACAGTTTCTCCCAAGTTTTCCAGTGACAGGAATTAGATTTACATTGTTCTAGAAAAATCCTAGAACAGGCATGATGATTTGATTGAATGAGCTCCTTCTGTACTGTAGCCTTTTATGGTTATTTGATTATATCAGAAAGGAATTTTGGTTCCATACTGCATCCTCCTCCATGTGCAGTAGTGCCACCTCAGTAAAATCTGCCAAAGCAGTGCTCTGTTCTACTTATGAAAGTGGATAGGATGCATATCATGCAAATGGGGCGTTGATGGTGGATGTTGAAATTATTAATCTACATTTGGTTAAGCACAGTTGGTCTTTTTTGACTTTAGCTACTTGTACCAAAGAGCTTTACTTCTGTGAGTGTTGGCAGTTGGTTTGCAGGCAGAAGCAATGAGCTCACTGACTTTGGAATGGAACAGACCAGGAAATGTATTTTGTACGTGTATGTCTGGTCTACATTAAATTTTATGTGTTTGTTGGAGAACCACAATATTTGAGTTAGAGTTAGAAACCCAAAGTGGCAAATTAATGCTTATAGACAATTCCAACAATATGTGATTCAGAAATAAAATAAACATATTTGGCATTCTTGCCTCTGCCCTGATGAGTGCAAGATGCAAAGCTTCAACAGCATGTCTCTCTTCTCAGCAAGATGCATAATTTAAGTAATTTTTAATTTAAGCTATTTATTCAGGTTGATGGAAAATTGACTTTGTATAT
The DNA here is from genome assembly GCF_017639515.1 of Carcharodon carcharias. Classification (NCBI taxonomy): domain Eukaryota; kingdom Metazoa; phylum Chordata; class Chondrichthyes; order Lamniformes; family Lamnidae; genus Carcharodon; species Carcharodon carcharias. The sequence goes on from NC_054471.1 coordinate 25,175,873, forward strand.
ATGTTCCTTTTAAAACAAGAAGACCATAAGACATAGGAGCAGAAATTAGGCCATTCGGCCCATCGAGTCTGCTCCTCCATTCAATCATGGCTGATAAGTTTCTCAACCTCATTCTCCCGCCTTCTCCCCGTAACCTTTGATCCAATCAAGAACCTATCTACCTCGGTCTTAAATGCACTAAATGACCTGGCCTCCACAGCCTCCTGTGGCAATGAATTCCATAGATTCACCACTCTCTGGCTAAAGAAGTTTCTTTTCATCTCTGTTCTAAAAGGTCTTCCCTTTACTCTGAAGCTGTGCCCTCGGGTCCTAGTCTCTCCTACTAATGGAAACATCTTCCCCACATCCACTCTATCCAGGCCTTTCAGTACTCTGCAAGTTTCAATCAGAACCCCCCTCATCCTTCTAAACTCCATCGAGTATAGAACCAGAGTCCTCAAACGTTCCTCATAGCTAAGCCTTCCATTCCTGGGATCGTTCTTGTGAACCTCCTCTGGACCCTCTCCAGGGCCAGAACATCCTTCCTGAGATACGGGGCCCAAAATTGCTCACAATATTCTAAACGTGGTCTGACCAGAGCCTTATAAAGCCTCAGCAGAACATCTCTGCTTTTATATTCTAGTCCTCTGGACATAAATGCCAACATTGCATTTGCCTTCCTAACTACCGACTCAACCTGCAAGTTAGCCTTAAGAGGATCCTGGACTAGGACTCCCAAGTCCGTTTGCACTCCAGATTTCTGAATTCTCTCCCCATTTAGAAAATAGTCTATGCCTCTATTCTTCCTACCAAAGTGCATGATCTCATACTTCCCCACGTTATATTCCATCTGCCACTTCTTTGCCCATTCTCCTAACCTGTCCAAATCCTTCTGTAGCCTCCTCACCTCCTCAATACTACCTGTCCCTCCACCTATCTTTGTATCATCTGCAAACTTAGCCAGAATGCCCTCAGTTCCTTCATCTAGATCATTAATGTATAAAGTGAAAAATTGTGGTCCCAACACTGACCCCTGCAGAACTCCACTAGTCACCGGCCGCCATCCTGAGAAGGACCCTCTTTGCTTTGCTTCCTCTGCATGACACGAGTGATAGGCCCTGAAGATGCAAGTGAAAGAGATTTTAGTTCTTCATGAATTTTCCACTACTTAAGTCGCTGCAAACAGGTCAAAGTTATTTCCATGCAAATACATTCCTCTTAGCAATGGATTAAATTAGTGATCCTCAGCTTCCTATTGTAAGACACTCAACTCTGATTTGACAATTTAACAATAGTTCTCAGATCCTCCTGGTTTTTTAAAAATGTATTCTTTCATGGGATATGGACATTGCTGGCTAGGCCAGCATTTTTATTGTCTTTGAGAAGGTGTTGGTGACTAACCTTCTTGAACTGCTGCAGTCTTTGTGGTGTAGATGCTTTTAGTGCTTTTAGCAGAGAATTCCAGGGTTTTGACCCAGAGACGATGAAGGAACAGCAATATAGTTCCAAGTCAGGATGGTATGTGACTTGGAGGGGAACTTACTGGTGGTGATGTCCCCATGCATCTGTTGCCCTTGCCCTTCTAGGTGGTAGCAGTCATGGGTTTGCAAAGTGCTATCTGAGGAGCCTTGGTGAGTTGCTGCAGTGAATCTTTGTAGGTGCTACACACTGCTGACGCTGTGTGTTGGTGGTGGAGGGAGTGAATGTTTAATGTGGTGGATGGGGTACCGATCATGCGGGCTACTTCGTCCTAGATGGTCTCAAGCTTCTTGAGTTTTGTTGGAGCTGCACTCCTCCCGGGAATTGGTAGTATTCCATCACACTCCTGATTTGGGCCTTGTAGATGGCGGACAGGCTTTGAGGAGTCAGGAAGTGAGTTACTCTCTGTGAAATTCCCAGCTACTGGTCTGCTCTTGTAGCCATAAATTTCTTAACCCAGGATCACTTGGGCCAGGAGTTCATTGTCTCATTGGCTTAGCATGCATGGCACAAGTTAAATGTTGGATGTTGTTTTCACCAACTGGAAGTTCACTTAACTTTAAGCTGTGTCTCATACAGAGAAATTTAGTTAGTATTGACAGTTATCATTTCCTGTAGTGCAATATCCAAAGGCACATTTGTCACTTAAGCAATGGATAGCCATTGGATAGCTGAATGCAATGCATTCTACATTGATATCATTTTAAAGGGAAGAAACCGGGAGATGGGATAAGTGCCTTTATATCCATTCCACAGCTGTTTCCTAGCCATCTGCCAGTCTGGCAATCAGATTTCTACCATCGATACCAAAACACAGTGCTCTAACCAACCTGGAACTTGAACTGACTGCAGAGTGCAGTAGTATGTGATTTCTTCACCACGGCGTTTCAGTTCTGTTTCCCGAGTCAGATGCAATCCAAACTTCAGCTTTATTCAAGAACTTTAGCATTGGAGCAGAAGATGCTATAATTGTATTGTAAGTGCAGCCTGAGATGGGGATTGAATGAAATATAACAAATTAATAATTGGAAAGTTACTATTCCGCTCACTATTGTTCTTTTGCATCTCACTTTGTTCTCAGTATCTTGTGATGGACTACTATGTGGGAGGAGACCTCTTAACACTACTCAGCAAATTTGAGGACCGATTACCAGAGGACATGGCAAAATTCTACCTGGCAGAAATGGTTTTGGCCATTGATTCTGTTCATCAGTTACACTACGTGCACAGGTAAGATAATCTGAAATGGTGGTTTGATAATTCCATTGACCACAAATTTAACTATGACATGAGAACTTGTCTTACATATTTGTATATTTTTTCTAAAAGGTTATAGAGTAGCAATAACTTTTCTTATTTTATACAAACTTTTAAAATAAGTTTGCCATTGTTTGGATTGCTTTAAGCTTTTGTGTAAGCTTGCGATTATTGGGTCTATACCTAATCATGCCAATTCCAAAATCAGAGAAACTAGCCAAACAGAACTTTTTCTTATTTGTAAAACATGCTTTCATAAAAACATTTTAACTTTTCAAATAATAATCAGCCATGTACATTCAAACCAACCTTTGGTTCACTTCTTTTACCTCACAACCAGCATATCTTTTCATAGGTTCAGGCAGAAACTTCATTTAGATTTGGAGCAGAAAGCTGAGGCTTCAGTTAGGTGAACACTTAGTGGGTTTGATGACTACTAACATTGGTTTGCAGCAAAGAATGTGATGGTGAAGATTGAGAATTGACTTTCTACAGAATGATAAGACGTATAGAATAGACAGTAGGGGTTTGAACTATTTTACTTTTGCTCTGTATCTGACTAAATCTTGGTCCAGATAAAACTTCAAATTGAAAAATATCCCAACATGTTCTGTATGTTGCTATATTGTCTATTTTAAAATGTACAGAGATTGAAGATTGTTAACACATAATAGATCCATTAAAGGCATAGGGGGTCTCAAGAATGTTCAGCTGGATGAGGCTACAATGACATGATCATAGCAATATGGCAACCAGGGATGTTTTTCTATGGAGCTGGGATAGGGAAAGACTAAGTACCAATCTATCTCGGAACGTCAGTGCTGGAGCACCGGTGAAGGCTTTGAATATACACCTCCCGTTTGTGTAAATACAACTTGTTTAGATGTTTCAGCTACGTAAAGGAAGAAAAATGGTAGATCTTTCAGGAATACAGGCAGGACATGTTGGCAGCAAGTTCATCCTTTTTTTTTATACCAGATCTTATCTGTTTTCATTTTACCCCTCAATCCTATCTTTCCGAATGTACTTACTTGCCTTTTGACCCCATTGACTTCATTGTCCCTCCCTATTAACTTATTCCACAAGACTTCCACAAAGTTCCTTCTCACTCTTAATATCCTCATCTTTGATCCTATATTTTGAACACTTTGGCAAAGTGCAGGTTTTGCTAGAATCAGCTTTGGCCACTTTTTGTATTAACAAGAGAGAGGGACCAGTGTGCAATTTTTTCCTGTTGTACAGGGCATATATTTGAGCTTCTGGCAGTGAAGTCCAACTGGCAAATGTTTTCAGGCCTCTTAAAAATATATATTGTTTAGGTTCCTGACCACCATATTATGCCTGTAAGTTTTAGTTTTATAGAGCTGATTTTAAGTGGGGGACTGTTTAGCACTCTGTTCGTTGTTAAAGTTGATGTTTCTGTTTAGGACTAAGATAGGAAAGGCACTTTTGCGTGCCAGCCGAGTTAAATTTCATGTTAGAAGTTCCTTGACAGCTATTTTTCCATAATATTAATAGAAAGTGGTAATTTAACAGGGACAGCTGGTGTAATGATCATATATAGACATTGCTTTACTTGTGAGCTGCACCCACATGAGGTATGCATTACATGTCCCATCAGCAAGGAATTCCAGTGGATCCTTGAGAAGAGAGGTGAAAGCCAAGGTTGCTTGAAATGCAGTGGAGTTGTTGGGCAATATTTAGATTAGCGTAATGCCAAGGCAGCTAAATCATAGACTGCTTTGAATCGTCGATGACAGATGTAGTGGAACTGACCTGGTCTGGTTTGCGCTGAGATGTCTGTACATTCAGGGTGGGGGACTGTTGGGGGGCTCCATAGGATTTATCTGGGCAGTGATGCTACTTTGTCACGTGGCCAACAAAACAATTAAACTTTATTAATCTTGGGACAAAAGAACACTTTTTCAGTCTACTGATGCCTGCGTTCTCACCTCTGCTGTAGAAAAAAAAGCCTCACACTGTAGCGGAATAGAGGGATTGAATTCTCAGCGTGGTGCTGGGTAAGTCGCTTAAGCATAAACATGTACTGTCAGAACTCCCATTACAAAGTCTTTGCTGTTTTTCCTAACAGCAGCTTCGAATTCCTCTCTTCTTCTATCTCTACTTGCCAAAGGCAACAGGATTTGTGTCATGTTGCTGTCCAGTTGTCAGTGTTGGCATGTCCAGTACTAAAAAGGCTGTATCAGTTTTATGATACTCAAAAGCACTGTTGTAAGAATCACAGAATTGTTATGATGTAGAAGGAGGCCATTCAGCCCATCATGTGCACCTCTGAGTATTTTAACTTAGTGCCAATCTCTTGCATTTTCCCCGTAACTCTGCACATTGTTTCTACTTAAATAATTATCCAATGCCCTCTTGAATGACTCAATTGAACCTGCCTCCACCACACTTCCAGGGAGTGCATTCCAAACACTAACTATTCGCTGTGTGAAAAAGCTTTTTCTCATCTCGCATTTGCTTCTTTTGCAAAACAGTTTAAAACTGTGCCCTGTGGTTCTCGATCTCTTTATGAACGGGAAAAGTTTCTCCCTATCTAGTCTGTCCCTCATGATTTTGAAAATTTCTATCAAGCCTCCTCTTAGCCTTCTCCTCTCCAAAGAGAACAGCCCCAACCATTCTCGTAAACCTCTTCTGCACTCACTCCAATGTGTTGACATCCTTCCAATAGTGTGGCGCCCAGAACTGTACACAATGCTCCAGTTGAGGTGTAACCATCGCTTATATAAGTTCATCATAACCTCCCTGCTCTTGTACTCTATGTCCCTATTAATGAAGCCTAGAAGACTCTATGCTTTAGAAACAGCTCTCTCTACCTGTCCTGCCACCTTTAATGAATTATGGACATATACACCCAGGTCTTTCTGCTTCTGCACACCCTTTAAGACAGTACCCTTTATTTTATACTATCTCTCCATGTTCTTTGTACCAAAGTGTATCACCTCACACTTCTCCACATTGAACTTTATCCGCTGCCTATCTGCCCACTCCACCAATGTGTCAATGTCCTTTTGAAGTTCTACACTTCCTCACAGTTTACAATTCTCCCAAGTTTTGTGTCATCTGCAAACTTTGCAATTGTCCCCTGCACACCAAGATCTAGATCATTTATATGAATAAATTAAAAGTTTCACCTTATGGATTTTTGTGACCGCTTAAGTGATATATGCACAAATTCAACTTGTGTATCTTTTGATAAAATATTTGGGCTTCCTTTGATTAAATGATGCATTGAGAATTTCCATCTATACATAGTAACAATTAAAGTCCTAATTCATGTAGGATATTCAGCACTCAGACCATTTGGCCTAACCAATCCATGCTAGTGTTCATGCTCCACTTTAGCCTCCTCTTCATCATTTAAATTTTTTTTCTATTTGCTCCTGGGATGTGGGTGTCACTGACTAGGCCAGCATTTATTGCCCACCCGTAATTGCCCTCGTTCAAAGGGCATTTAAGAGTCATCCACATTGCTGTGGGTCTGGAGTCATGTGTAGGCCAGCAGATTTCCTTCCCTAAAGGATATTAGTGAACCAGATGGGTTTTTATAACAATCCATAATGGTTTCTTTTAATTCCAGATTTTTAATTGAATTCAAATCCTACCACCTGCAATGGTGGGATTCGAACCCAGGTCCCTAGCGAATTCCCCTGGGTCCATAGAATACCAGTCCAGTGACAATAACACTATGCCACCACCTCGATTCCCTTCTCCCTAATATGATTGTCTGGTTTCCCCTTCTACTATACTATTTGCTTCAACCACTCCCTGTGTTAGTGAGTTCCACATTTTCACCACTCTTTGGGTAAAGAAGTTCCTTCTGAATTCTCTGTTGGATTTCTTGGTTACTATCTAATATTGATGACCTCTAGTTATACTCTTCCCCACCAGAGGAAACATTCTCTCTGTGTCCACTCTATCAAAACCCTTTCATAATTTTAAAATCCTCTATTGGGTCATCCCTTAGCCTTCTTTTTCCAAGAGAAAAGTGACCCAGCTGTCAATCCTTTCCTGATATATATACCCATGCATTTCTGGTATTATTGTTGCACATCTTGTCTGCACTCTCTCCAGTGCCTCTATATCCTTTCTACATAACATGGTAACCAGAACATCGTGTGTGTGCTGGAACCAGTTCCACTGCTGTGCACTCTGACCGCAGTTATCTAGTCTTTCCCCAGGTTCTTTTAGTTTAATGTTCATCTAATTCCTTAAAAAAGGACCATATCACTAAGACTGACATCCTGGCGTTGAGAGAAGTGTATCATCAGCGTACACGTGGAATCTGATGTCCCGCCTCCTGAGAGGCAGCATGTAGATGAAAAATAGTTCATATACACAAGTACTAGACTGAGGCTTGAACCCATTAATTTCTGACTCAGAAGTGAGTGTGAAAACAACAGAGAAAAGCTGAAACATTAAAATTGACAGTCATAACATAGCTGTGTACAAAATATCCCAGTCAAGGCCTGGTATTTAATGCTGACTCATAAGCCGAGTGCACTCTCTGTCAACTGGTGGGATTTTAATGGCGATCATCATCCTTCCTGTGCTGGGTGGTTCATGAAGCACAAACTTTCAGGATGACAACGCTTGTGCTTCCACCATTGCCACTCTGCCAATTCCCTTGTTGTTACCTCTCAGAGAGCCACTCCAGACTGTTGTCACCTATGCCAAGGTGATGCAGTCCGAAAGCAGGAACTCAAGGTCCAGACTGGCTCGTGGTTGTCTGCCAAGGTCATCTGCAATCTCCCCCAATGAAAATGTCCCCTTTGTTTAAAATGGGAACACATATTCACTACACACCTTCTTCGGATCCTGAAGAAAATCACATTTAAAATATACTCCCAGCCACCCTGTGTTGTATTCCTGAAGAATCATGGAATCAAAGAATGATACAGCACAGTGGGGGGGCGATTTGCTCTTAGCACCTGTGCCGAATCAATGAAAGAGCAGTTCAAATAGTCCCATTCCCCTGCCTTTTTCCTATAAACCTGTCATTTTTCACCTCAAGTATATATCCAATTCCCTTTTAAATTGTTAATTGAATCTACTTCCCTTACATTTTCAAACAATGCTTTCCATGTCATCATAACTTACTGTGTAAAATAGATTTCTCCTGGTATTCGCCTCTGATTCATTTGCCAATTACCAAAACTCTGTATCCTCGGGCTACTAACCTTCTGATCAGTTTAAACAGTTATTCCTTACTCTTTCAAAGCTCTTCACAATTTTGAACACCTTCATTACATATTCCCTCAACCTTGTCTGCTCTAAGAACAACTTTCCCAGCTTCTCGGGTCTCCCCATATTACTGAAACCTTGCATTCTAGTCAATCTCCTTTGCGTTCTCTCTAAGGCCTTGACACCCTTTCTAAAGTGCAGTGCCCTGAATTGGACAAAATACTCCAGGGACCTAGCCAGTGATTTATAAAGGTCTAACATAATGTCCTTGGTTTTGTACTCTATGGCACCTAGGACTCCATATGTTTTTTTAAAAAACCTTCTCATCATGCCCTGCCACCTTTAAGGTTAGTCTATGTACATCCCTGGTCTCTTTGTTCCTACGTGCTCTTTTAAAATAAAATACCATTGAGTTTATATTGCTTCTCCTCGTTCTTCATGCTAAAATGTACCATTTCACACCTCTCTGTTAAATTTCATGTTCCATGTGTCACCAGTCTATCTTTATCCTCCTGAAGTCTGTTAACATCCTTCTCATTATTGTAAGGTTGAGTTTCATGTCATCTGCAAACTTTGAAATTATTCCCTCTATGCCCATGTCCAGGTAACTAATGCATATTAAAAAGAGCAGTGGGATCACCCTCTAGTGTATATTCACTATGGCATATCGAATTTGCAGCTTTTTAAATTCCTGCTGATAACATTAATCTTGAGGGATATATGATAGGGTTAGATGAAGAAGGGTGGGAGTAAGTTTGTGTGAAACATAAACTACTGGTCTATGGACATAAAGTGGTCTCTTTCTGTATGATAAATACCATGTACCATTGAGCAGCAAACAGCTGCAGAATTGGGGTGGAGCTGCTCTGCACTGTCCAAGGTTGCACCAGTGCTAATTGTTCCATTTCCACATCAGCTATCTTTATAGCACCTAATTGTGACCCAATGTGTTTGTTGGCTCCACAACACTAATTGCTTTGAGGCTCATTGACTTTTCATTCAGCCCTTTAAGAAGGCTGTAGTTATTCCAATAGATGGTGAAGGACCTGATATATAGGTTAATATTTGTTCTTTTTACTGCCAATTTATAAACGTTAATATTTCTTGGCATCTCTGCTGCCCTGTTCAAATCTGCCCTCTTCAAACCTATTCTCTTCTCATGTTGGCAACACGTTTCTACATATAATATATCTTAGAGTAAAGAGCTTTACTTAGAGCTTTACTCTCAAATGAGACCATAAGCTTTTTCTTGGTGATGGAGTTGAGCTGTGGAGCAGCCATGATCTAACAGAATGACAGAGTGACTCTGGACCCCATGAGGCCTCATGGCATCAGGTCAAACATGGGCAAGGAAACCCTCTGCTGATTACCACGTACTGCCCTCCCTCAGCTGAAGAATCAATACTTCTCCATGTTGAACATCACTTGGAGGAAACAGTGAGAGTGGCAAACGCACAGAATGTACTCTGGGAGGAGGACTTCAAAGTCTATCACCAAGAGTGGCTCAGTGGCACCACTACTGACCTAGCTGGCTGATTCCTAAAGGACATAGCTGCTAGACTGGGTCTGCAGCAGTTGGTGAGGGAACTAACAAGAGGGAAAAACATACTTGACCTCATCCTCACCAACCAGCTTGCTGCAGATGCATCTGTCCACGTATCGGTAGGAGTGACCAACGCACAGTCATAGTGGAGACAAAGTCCTGCCTTCACATTGAGGATGCCCTCCATCGTGTTGTGTGGCCCTACCATTGTGCTAAATGGGATAGATCTCGAACAGACTCAGCAACTCCAGACTGGGCATCCGTGAGGCACTGTGGGCCACAAGAAGCAGCAAAATTGTACTCGAACACAATCTGCAATTACATGGCCTCTACCATTACAATCAAGCCAGGGGATCAACCCTGGTTCAAAGAAGCGTGCAGGAGGGCATGCCAAGAGCAGCACCAGGCATATGTAAAAATGAGGTGTCAACCTGGTGAAACTATAACACAGGACGATTTCATGTCAAACAGCATAAGCAGCAAGTAATAGACTGAGTTAAGTGATCCCACGACCAACAGATCAGATCTAAGCTCTGCAGTTCTGCATCCAGTCGTGAATGATGCTGGACAATTAAACAACTCACAAGAGGAGGAGGCTCTACAAATATCCCCATCCTCAATGATGGAGGAGCCCAGTACACTAGTGCAAAAGATAAGGCTGAAGCATTTGCTACAATCTTCAGCCAGAAGTATGGAGTGGATGGTCCATCTCGGCCTCCTCCAGAGGTCCCCAGCATCACAGATGCCAGTCAGCTAATTGAATTCACTCCATGTCATATCAAGAAATGGCTGAAGGCACTGGGTAGTGCAAAGGCTATGGGCCCTGACAATATTCCGGCAATAGTACTGAAGACTTGTGCTCCAGAACTTGTTGCACCCCTAGCCAAGCTGTTCCATACAGATACAACACCTGGCATCTACCCAGTTATGTGGAAAATTGTCCAGGTATGTCCTGTACACAAAAAGCAGGACAAACCCAAGCCAGCCAATTACCGCCCTATCAAAAACAAAAACAGAATTACCTGGAAAACCTCAGCAGGTCTGGCAGCATCGGCGGAGAAGAAAAGAGTTGACGTTTCGAGTCCTCATGACCTTTCAACAGAACTAGGTGAATCCAAGGAAGGGGTGAAATATATGCTGGTTTAAGGTGTGTGTGTGTGTGTGTGGGGGTTGGGGGGGGTGGGTGTGGCAGGGGAGAGAAGTGGAGGGGGGGTGTGGTTGTAGGGACAAGCAAACTGCCGCCCTATCAGTCTTGATTATCAGTAAAGCAATGGAAAAGGTCATCAACAGTGCTATCAAGCAGCACTTACTTAGCAATAATCTGCTCAATGGTTCCTCCAGGGCCACTCAGCTCCTGACCTCGTTATACCTTGGTTCAAACGTGGACAAAAGAGCTGAACTCCCGAGGTGAGGTGAGAGTGACTGCCCTTGACATCAAGACTGCATTTGACAGAGTGTGACATCGAGGAGCCCTAGAAAAATTGGAGGCAATGGGAATCGGGGGAAAACTCTCTGCTGTCTGGAGTCGTGCCTTGCAGAAAGGAAGCTGGTTGTGGTCGTTGGAGTCATCTCAGCTCCAGGGCATCACTGCAGGAGTTCCTCAGTAGTGTCCATGTCCCAACTTCAGCTGCTTTGTCAATAACCTTCCTTCTATCATAAGGTCAGAAGTGGGGATGTTCACTGACTTGTCGCTGGGTCAAAATCCTGGAACTCCCTCCCTAACAGCACTGTGATGTACCTACACCACATGGACTGCAGCGGTTCAAGAAGGCAGCTCACCACCACCATCTTCTCAAGGGCAACTAGGGATGGGTAGTAAATACTGGCCCAGCCAGCGAAGCCCACATCCTGTGAATGAATAAAAAAAGCAGGCCTGATGGGCTAATACTCCTGTTTCTATTGTCCCTAATCCTTCAGTAAGTGGTGGTGTGCTGTCAAAGGCTAAGAGTTTGTACCTTGTTCATTAATAGTGCCATTTGAATTCGGCTGCAATATTAATATTATGTACTATGGACAAAATACAAAATGTGCTAGCTAACTAATAGTAGGAAGCTGCTGCTGGAAGTGATTGTGTGAAGGAGATATGAATTTAAAATTGAAGGTAATGTTCGTAGGAGCTCTGGCCTTGAAGCTTGGCTTGATTGCTGCCTTCTTTTACTGTGATTGGCACGTTGAAATAAAGTTACGTCCCACGTGGGAGAAACAAGTGAAATTGCTGCTAATTGGAATGGCTCGGGTCAGGGCTGCATTAAGCGGGTCAAAGATGTGCTTGAAAGTCACATTTTCAGCTTTGAATGGCAGCAGAACAAAGTTGAAAACAACTTGAGACTTGGTTACAGTCTGTAATTTTGAATTCTGTCCAGAGGATGACATTTGAATTTGTAATCATTTGAGCTGAAATCTTAACTGGAACGAATAAATTACGCTGCTTCTCCTCTGTCTCAAAGGTTACTTTAAAAGTGGCTGTGCTTCACCCCTAGTGCTGGTGTCATTTATTGAGGCACAAATCTACCAAAAGTCACGGCAGTTGCAGGAAAAAAAGGAAAGTTATGTACACAGGTTCTCCACCACCGAAGTGGGTAGTGCATCCTGATAATTGCATGGGGACAGTCCAGTTTAACTGGAAATTATACATCCTTGTTGTTAATCCTTCATTACAATTATTAGAATTTTGAAATTTATTCTTGGAGTGTGGATGTTGTATTTATTGCCCACCCAAAGTTAGCCTGAGAAGGTGGTCATTTTGAACTCCTGCAAAGTAGTTTGATGCAACAGATTGGCTTTCTAAACGCCCTGAATGAGTATTAAAGAGCCAACGTGAGAGTCTGGGTCTGGAGTCACATGATAACTGCAGGGGTTTGCAAAAAGGAAAAGGAACTTAACAAGATCCCACAACAAAGATGTAAAAGATCAGTCATATCTGGTGGCATTGAGTAGGGACACATGTTGAGCAGGAGAGGCAATAGCATAGTGGTAATATTATTGAACTAGTAATCCAGAAGCCCAGGCTAATGCTCTGGAAACACATATTCAAATCTCACCACAGCATTTGGAGGAATTTAAATTCAGTTAATAAACCTGGAATTAAGAAAGCAAGCCTCAGTTAAGACCATTAAGCCACTGTCAATTGTCGTAAAAGCCCATCTGATTCACTAATGTCCTTTCGGGAATGAAATCTGCTACCCTACCTGTTCTGGACGACACGTAACTCCAGATCCACAGCAATGTAGTTGACTTTTAACTACCCTTTGAAATGGCCTAGTTGTATCACACTGCTACGAAGTCTAAAAAAAGCAATGAAACCGGATGGACCATCCAAGCATTGACCTAGGCACTGGAAATGACAACGCACACCCTGCCCTGTCAACCCTGCAAAGTCCTCCTTACTAACATCTGGGGGCTAATGCCAAAATTGGGAGAGTTGTCTCACAAACAAGTCAAGCAACAGCCTGATGTAGTCATCCTCACGGAATCATACTTTACAGACAATGCGCAAGACACCACCATCACAGTCCCTGGGTATGTCCTATGCCAACATTGGCAGCACCCCAGAGTTGGCAGCACAGTGGTATACAGAGTTGCCCTGGAGTTCTCAACATTGGTAGTGGACCCCATGGAGTCTCATGGCTTCAGGCCAAACATGGGCAAGGAAACATCCTGCTGGTTACCACCCACTGTCCCCGCTCCGCTGATGAATTAACACTCCTCCATGTTGAACACCACTTGGAGGAAACACTGAAGATGGCAAGGGCACAGAATGTACTCTGGGGGACTTTAATGTCAATCACCTAGAGTGGCTCGGTAGCACCACTACTGACCGAGCTAGCCTAGTCCTACAGTATTGGTAGGAGTGACCAGTCACTCTGGAGACAAAGCATTTTCTTCACATTGAAGATACACCTCCTTGTGTTGTGTGGCACGACTACCGTGCTAAATGGGATAGATTTTGAATAGAGCTGGCAACTTAAAACTGGACATCCATGAGGTGCTGTGGCATCCATCAGCAGCAGCAGAATTGTATACAACCCACAATCTGTAACCTCATTGCCCAGCATATCCCCCACTCTACCATTACAACCGAGCATGGTTCAATGAAGGAAGGATAGCAGGAGCAGCACCAGGCATACCAAAAAATAAAGTGACAACCCAGTGAAGGTACAACACCGGACAACTTTCATGTCAAACAGGGTAAGCAGCATGAAATAGACAGAATAAGCGATCCCGCAACCAATGGATAAGATCTAAGCGCTGCAGTCCTGCCACATCCAGTCGTGAATGGTAGGGGACAATTAACTCATTAGAGGAAGAGGCTCTACAAATATCCCCATCCTCAATGATGTTGGAGCCTAGCACATCAGTACAAAAGAGAAGGCTGAAGCATTTGCTACAAACTTCAGCCAGAGGTGCCAAGTGGATGATCCATCTTGGACTCCTCTGGGGATCCCCAGCATCATTGATGCCAGTCTTCAGCCAAGTTGATACACTCCACATCATATCAAGAAACTGCAGAAGGCACTGGACACTGAAAAGGCCAAGGGCGCTGATAACATTCTAGCAATAGTATTGAAGACTTGTGCTCCGGAACTTGCCGCACCTCTAGCCAAGCTGTTCCAGTACAGCTACAACACTGGCATCTACCCGGCTATATGGAAAATTGCCCAGGTATAGCCTGTCAATAAAAAGCAGGCCAAATCCAATCTAGCCAATTATCAACCCATCAGTCTACTCTCGATCATCAGCAAAGTGATGGAAGGGCTCATCGTCAGTGCTATCAAGCTGCACTTACTCAGAAATAAACTGCCCACTGAGATATGGACTAAAGAGCTGAACTCAAGGGGTGAGGTGAGAGTGGCTGTCCTTGATGTCAAGGCTGCATTTGACTCAGTATTGCATCAAGGAGCCCTAGCAAAACTGGAGTCCATGGAAATCGGTGAAAACTCTCCAATGCTTGGAGTCATACCTAGCATGAAGGAAGATGATTAGGTTTGTTGAAGGTCAATCATCTCAGACCCAGGGCATCACTGCAGGAATTACTTAAGGAATTGTCCAAAGCCCAGCCATCTTCATCTGCTTCATCAATAGCCTTCCATCCATCATAAGGTCAGAAGTGGGAATGTTCGCTGATGATTGCACAATGTTCAGCACAATTTGCAACTCTACAAATACTGAAGCAGTCCATGTTCATATACAGCAAGACCTGGACAACATTCAGATTTGGGCTAGTAAGTGGCAAGTTACATTCTCTTCACACAAGTGCCAGGCAATGACCACCTACACAAGAAAGAATCTAACCATCTCCCTTTGACATTTAATGGCATTACCATCGCTGAATCCGCAACTATCAACATCCTGGGGGTTCCCACTGACCAGAAACTGAACTGGACCAGCCATATAAATACTGTGGCTACAAGAGCAAGTCAGAGGCTATCATCCAGGATAAAGCCGCCTTGATATGTACCCTATCCACCAGCTTCAACATTCACTCCCTCACTACTGATGCACAGTGGCAGCAATGTGTACAATCCACAAGATGCACTGCAGCAACTCACCAATGCTTCTTGTCCACCTTCCAACCAGTGACCCCTACCACAAAGTAGGACAATGCAGCAGGTGCATGGGGACACCACTAGCTGCAAGTTCCCTTCCAAGTAACACACCATCCTGACTTGGAAATATATCGCCTTCATTATCACTGGGTCAAAATCCTGGAACTCCCTCCCTAACAGCACTGTGGGTGTACCTACACCACATGGGCTGCAGCGGTTCAAGAAGGCAGCTCAGCACCACCTTCTCAAGGCCAATTAGGGATGGGAAATAAACTCTGGCCTAGTCAGCGATGCCCACATCTGTGAAAGGATATTAAAAACAAGAAAGTAAGGGACTCCCCTGCACTTATTCAAGGAGAGCCATTGGATGTTTTGCACTCATCTGAACAGACAGGCAGGACCAGCTTAGACATACACTCCAGTTCTGGCATAAGTCTTGAACCTTCTGGCTGAGGTTAGAGTACCCACCATTGAACTAAGCTGGTAAGAAACCTTCTGTTTCCTACACTACAGCTGTGACTACACTTCAAAAGTACTTCATTGGCTGTGAAGTGTCTTGGGGCATCCTGAAGTTGTGAGTGTTGCTATAGAAATGCAAGTTCTTTCCATAACTCCTGTCACAGACGAGAATTTGTGCAGTAGCCTCAAACGGTACCATTTGTATTCAGGTTGCAACTTCCACTCCCACTAAAGTTAACAATTAAGTACAGCCTTAATTTGATGAGACCCACTCATTAGTTGCATCATAAGATCATCCTAAGAATTGCCATTCCTGATCAAGCCTGTTCCTGCAGTGCAATAATGAGATGATGTTGCATTGTCAGGGGTGACAACCTTTGGATGAGATAAACCAGAGATCCTGTGTACCTGACAAGCTAATATGAAAAATCCCATGTAATATTTCAAGAAAAACAGCAAGTTTTTCCAGTGTCTTGATCAACATTCCTAGCTCAACCAATAACCTCACAAAGGCACATTAGCTGGCTTTGCTGATATAGAATAGCTATTTTTTTGCCTACATCATTGTCATTGCAGTTGGTAATTTATTGTATGTTGCTTGAGCCAAGTTTTGATTTATTGGTGCAAGTGTTTTCCATTTTGTCTTAATTATCTTCCTGTGGTTTGTATGAGTAGCTTCAGGCTTGAGCTTATGATTTTACATCATCCAAAATCTTCAAGGAGATCTCAGTCTTGCAAATGGTTCCATTATTTTCTGTGAATTTCAATGCAGTTCTGTAATATATTTGCTAGTTATTGCAACATTTTGACTATGCAATATATTTTTTTTGTTCAGCGTTTGCATTTGAAAATCATTTACTTGGATTGCAGCTAGTGATCTAGACGTTTTGCTGCATTTATTTATTCATATGTTTAATGTGGAGAACCTTGCTGCTGCCTCTGTAGCCTTGTCATATGGAACTCCCTCTCTCAGTACCGCTACTATCTTAAATACTTCACTGGTTTCAGAAGCCAGCTAAAAACAGTTCTCTTACATAGAATGTACAACAAAGAAACATGCCATTTGGGTTATACAGGTCGGAGGTTGGAAATTCTTTGGGGAGCGAGTAATTCACCTTTGGATTTCCCAAAGCCTGTTCACCATCTACAAGGCTCAAGTCAGGAGTGCAATGGAATACTCTCCACTTGCCTGAATTCGTGCAGCTCCAACAACACTCAAGAAGCTCGATGCCATCGAGGGCAAAGCAGCCCGCTTGATTGGCACCCCATTTACCAAGTTAAACATTCACTTCCCCCACCACCGACACACAGGAGCAGCAATGTGTACCATCTACAAATTGCACTGCAGTAACTCACCACGACTGCTTAAACAGCACCTTCCAAACCCATGACCTCTGCCATCTAGAAGGACAAGGGCAGCAGCTGGATGGGAACACCACCACCTGCAAGTTCACCTCCAAGCCACTAACCATCCTGACTTGGAACTTTCTTATTGTTCTTTTCACTGTCACTGGATCAAAATCCTGGAATTCCCTCCCTAACAGCACTGTGGGTGTACCTACACCACATGGACTGCAGCAGCTCATCACCACCTTCTGAAGGACAATTAGGGATGGTCAACAAATGATGGCCTAGTTAGCGACACCCACACTCATGAAAGAGTAACAAAATACCCCAGATGGTCCTCCTCTTAGCTGACTTCATCTAACCATATCAATGTACACTATTACTCCTTTCTCCCTCATACTCATCTAACCTTTCCTTAAATGCGTCAACTACAACTCCTCTTGGTAGCATGTTCCACATTCTAACCATTCTCTAAGTAAAGAAGCTTCTCCTGAATTCCCTTTCTGGATTTATTCACAACTGTCTTATATTGTTACCTCTAGTTTTAGACCCCACGAATTTCTCTTGAGATTTTGCCCTCTCAGATCCTTCCATAATCTTAAAGATCTTTTAGATCACACATTAGCCTTCTCTTTCTCGAGAAAGGAACTCCAGCCTGTTTAATCTTCCCTGAGAGGTAGAACTTGTTAATTCAAGCACATCACTTGTAAATCTTTTTTGCACGTTTTCCAGTGCCTCTATATCCCTTTTTATGATATGGAGAGCAGAATGTTCACAGTACTGCACTGCTTTTCATCCACCATCCCTCTTTGCCTTCGTCATGTCTATCGTCTACTTTCTCAGATGCTTGAGCTTCTCTTGGTGCAGCCATTGGCAACTGTGGATCTACTGTACAAACTTATCTACTGTTTTAGTTCAGAGCACACAAGCTGACTCGTTCTTGTTGATATGAATGGCAAAATAGTTTTTTGTTAAAGATGAAATTTAGACCCATGGATGAAGTATTACTTAAAGATGACATTCACTTGGTTCCTCAGCAGCCCTGCAGATCTCTCCTGCACAATGGGGTTAAGTTAATGCTGGTGTTAGCGGCTGAGTTGGGAGCACTCTTGCTTCCGAGTTGCAAGGTTGTAGGCTTACATCTCAGTCCAGGGCCTTGAGCACAAAAGTCAAAGCTGACTATTCCAATGCTGGCCTCCTACCTTCCAATTTCCGTATCATTAAATTCGTTAAAAACTGCTGTACCCTAACTCTCGCCAGGCCCTGTTCACTCATCACCACGTGCTCGGTACATGGTGTCCTGGTCCAACAACGCCTTGATTGTAAAATGCTAATTTTTGTTTTCTCTCCTTGGCCTCACACCATCCCTATCTCTATAGCTTCCTCCAGCCCTACAACTCTCTGAGATTTCTGCACTGCTGTAATTCCGACCTCTTGCACGAAACCAATTTTGAATCATTTCTCCGTTGGCAGCTGTGCCTTCAGCTGTTTGGGACCTTCCTTTTCAGTTCTCTGCCTGAACGCAGGTGCGATCCACAGCTCCACAATCTCCACCGTGGGTAGGACAAGGAGGCAAGTCCTGAAGCCACGCCAGCCGGAACAGGGATTGAATCCCGTGCTGTGGCACCAATGTGATCTGCACTGGCCGTCCAACCAACTGGCTATGTAAGAAGTCTAAGTTGCTGTGGTACCATGCAATTTTATATGCATGTTGTAGACCGGAGCTATGAATAGTGATCATAAAAATTCCACTTTTGTTTGTCACATGGCTGACCTGGGAGTTCTCCCACTCTTACTGCCTGTATATTGGAAGGGATTTGCTGATAGATACTCAACCTGTTCGGCTGCATTGTGAACATAACTTCCTTGACCATCAAATCCCGGAGTGGTATTTGAACCTGGAGCTTCTGGCTCAGAGACAGGGACACTACCATCTGCGGTTTTTTAAAACTGCAGTTAATTGCTGTTGTGAATGGTTTACTTTGAACATTATCCACCGAAATAGGGTCAGCTTCCACATACACCAAACTCTACACCTCCAACAAGTCTCCCTACTGCTCATCAACAACTTGCATTTACAAAGACTTTTAATGTATCAAAATGTCTCAAAGTGTTTCACAGGAGTGTTGTCAAACACCAAGCTACATAAGGACATATTAGGACAGGTGGCAAAAACTTGGCCAAAGAGGCAGGCTTAAAGGAGGAGAGAGAAAGGCTTAAAGAGAGAATCACTGCAAGGGGGTCTTACCTGTTTTACCATTTTGACACATCATTGATTTTTTAAAAAATTCATTCATGGGATGTGGATGTCACTGGCTAGGCCAGCATTCATTGCCCATCCCTAATTGCCCTTGTTCAGAGCTAACCGCATTGTGGGTCTGGAGTCACATGTAGACCAGACCAAGTAAGGATGGCAGATTTCCTTCCCTAAAGGACATTAGCGAACCAGATGGGTTTTTACAACAATCAGCAATGGTTTCATGGTCATCATTCCAAATCTTTTTTATTGCATTCACATTCCACTATCTGCCGTGGCGGGATTCGAACCCAGAGCATTACCCTGGGTCTCTGGATTACTAGTCCAGCGACAATACCGTTATGCCACCGCCTGAAACTGTACAGATTAACCCTTTGAGTACTGAATGATTTTTGGAACTTGCATGTTTGTTAACAGCTGAAAATTATTTTCCTTTAATTATACAGAGGGAGGAAGAGAAATGAGATGCTTTGGCTGTGATTAGATTGGTGAGAGTAGAATCAAACAAGGGCAATCCCAGCATAGGGAAGGTTTTGGAGGAAGATAGTGTGGTCATAAATGAACAATTAGTCATTGGTGACCAGACAATTGCTTCTTTCAGTTGTTTCAGTGAGAACTTTACATTTGACATGTGAAGTAAAGTGAAGTTGCACCTCTTGTGTAAACCCATCAATCCTAGTACGTATAATAATGTGTATATGTTACATCATGTAAATATAATTTCTGCTGGTGAAAAATGAAGAACATTCAGCACAACAACTGCAATACCAAATAATTTATCTTTAACAACAATAAAATATATAAAATTTTGACTGACAGCCTGGTTACTTTTAATTTAGAATGGTATGTGTAAATGGTGTTGCAGAATTGAACCTAATGTGTTTTCCACAGGACTACTCATTTTAGGATAAGATTATTATGTTTCTACTTCTCACTTTACCTGTGTAACCTTGATATTGAATAAAACTAATATGAAACTGGGATCAGGCCAATGCTACCTGTTAGACTTCGTAGGCAGTAGCAAACTATGTATTGCCTCTTGTTACAGTGCAGTTCTCCTGAGTTAGTATGCTAATTTGCGATAAATATTAAACCACAAAGAGCAAACATGGTATTAATTAAATTAAAAAGTTGAAACCAGACACTTGGTTTGGCTTGAATGTTTTACACCCCACTCCAACTGCTTTCAGCCGTTCTTAAGCAATGGGGCTTTGCACCTGTTATCCCATCTTTCTCAACATGGCCTTGAGTATTTATTGCCCATCTCTAATTGCCCTTGAGAAGGTGATGGTGAGCTGTCGTCTTGAACTGCTGTAGTCCTTTTGCCTTTAACAGATGTGATTTACACACTGCCTATTTTTATCTAGGGTTGCTAAAAATCCTAACCCAAACTAGTTAAGCACTTGGGTGGATTAGACTGCAGTGCATGTCTGAAAACATAGCACTTGCATTTCAAAATGAAGAAGAACTTAGGCATTATCACACCAATTCATCGCAAATAGCTGATGTGCTCAAAGTTTTTTAAACTTGAATTGCTCCATAACCTTACTCCCTTACACCCCTCTGTTAGTGCTACAATATCTTGGCCAGGCTTATTTACGTGCATCACACTCATCGCTCCTGTACTTTTACCATAGCTTCTATATTTCCACTAGGCTCACCAGGTCAATGCACCAAGGGAGAAAAGAGAGAAAGATTGAAAAGATTGCCATACTTAACACCTGCGTGTGCGCAAGAGTACTATTAGTATCAAGGTTACAGAAGTTGTCTGGTTTTGTTATACTATTCATAGTTTGCTCTTGCTTTAGGTGTTTTGAGCATGCAGGTGCATAAGTCAGTGAAAGCTTGTGCATCAGTACAGAATGTATTCAAAAAGACTAAGGGAATATTGAATTTTATGTTGAGGGGATTGGAATATGGTGGTGGCGCTAGGGAGTATGGCGATGTGGAAGCTTTAGTTGAACAGAGCCTTGATCTGATTCTGTCTTCTATCTAGATTCTGTCTAAATTCCATTCAGTTCTGGGCACTGATATTCTCAAGAAACAGATGCACCAGAACTCTATCAAAGCCATTAGGTAGAGGCTGTTTGGGCAAAATGGCCCATTTCTATGTTAGTCTGACTAATTCTATTTAGTTGGTAGCAAGAAGCAATGGACAGAGAAGGATGAACATAAGAACAGCCCTTCGTGTCTGCTCCACCATTCAACTAGATCAGGGGTATCCTACCTTTTTGTGCAAGGGGCCACATTTCAATATTTCTCTCAATCATAGGGCCGATGACGCTTTGACCAGGGAGAACACTGGCCAACTTGTAGGAGCAGGGCGGGTGCTGGCGCGAGGCTGTAATTGCGGGGAGGGATGGAGGGAGATGGGGGTGGGTTGCTGAAGAGATTGTATGACCACATGGCCTGCAATGGCTCAAGAAGGCACCTCACCACCACTACCTTGAGGACAATTAGGAATGGGCAACAAATGCTGGCCTTGCCAATGATGCCCACACCCCATTAATGAATAAAAAAAGTTGGTGTTTACTTCCCATTTGAGTAATAGCCCCAATTGGGAGCAGTTTAGAAGGAGGACCAAGAAATTGATGACTAGGGGAAAAATAGAGTATGAGGGTAAACTTGCAAGGACCATAAAAGTGGACTGTAGAAGTTCATATAAGTATGTGAAAAGAAAAATATTAGTGATGACAAATGTTAGGTCCCTTACAGTTTGAAACTGGAGAATTTACAATAGAGAACAAGGAAATGACAGAGCAGTTAAACTAATTATTTAGTTCTGTCTTCACGGAGGAAGACACAAATAACTTTCCAGAAATACTTGGAAACCAAGGGTCTAGTGAAAAGGAAGAATTGAAGGAAATTAGTATTACTAAAACAATAGTGCTGGAGAAATTAATGGGACTGAAAGCCGATAAATCCCCATGGCCCGATAATCTACACCCCAGGGTACTAAAGGAGGTGGCCATAGAAATAGTGGATACGTTGGTTGTCATCTTCCAAAATTCTGTAGATTCTGGAACAGTCCTGGCAGATTTGAGGGTGGTGAATGTAACCCCACTATTTAAAAAAGGGAGAAAGAAAACAGCAAATTACAGACCGGTTAGCCTAATATCAGCAGTAGGGAAAATGCTGGAATCCTTATAAAGGATGTGATAACAGGACACTTAGAAAATATCAACAGGATTAGACAAAATTAACATGGATTTATGAAAAGGAAATCATGTTCGACAAACCTACTGGAGTTTTTTGAGGATGTAACTACCAGAATAGATAAGGGAGAACCAGTGGATGTAGTATATTTGGATTTTCAGAAAGCTTTTGATAAAGCCCCACATAAGATGTTAGTGTGTAAAATTAAAGTACATGGGATTGGGGATAATATATTGGCATGGATTGAGAATTGGTTAGCAGACAGGAAACAGAATAGGAATAAAATGGTCTTTTTTAGCAATGCAGGCGGTGACTAGTGGGACACCTCAGGGATCAGTGCTTGGGCTGCAGCTATTCACAATATATATCAATGATTTGGATGAGGGGACCAAATGTAATATTTCCAAGTTTGCTAATGGCACGAAACTTGGTGGGAATGTAAGGGACAAGGAGGGTGTTAAGAGGTTTCAAGGTGATTTAGACAGGTTGAGTGAGTGGGTAAATACATGACAGATGCAATATAATGTGGATAAATGTGAAGTTATCCACTTCAGGAAAAACAGAATGGCAGAGTATTATTTAAATGGTGATAGATTGGGAAATGTTGATGTACAAAGGGACCTGGGTGTCCTTGTACACCAATCACTGAAAGCAAGCAAGCAGTTAAAAAGCCAAATGGTATGTTGGCTTTCATTGCAAGAGGACTTGAGTACAGAAGTAAGGGTGTCTTACTGCAGCTGTACAAGGCCTTGGTGAGACCACGTCTGGAATATGGCGTGCAGTTTTGGTCTCCTTACCTAAGAAAGGATATACTTGCCATAGAGGGAGTGCAGTGAAGGTTCACCAGACTGATTCCTGGGATGGCAGGCTTGTTGTATGAGGAGAGATTGGGCCGATTAGGCCTGTATTCACTGGAGTTTAGAAGAATGAGAGGAGATCTCATTGAAACATATAAAATTCTGACAGGGCTGGACAGACTGGATGCAGGGATGCTACTTCCTCTGGCTGGGGAAGTCTAGAACAAGGGGTCACCGTCTCAGGGCATGGGATAGACCATTTAGGACTGAGATGAGGAGAAACTTCAGAGGGTGGTGAACCTGTGGAATTCTCTACCACAGAAAGCTGTGGAGGTCAAGTCACTGAATATATTTAAGAAAGAAATAGATTTCTGGACTCTAAAGGTGTCACGGGGTTTGGTGAGAGCACGAGATTGCGGTGTTGAGGTAGAGGATCAGCCATAATATATTGAATGGTGGGATAGGCTCGAAGGGTTGAATGATCTACTACTCCTATTTTCTATGTCTAGGCATTGCACCTTTTTTGAATAAACAAAAGTATGTTGGACAATAGCCCCCGGTGCATTTGCCATGGCAAAGTCTGAACCAGCTGACTTGCCAGCCAATCAAAACCCCTTTTCTCATGCAGTGTAAATGTTGTTCCCTTTGAAATTTGTCATTCTTGCTTCTGTCCTGATGAACGCAGCACAAAAAGCTTGACTACTTCTATCAAGTCTCCTCTTAACCTTCTCTTCTCCAAGGAGAACAGTCCCAGCTTCTCCAAACTATCTATACAACTGAAGTCCCGCAACCCTGGAACCATTCTCGTGAATCTTTTCTGCACCCTCTCTAATAGCTTCACATCCTTCCTAAAGCATGGCACCCAGAACTAGATGCAATGCTGCAGTTGAGGCTGAGCCAGTGTTTAATACAGTTTTATTATAACTTGCTTGCTTTTGTACTCTGTGCCCCTATTTATAAAGCTCATATGTTTTATTAACTGCTTTTTCAACTTGCCCTGTCACCTCAAATGATTTGTATACATTTACCTGCAGGTCCCTCTGCTCCTGCACCCCTTTTAGAATTGAACCCTTTATTTTCTGTTGCCTCTGCATGTCCTTCCTACCAAAATGAATCACTTCACACTTCTCATCATTAAATTTAACTTCCACATGTCCGCCCATTCCACCAGCCTATGTCCTTTCGAAAATTAGTACTGTCGCCCTCTCAACTCATAATACTTCCAAGTTTCATTCATTCGTATATTTTGCAGTTGTGCCCTGAACACCAAAATCCAGGTGATTAATATATGTCAGGAAGACCAAGGGTTCTAACGGTTCTTTCTTTAATTGTTTCACATATGATTATTGTCTATGAGATGACAGAACTCTGTGCAATGCCTTCATGGGTGTTTGATCTCACTAACTAGAAGGAGAGCTAAAGTCTTCTCTAAAGGTGAATGTTGTTTCTTTAGGCACTTCTAGGTGTGTAGGAGGGTCTTGGAAAAGCAGACCTCAAGACTCCGTCCCTCTCTGTACCTCTTTTGCTCATGTACCTGGTGCTTGCTGCTTCAACTGAGTTCCATGAAGCCAGATATGAGATTCACGTTGGCAGAATGATGAGAACCTGGCACCAAGGTGGAAGATGGTAGCAGCTCATGAGAGGCATGGAAATACGGGTCTTTCCAGACCTCAGCTTTGAAAGGATACTGTTGGTTGGTGTCTACAGTCAGCAACGCTCACACAATGCTTAAGTATCTTATAACTTCAGCCAGGGACTCTACTGTGCGGAAATAATCTGATTTCAGAGTCTTGGTTTTATAATTTGTAGTTTCTGCCAGATTTATTTTTGGAGCTCCTGGAAAGGCTGAAGTATGCAATCTCAAATTGGCTAGAAAACTGAATGAAGCTGGATTCCTTAGAAAATGGATGCACTCCAAATAGTCCACATTTGTTTATCTGTAAGAAGCCTCAGTATCTCTGTAATTATCCCCTTTACTCGACAGGCATTGGAGTCTGTTAGGAAATATCCCTGTGTAACTATTAGTGACTTATTTTCTTTGTGCGTGATGTGTGTGTGTGTGTGTGTTTACTTTTTTTAAAAGAAATGAGTGGATGCACCTATGGAAAATATGAGGATTATGGATGTAACAGTATTAATCTCTTCTAGTTCCCCTGGGTTTATGCTAGAGTTGCAAAGCTTCTAGCAGTTCTTTTTACGCCTTGTCTATCTGTACCTTTGGGAATGTTAACTTGTCTTCTACAGGCAAGATATGTATCAGTTCCAAGTTAAACCTGGCAGTAACCTTGGTGTATGTATATTATGCTGTATATATAAAACACATATCTCTACAAATTGCTATGTGATTTGTAATGTGATATGTCCTGACTTGAAGTATGTAAACTTTGCACAACTCAGTAAAACTGTAATGTTTTTAAAAATTACTTGGTGTAAACAGGAAGAGCCTTCTTTCAGTTACACATTCTGCCATTCCATTGGCTGTCAGTCTCCCGTTACGAGATATCATAACTAATATTAATTAATTTGAAAATATTATGTCAAAGCATTTACAGATTTGTTGCCAGTTGAATAGAAATTACACCAGGGTATAATGTCGCTGTTTAAAGATGCATTACAGCAAAATGTGACAGAGCCTATAATCTGGACAGATATTCAACTGCAGGTGCATTACAACAGAGATCATGTCTGACCTCACCTCATGTCCAACAGTAATCCCCAGCTAGGGAGAAGGTTGGAATGTTGGCAGATTTATACTGTCATAGAGAGTGCAGAGATCAATTGTAATACACTCCATCCACCCTGACTTGACTGAGATCAGCTATTTGAAGGCATTGACATTTTCTAAAATGATCACAAGAAATTAGAAACCCTTCCTGTTCCTGTATATCCTGATGAGAGAAGGAAAGTGATGATCATGGCAGCTCATTACAATAATTTTGTCTGTTTTTCAATCCTTTTGTCCCTTCATTTCAACCCATGTCAGTGGAAATTGCCACTGAATTGATTTTTTGCATTTAACGTGAAGAACAACTTATTTAACTGTATAACTATTATGTTAAAAGAGATGTCTGGCATGAACTTATGCCAATTACGCTTTGCAACAGACAAAGTTCAGGGTTGCACTTCCACTTTTTAAAATTCTTTCATGGGATGTGGGTATCGCTGGCTAGACCCATCCCTAATTGCCCTTGAGAAGGTGGTGGTGTGCTGCCTTCCTAAAATGCTGCCACCCATGTGGTGTAGGTACACCCACAGTGCAGTTAGGAGGGGAGCTCCAGGATTTTGACCCAGCAACAGTGAAGGAATGGCGATATATTTCCAAGTCAGGATAGTGTGTGGCATGGAGAGGAATTTGCAGGTGGTGGTGTCCCCATGCACCTGCTGCCCTTTCCTTCTAGATAGTAGAGGTCGAGTGTTTGGGTGAAACTGCCAGTATCTGGCTGGAGGTTGTATAAGGTATCCAGGTTGACTGCACCTGCCAGTTTTTTTCTCCTTGAAAAGATTGAACATAGCAAAGGTTTTTAAGTCGGACTGGTCAATACAGTGAAAATGACAAATTGCCATATGCTGAAAATCTGAAGTAAAACAGAACATGCTGGAATGCTTGAGGCCATTTGTCGTATTCAGAAAGAGAAATAGAGTTAATGTTTAGGCCTGTAATCTTGCATCAAACATTAAAACTGTTACAAGTGGTAATAATGGGTTTTAAGTGAGTACAAGGACAGATTAAGGTAGGAGGGGAGGGCAGAACAAAAGGGAAGGTCTGATAGAATGGAAAGCAGGACTGATTTTAAATGACAAAAATGGGTGATGATGTATGGCAAAAGTATAGAAACAAAAGATGGATCCAGAGGAAGCAGAAAATGCTAGAAATACTCAGCTGTTCAGATCAGTCATCAACCTGAAACATTAACTGCGTTTCTCTCTCCAAAGATGCTGCCAGACCTGTTGAGCATTTCCAGCATTTTCTGTTCTTATTTTAGATTTCCAGCACCTGCAGTATTTTGCTTTTGTATGAACCTAGAGGAGCAACAAATGGTGACAGCAGAACCACTACCAGTATCTGCTCTCCGCTCTCTGAAAAATGAGGAGTAGTGGTTATGATTTAAAATTGTTGAACATAATGAGTTTGGAAGGCTGCAAAGTTCCTATTGGAAGGATGCAGTTCTGTTCCTTGAGCTTTAATGGAACAATGTAGGAGACTGAGGATGGGGAGCTCAGAGTGGGACAGAGATTTAAAATAGAAAACCTAGGATCACGTTGTGGACTGAACTGAGGTGTTTAGCAAAACAGTCACCCAACCTGTGCTTGGTCTCTCCATGAGAGAGTGCACGCATTGTGAGTAGCAAATACATTATAGTAAATTGAAAGAAGTACAAATAAATTGCTTGGTCACGTGCAACAATTCACCAGCAACAATTTAAAAAAAAAAAAATACTGTGCTTTTGGTAACACCAACACAATTTTACTGCTTTAAAATTGACATCTAATGCTAATCAAAGTGATGCAGAGCTGCAGTGTCACTAGGTTGTTTTTCTAGAATTGTTTCACATCAAATTCGGTGTGTAGGTGCTGTCCATCACAAAGGCCAGATACTTCCACTCCTATAATATCATCCACCTCAGCACATCTTCCGCTAAAGCTCTCCGTAATCCTTTTATTAATCCACTTCTAAGTTTGATTATTCTAATGGAATTCTTCACTCTTTCTCTAAGCCCTTTCATCTCCCGCTCGTCTTTTAAAATCTTAACCAAGCTGTCGGTCACCCCTCAATACCTCATTATTCTTTGTGTCCAATTATTTCCGATTATGTCTCTATGAAGTGCCATGATATTTTTCTCCATTAAAGTTCCATAAATTATAAGTTGTCCTCGGTTTGGAAAAGTTTCAGCAACCAAACCATAAGGGCCTGTTAATGAAGTAAAAATGTTTCCCTTCAGAAAACATGACTTGGACATCTGTCCCCCCCTGTTCTGTCTCTTCTTTTAAATCACATCTCCTACTGACTGGTGGCGTCATGCATGGTGGATCTCGGGCCTCAGCTTGTTTCTCACTTTGAAAGAGAGCTCAAGGAGAGGGATTGGGCAAAAATGCACTGAGACGCAGCTTGGGATCTTGGGTAAACTGCAGAGAGCCTTGCCTTGATGAGGTGCAAGAACATCCAAATCAGCAGCTTGAACCAGCTTGACACTTCCCAATGATTCCTAGATAATGATTTCAGCTAATAGATTTGAGTTTCTTTATGGGAAGTCATGTATTGAATCCTGCTGCCTTCAGAAAGCTGGTGAGTAACTGTGGAATCTCTTTCCTTTTTGAATGACACTGACGTGTGGCTTGCAGTGTGCCTCTCCCATATCCTTTCAATTGAACTGTCGACAGTTTGTCTCAGTGTTTAGTAGCAGTGGGATGCTAATGAAGCCCTGCATAGTTCTCTGTCTGGTGCACAAACTATGTTGCTGGAATCATTTTACTTGTGCATTCTGAGGGTTTTCTGTGTTGCTGTATCGTGTGTATGCGTCAGTGTGTCTTTTTATTTATGTTGGTGAATTTGAGTTACGTTCCCATGGATTTCAGCTCTGCTGATTATGAAAGCCTTTTGTCATTTTCTGGGAAATGTAAAGCATAGTTTAGTACATTGAAGTAATTTATTTTAATTACAATAGTCAGAATCGTAACTTTCTCCCCTCCCCACCACCACTATTGAATGAGCAGGTTGTATGGCACACTCAATTTTCTGAAGTTTTTTTTAAATCATTCATGGGATGCTGTGGACATCGCTGGCTAGGCCAGCACTTATTGCCCATCCCCAATTGCCCAAGATGATGATGGCTTTCTTGAATCGCTGCAGTCAGTGTGGTGTAGGAGCACCCATAGTGCTGCTAGGAAGGGAGCTCCAGGATTTTGACTCAGCGACAGTGAAGGAACAGCAATATATTTCCAAGTCAAAATGGTATGTGGTGGAGAAGGGGAACTTGCAGGTGGAGGTGTTCCCATGCATCTGCTGCTCCTATCCTTCTAGATGATAGAGGTTGCGAGCTTGTAAGGTGCAGTTGAAGAAGCCTTGGTGAGTTTCTCAAGGCATCTTGTAGATGGTACATACTGCTGTCACTGTGCATCGGTGGTGGTGAATGTTGAAGGTGGCGGATAGGGTGCCAGTCAGGCAGGCTACTTTGCCCTAGATGATGTAGTGCTTCTTGAGTGTTGTTGCAGCTGCACTTATCCAGGCAAGTGGAGATTATTCCATCACACTCCTGACTTGTGCCTTATGAATGGTGGACAGGCTTTGGGAATTCAGGAGGTGAGCTACTCTCTGCAGAATTCCCAGCTGCTGACCTGCTCTTGTAGCCACAGTATTTCTATGACTGATCCAGTTCAGTTTCTGGTCAATGGTAACTCCCAGGATATTGATAGTGGGAGATTCAGTGATGGTAAATTGGGATTTTAACATTTCTGTCCCGCAACTGGCAAGAATTTCACAAGTTTCTAGCTTGAACTTTCAAGTCTCATTTGGTTCATGTTGAAGATTATAACTTGGTGAAAGGTTGCATTTTAATTAGTTTAATGAAGGTGAGGTATATTCTTGGTTGCTTTCTTTCCTTCTCATTCAATCCTGATTTATGACCTCCTTAGTCTATCAAACCAGGCACATTTAAGAGAAAAAAATTGATCTCTGATGTCTGTTTTGTCTATGTTCTTTAACATGTGTTGATTTATAGGAATGTAGTTTTATAACAAAAATGTAGGCGTTCAAATATCAGAAGAAAAAACTGAAATTGGTAATTGAAACCAGACAGTCGTAAGCAGGACCAGCTTTTTGCTGTATTAATGTCAAGCCCCACTCCAGAACATGAGCACTTTATCTAGGCTGGTACCTTAGTGCGGCACTATTATAGGTACCATCCTTCAGAGATGTTAAACTGCTTTACAGCCAATGAAGTACTTTTGAAGTGGAGTCACTGTTGTAATGTAGGAGACATGACAATTAATTTGCGCATAACTAGGTCTAAAATGGCAATATGATAATCAGATAATCTGTTTTATAGTGAATATTGGTTGAGGGATATAATTAACCAAGACATTGAGGAAAACCCCCTTGCTCTTCATAGTGCTATGGAATCCTTTACATTTGCCTGAGAGGGCAAATGGAGCTTCAGTTTAATATCTCATTTGAATCAAGGCCACCTTGACAGTACTGCACTGAACTAGTGGCTTAGACTATGTTCTCAGGTTTCTGGAGTGAGGCTTGAACCCACAATGTTCTATAGATTAGTGGTAAATAATAATGGTGAAGCAGACTTGGGATGCCAAATGGGCTATTCCTGGTCCTATATTCAAAAGATCCTGTGATTGACAAGTCTTTTACAGTAGTTTGGTAATTTATTCATATCATCCCAGTATGTAACCATTTTCTCTCAAATGACTCTCCCCATTATGCTGCTAGTACCTGGTACCAATTGACAATGCAACTAATATGAATACATTAAATTCGATCCTGTTTCTCAATTGCATTTAAAACAGTCATTTTCATCCATTAATTGGGTGGACACTTGGCAAGTTTGATACAGTTGTAATTAAAAACTGTTTAAAAAAAACTAATGCATATCAAGTGGATATTTTATCAGAAATCAGTGCCTTTACATTTTGAACAAACTGTATAACCTTTGATTAGTAATAACTTGCAAAATATAAAATTTGTATCAGTGAGGGAACTTACATTGGTTTCAGCCACGCCTATTAGTTCACAATAATTTATATATTGTTTCTTGGTGCTTCAGATGAGAAATAGTTGCTGAGCAAAGCTGGAGAGGTAGCCAACTTCACGTAGAATCTGAGGTTTCTGGAGATAGGTAGAGAATTAGCAAGTGTAAAGGTGAGGTGAAGTAAGTATAATGGGAGGAGGCTCGTGTGAAACATAAACACTGGCATTGGGCCAAGTGGCTTGTTTCTGTGCTGTAAATTCGATGCATCCAAAACAGTTGAAAGCTTTGTTACCAATGTGGGTGAAGTGAGAGAGGATGCAAAAGCCATTGTCAGAAGAGTTTGGCTGGAAAGTGATTAGTCGTAGGGTAATCTCTTCAATCTTCATTGTAGCCATTTGAGTGAAATATATTGCACAGCACTGGAGTTGATATGTTGCTGTTACAGAAAAGTGACAGCTGAATATAATTGTTAAAAATCTTCAACCCTACTCCCTTGCTGGAAAATGTAGTTGTTTCAACATCGGGTACAGACAGAAATTAGTTAGATTATAATACCCCATTTTTCCAGCAATTGAATGGTCTGTTGACACATTATCTGGACTTGTACATCAAGAGTGGCTACCTGGGTGAAATGCTTGGAAAGCAGATGAATTGTACCGCCAGCACCTACAAGAGAAAATTAAAGCATTTAATTATTTTGAAGATGCATTCTGGCTTGCTATCTCTGTGTTGCTGCAGTACCAAATCTCTCAACCTATAATTGCTTTTTTTTTTAAACTGCAGCCAAATTTGGACTTGTTGCCATTGTACAATAAAGACATTTCGTCTAAATGCCAGAGTGGTCTCTGAACACAGCCACACAGCTATGTAAACAACTGCTGATCTTGGCATGATCTGTGGGATAAAATGTTGTTGCATGCCATGGAGGGCAATGTGAGCCACTGGGATGATGTATGCTTGCTCAGATTATAGCTAATCTACAAAGCAGAACCTGCTAATCATTAATTACATCTTTGAAATCAGTCAACTGCAAGGGCCTGCATTCATTTTGATTCAGGAAATTGCTTCGTTCCAATTGCTGGACTTTTCATTTATAAATCGCTGTGCCTCATAGCAACAATGATTTCATGAAAGATTCTGTTACCAGTGCAGTGAGTCTAATCGACATAATGAGCTTTTTAGCTATAAATTGAGTGCGTCACTTACGAGTTTTAAAAACACTCGACCTTGCCACCTCTTCATTCTCATCATCTCAAACACAGATGAGGCCATTTCTGACCATTTCCTCCAATTTCTCCCTTCCAACCTTACTCCCTTCTGCATCTTCCCTGGGAAAAAAAACTTGCCCCAACTCACTCACTCACTCACCACAGTACATCCATGTTCCCATTGTGTAGCCTTTGACCCTGCATTTTCCATAACATTTCTGCTGTTGTTAATCTGCTCAGTTACACCCTCAATTCTGGCATTGATGTCCTTTTCTCCATTGAAACACTCCCCCACTCTAGTTGTCCTCTTGGAACAGCCCTCCCCCTGCGCCCCCATCTTCAATTCAAGAGGTGCAGACTTAAACACACTTGGCACACATTTCTAGAAACTTGAATTCATCCAAACCCTGCTGCCTGTATTCTAACTCACACCCAGTCCCACTCAATCGTCCCCCTTCATCTGTGTGCTCGATGGCTAATATTGATTCCTGGTCTTCCAACACCTCAATTTTAAATTTCTTATCCTCATCTTCTCTCTCCCCACCCCCACATGCCCTTGTCACATCCTATCTCTAACCTCCTCTAGCCCTCTGAAATAACTATGTTCTCCTTTTTTGGCCTCTTCTGTGTCCCTGATGTGCATCATCCCATCAATAGCTGCTGTGACTTCAACTATCTCGGTCTTCAGCTCTGGAAACCCCCCTCTAATTCTCTTTGTCTTTACACCTTTCTTCACTTTTGAGACCTTCAGTAAAGCTTACTTCTTTAACTGAACTTCTAATTACCTATCCTAATATCTCGTTTGATGCTTTTTCAGTTTTTGTCTCATTCCACTCCTGTGAGGTGCTTTAGGACGCTTTGCTATGTTAATGGTGCTGTGTGTAAGTTGTACAATTTTCACGAATTAAAATTAGGCAGACTCATTGTGGTACCACTTTAGATCAGTATTTAAAATTAAATGAATGTATAATTTTTGTACCTTTTGTACACACCTTGGGTGGATCATCACACATCTAAACTAGGTCAGTGTGAAATTTGGTGCAGCAAGCAGTTAAGAAGGCAAATGACATATTGGCCTTCATTGCAAGAGGATTTGTTTATAGGAGCAAGGATGTCTTAGTGAAGCGGTACAGGGCATTGTGAGACCGCACCTGGTGTATTGTGTGCAGTTTTGATGATCATACCTCAGAAAGAATATACTTGCCTTAGAGGGAGTGCAGTGAAGGTTCACCAGACTGATTCCTGGGATGGCAGGATTATTGTGTGAGGAATGATTGGGTTGGCTAGGCCTGTATTTACTGGAGTTTAGAAGAATGAGAGGGGATCGCATTGAAACATATAAAATTCTGACAGGGCTGGACAGACTGGATGCAGGGATGATATTTCCTCTGGCTGCGGGGGGGGTCTAGAACAAGGAGTCACAACCTCAGGTTGTGGGGTGGGCCATTCAGGACTGAGATGAGGAGAAATTTCTTCACTCAGGATGGTGAACCTGTGGAATTCTCCATCACAGAAGGTGGTGCAGGCATTGAATATATTTGAGAAGGAAATAAATCTCTAAAGGCGTCAAGGGGTAAGAAGAGAGAGTGGGAGTATGTTGAGATAGAGGATCAGCCATGATCATATTGAATGGCAGAGCGGGCTCGAATGACTGAGTGACCTCCTCCTGTTCCTATTTTCTATGTTTCTTTGTTTACTGGAGCTGCATATAGGGGACAGACAGCAGATTTGGCTCAATTTTCCTAGCAATTGTTAACCATCTGATTACTGATCTCCTGTACAATCTTTCTGTCATCAGCCAAGACAAAACATAATTTTTCCCTATTTATTTGATCCACATAATTTTGGAATGACCCAGTTCATAACTGCAACCAGGATGACGATGTTAGATTTGCATGAAGTGATGATCTCTCTCTTTTCCTCTTCTCACATCCCACCATCCCTCCCCTAATCCCTGAGTTTAGCTGCACTTTTGCTCGCCAGTTTGTTAAAGTAAGGTTAAGAAATGTATGCTCTCAGAAACCTTTGTACACATCTATACTGAGGGTGCGGTTTCCTGAATAGTTGTAGATTGCTTCTCACTAAACTCGACAGTCGTTACAGTCATTAATCATTTTATCAGAACGTTGCCAGGCTTCCATGAAATGGAGTAAACTGCCTGAATCAAAGAAAATCCAATTAGTTTCTTCACTGAAATAAAATTAGTGCACATTGCATTTCTGGGTTTGGATATATAACTTAAGTATCATAGATGAACTTTGTGTTTAGATTAAACTTGAGATTTTCCTCCAAATTCCCCCTTCCTTCTTCCTTTATGATTTTTAAAAATTTGTTCATTGAATGGTGAATATTGCTGGCAAGGCTGCATTTATCGCCCATCTCTAGTAGCCCTTGAGAAGGTGGTGGTGAGCTCCCTTCTTGAACTGCTGCAGTCCACGTGGTGTAGATGCGTCCTCTATACTGTTAGGGAGGGAATGTTCCCTTCTCCAGTTTACCGGTTCATCCCGTGTAGCTATCCACTCTTCTTTGCCAACAGTGTTATAAGTTGCTTTTAAATCGGCTTTCATTTGTTACAACTGTGTCGTGGCAGCAGTAGCCTAGAGTAACCTGCTCTTTCTGGGATAAAAATTAAAAAAATTAGATCCTGGCCTAATAGTTCCTTCTAGGTATTAATTGTTCTACATCTAGTCAGACCTCAAAGCTTAAAGTAGGTGCAATGATACTAATATAATTTGCCCACTATACCTGTTGGATGGTTTATATAAATCTTACTGGATGCTGACCTCTAGCAGTTCTGCATTCTTTCAGCACTGCACTTATATGTCAGTCCAGATTTTGTGCTCAAGGATCTGGAGTGGGGCTTGAACCCACAACCCACTGACTCAGAGACAAGAGTGCTACCAGCTGAGCTCTGACTGATAATTTGAATGCTAATACGCTTCTGTGATATATTTAAACTCAAATTCCTGAACTATTATCATCGCCAAATGGATATCTGTGAAAGTTCTGGTGTATGTTTAGTGGGCTCTGGTATTTGTCCAATTGGCTTTCTTCATATATGATGAGTGTTGGAAGGCAGGAGTGTGGGGAACACATTACAGCCGATCCTAATTCTTTCTTCAAACAACATCTGTGCAAATGCACCACTAGCAGTGGTCAGTGGAGTAGGAGATTGAACCTTGGCCATATGCAAAGCATTATATGCTGCATCAACGTTGTGAAAGACATTCCTCCATAATTGACTCTGCAACCAAAGGAGATGGTTGTTCCCTATTTATCTAGTTTAAACCTTTATCATTTTTAAAGACCTCTGTTAAATCTCTTGGCTTTTCCTGCTCCTCACATCTCTTATCATAATTATAGTTTCACATCCCTGGAATCAACTTGATGAATCTACACTATGCACATTCTTTGGCTATAATTTCCATTCTATGATGGATCACTGAAAATAACATGCTGTATCTAACTGTGGCTTAATCAGTGGATTGTATTGTACAAATTCGTTATTACTTTATTATATTCTGTGCCCCCATTTATAAAATTTTACGATTCATTCTAGGGAAATGGCATTGCTGGCAAGACCAGTATTTCTTTCCCATCCTTACTGCCCTTTAGTAGGTAGTGGTGAGATACTTTTTTTGAACCTCTGCAGTCCTTGTGAAGGTGCCCATTCAATGTTAGTGCTGTTAGGTAGGGAGTTCCAGGATCTAACCCAGTGACAATGAAGAGGCAGCAGTATTTGTCCTATGTTAGTGTGGATGTGACTTGGTAAGGAGTATGGTGTTCACACACACCTGCTGCCCTTGTCCTTCTAGGTGGTGGAGGGTATAGATTTAGTGTCCATTATAAACTTTCAAATAGTGAGGAAGAGGTTTGTAGACAAATGAAAAAGACTTATGAAAGTAAAGAGTGTCATAGTTTGGAGTCCTGACAGCGCTATCAGAGAGGTTCAAAATAGAGAGGGGTTCTTTGAACATGCTCAGGATTGCTTTTTAAATCAGTATGTTACAACCCCAATAAAAAAAGACATCATCTAGACTTCTGTACTAACAAAGCAGAGCAAGAAAATTACCTGAGACAAGGGAGCAGTGAGAGACTAGTGAACAAAGCATTAGGTCTACAATCAGAGTAGATAAAAGAAAAAAGTCAAAAACTAAGGTGGAGAATTGAGATAAAGGCAATTTTTGGAGACACAAAGGAGGAGCTTTAGATAGAGATGTTGACAAGTAAAACAGCAAAGTAGCAGTGGGAAATAATTAAGCATACCAGGATAGGGTACAGACTCAAAACATTCGAATCAGGCCAGAATACCATGGATGAATGAAGTCAATAACAGACTTTTAACATTGAGGCTATTAATTAAAAACCTAAGGAAGAGTTTGAAAGAAGCTTGGCTATAAACATAAATGGAAATAGCAAATGATTTTATAAGCGCATCAAACCTAAGACTAGTGAAAGAAGAGATGGGGACTGAACAAATTGAAGATATAAGCACTCTTGTAGGAGAGAATAAAGAAATAACTGGCAGTTTGCTTCTGTATTTACAGAGGAAGATGAAGGAAGGGCTGCAGGAGTAACAGAGGAAGACATGGAAAAACCACTATTAAATATAAACATTAAAAAGGAAATGGCAGCAAGAGGGTTAATGGGACTTAAGTCTGGATAGTTCACTCTCTAATATTGGTTAGTGGGGCGGTGGGAGGAGGTGAGGTTGGTGTTGACAAAGCAGAAACACTAACCATGATTTATTAAAACTTGTTCGCATGCAAGAGTTGTAGCAAAGGACATGAGCATGGCAAATTTTGCAACTTCTTTAAAAAAAAGTATAAATTGGGTAAATATAGATCAGTCAAGCTCTTATTGGAAATAGGAAAAATGGTAATTAAAGCCAGTCAGACCTCAGTTGCATGCATTCTTTCCTCTGAGTCAGGAGGTCATGGATTCAAGCCCCACTCTGGAGAATTGAGCACATAATTCAAGCTCTCCCCTCAGTGTAGTACTGAGGGAATGTTACACTGTCAGAGGTACTGTCTTTTTAGATGAGGCCCCTTCTGCCTGCTCATGTGAATGCAAAGGATCTCTTGCCACTATTCAGAGAAGAGTTCGGAAAATTTTACCAGTAACCTGACGAACATTTATGTCTCAACCAAAACTGCCAAAAATATTATTTGGTTATCTATTTAAGTACTGTTTATGAGACTTTGCAATGTGCAAATTAGCTGCCATTTTTCCCACGTTATAACAGTGACTGTAGTACAAGTTGTTCTTACAGTGCTTTAAGATGTCCTGACAACATAAGCAGTGCTACAAAGTGCAAGTACTTTTCTTCTTTCTTTACTTAGATACAAATAATCAGAGGCATTTGTAAATAAAGTTCACTTTTCACTAATCTAACTATTTTGATGAAATTACCAAGCATGTAGACAAAAGGGGATAAACTGGGTGTGGTATCTTTGAAAACCATTTTGATAAAGTATCGTAGAGGAGACTAAATACAGACATTAAAGTGGTGTTGGCTTGCGCTGAGTGCTGACTGATAGGATAGAAAGCAGAAAGGGGAAATGAAAATTTTTAAGTTTGGCAAAATGTAGGATATGTGCTGGGACCCTTGTGTTCTGTATTGATAAATAAATTGGACATAGAACTTACAATTTATATGGTGCCTTTCACAGATTTTTCATTGTGATGTCCAAAAGCATTTTACAGCTAAGTACGTACTTTTGAGATGCAGTCATTGGTGTAATGTAGGAAGTATAGCAGTAAATTTGCACACAGTAAGCTCCCACAAACAGCAATTAATGTCCTAATCATCTGTTTTGGGTATTAATTGAGGGATAAGTGTTGGCTGGGATACTTCCTCTATCCTTCATTGAAAAAGTACATCCACCTAAGAGACTCAGTGGGTTGTTTCATCTCATTAGGCAAGGAAGAGAGAAGAAATAAGGTTGACAGTAATCCTGAGGTCTGAGAAAATGATTTTTTGAAGCCCAGTATTCTGATTTCTTAGTAATAAACAGGAGGTGAGATAGCATGAATTAAATATTTTCTGCAATAATTGTGCCAATGTTGTGGATAAAATCAGCTTTGACATTTTTGACACTTTAGCTGGATTGCTGTAGCGATGGGGAAGGAAATAATATTTGACATTATAACACAATTACAGAGCTCATCGAAGCCTCAACACTTATAGAATATTGCAGACTAGGAGCATGTGAGTTGGGGCAACAGCTCTCCAAACAGTGAACTCCTAATCTCTGCTCCTCCGTTCAACTATAAATAAACCCCATGTATTTTGATATCGCACCAAACTAGCCGGGCAATATCATTACTATAAAGTGTTCTTAAAGTGCTTTTGGGATTATTTGTCCTTACACTACATGTAATCTTTACTGACTACTTATTCATACATCACGTTCAGTTTTGGCATGCCTGGAATGTTAGAATACAAGGGAAGTATGAGGCCTGTTATGGGTGTAGTGACTTCCTTACACTAAGAGGGACCATTAGCCGTCTATGGCATTGTTTTCTCAGTGAGTGGGGAGTGCCCTCTAGCGTCTTGGACTGCCAGTTATCACCAAATTTAACCTTACAAGAATGCATGTAACACCAGTTGTCAGAGTTTACCATGTCTAGGGGTTTGGGGTAGTTGGGTTTGCGGATTTTATAACATTTGATTTTCATCTTGGAAGGAAGTTCAGGTTGAAGCTAATGATGAGGTGTATATTATTGGGTGGGAACTCTCCACCCCACAGCCTTTGGTGGTGCTGTGAACAATAACATTTTTTAAAAAAGCTCCCTCCAATTTTTTTAGGCCATCCAATATTGTTTGGTTCCATGAATGCTGACTTCTCTAAAATCCAGTCCAGTTGGCTCTTCTCCATCAATCAATATCTATAAGTTATTTAACAGTGTAGAGCATCACAGCCCAGCCCAGTTCTGTATGTCAACAGATGTTCATGTGTATTCACTTACAACAGCAATGGTGACCTGATCATTAGTTTTTTTGCCTTTTCGGATTAGGGCCAGCCAGACCAATTGCAGCATCCTTGCCCCTGTGTTACCTGATATTAGTAATGGTGCTTCCTTCAAGTATTGTCCCCCTCTACTTCAAATTGTCATTATCATCTCTCCCTTCAAAAATACCAATCCCAAACCCCTCTAACCTTGGAAACTACCTTCCAATCTCATGCTGCCAGGCTGGATGGGGCTGTGCTTACCTAGTAATAGACAGAGAATCACCTGCAATGCCTTCTCTTCTCCCTGCACAGCTTAACAGTGGTAGGCTTCCGTCTCATAAGACGGTAGTTTGTGTCGTAGTGATCAACTCAATGGTCAGCGTTGCCTGGTGTGGCTCAGGAGCCCCTCTCTGGCATGACAGTCTCTACTGCATTTACTGCTGAGGAAGACAGTGAGCTGAGAAGGTGCAAATTTGTAGGTCTCTATTTTCTCTGGGCCCTCTTCTCAGCCGGCTCAGCTTCTCGTTTCTGTTCAGCTCTTCCAATGCCCATCCAAACAATGAGGCTCTAGGGGTCATGGGCGATGGTGACCGTCTCCCAAATATCAGCGTCAATATCCGCCACCTTCATATTTCCCTTGTAGGTGTCATTGTAGCAGTGGCTTGGACGCCCAGGAGGTATAAGGCTGTCAACTATCCAATGAACATGGCCAAGCCAGTATTGACGTCGTTGGCTTAGTAATGAGTATATGCTGATGGATTTAGCATGCTCCAGAACCTCTGAGTTGGTTATCTTGCCCTGTTAAGAGATACAGAGGATACATCTGAGGCAGCAAAGGTGGAAACCATTGAAACATTTTTCCTACCAGGTATATGTTGTCCAGTTCTCTCTACTGTGGAGGAGTGGCTGAGGACGCAAGTTTGGTAGACTTGCAGTTTGGTGTTCTCAGTCAGGTTAATGCTCCACATGCTCTTACTCAGTTTGGACATAACAGCTGCAGCTTTTGAGATGCATGTTGATTTCAGCATTGTGACAGATTGCTGGTGATTATGGAGCCCAGATATCTGAGGCTGTCAACAACTTGATAGTTGTCATATTGTCACTGCTGATAGGTGGCAGTATGGTAACATCCTGGACCATGACATTTCTCTTCCTGAGGCTGATGGTCAATCCAAACTCCTTACAGGCGTGAGAAAGTCTGTCCATTTGCTGCTGCAGGCCTATGGAGTTCCCCTGTATCGAGTGTTAGTGCAACATTCTCAGTGTAGAGCAGCTCTCTGTTGAGGACTTGGCACACATTTATCTTGGATCTCAGGCGAGCAAGGCTGAATAGCTTTCCATTAGTTCTGGTATGTAAGTAGACACCCTCTGTAAATGACCTGAAAGCATATGATAACAGCAAAGAGAAGAGAGTTGCTCTATGCTGACAATACCGCATGAACATTCTAAAAAAAAGTGTCGGTGCCAGAACACAACCCTGTTTGACTCCACTACGAATCTCAAAGGGTTCCGATGTTGCCCCATCATTGCTGACCTTGCCCATCGTGTTGTCCTGGAAAGAAGAGATCACATTGAGCAGATTCGGCAGGCAACCAATTTTCTCCAGCAGCTTAAGTTGACCCTCTCTGCTCACATAGTCAGATGCTTTGGTGAGGTCGATGAAGGTAATATATAAAACAAATCTGCATGGAAATTACAGAGAAGTGCAAGGACTGTAGATTAGCAATAATGGTGGACTTTAGTTATCCTAACATAAACTGGATAGCAATACTATGGGAAGAGCTTCTAAAGTGTGTTCAGGAGAATTTTCTAGATCTAAAGAGGCATTGCTGGATCTGGCTCCGGGGACTGAGTCAGGTCAAGTGGATCAGTCGTCAGTCAGTAG
The DNA here is from genome assembly GCF_017639515.1 of Carcharodon carcharias. Taxonomy (NCBI): domain Eukaryota; kingdom Metazoa; phylum Chordata; class Chondrichthyes; order Lamniformes; family Lamnidae; genus Carcharodon; species Carcharodon carcharias. Next base: position 25,216,647 of record NC_054471.1, read on the forward strand.
GGGAACATTTAGGAAACAGTGATCATAGCTAACCTAAACCTTTGATACTACTGAAAAGGACAAGGAGAAATCTTTAAGTAAAAATACTTAATTGGAGGAGGGCCAATTTCAGTGGGTTGAGAGCAGCAATGTCCATGAGTAAATTTGGATTGAAGATTGGCAGATAAAGTTGTAACAGAGCAATGGGCTGCCTTCAAAGAGGTGATAGTTCAGGAAAAGTCGAGGTACGTTCCCACGAGGGGGAATGTTAGGGCAAACAAATCCTTGGAGAAACCTTAGTTGAAGGGTTAGTCATGAGGGGACAAAAGTTCAAGGTGAGGGGCACAGGAGGTTTAGGGGGGATGTGAGGAAAAACTTTTTTATCCAGAGGTGACGGTCTGGAATGCGCTGCCTGGGAGGGTGGTGGAGACGGGTTGCCTCACATCCTTTAATAAATACCTGGATGTGCACTTGGCACATCATAACATTCAAGGCTATGGGCCAAGTGCTGGTAAATGGGATTAGGTAGGTAGGTCAGGTGTTTCTCACGTGTCAGTGCAGACTTGAAGGGCCGAAGGGCTTCTTCTGCACTGTGTGATTCTGTAAAGAGAAGGAGAGTAAGATGGATAAAGTGATTTGGTAAAGTGTCACATCAAAAGTTATTGCCAAGCCCCTACCAAGCTGTTCCAGTACAGCTACAACAGTGGCATCTACCCAGCTATGTGAAAAATTGCCCCGGTATGTATAGAAAGCAGGACAAATCCAACCCAGCCAATTACCGCCCCATCAGTCTACTTTCCATCATCAGTAAAGTAATGGAAGGGCTCATCAACAGTGCTATCAAACGGCACTTGCTTAGCAATAACCTGCTCACTGATGCCCAGTTTGGGTTCTGCCAGGGCCCCTAGGTTCCTGACCTCATTACAGCTTTGGTTGAAACATGGATAAAAGAGCTGAACTCCCGAGGTGAGGTGAGATGAGAGTGACTGTCCATTACATCAAGACCTCATTTGATGGAGTGTGGCATCAAGGAGCCCTGGCAAAACTAGAGTCAATGGGAATCAGGGGGAAAACTCTCCGCTGGGTGCAATCATACCTAGAGGAAAATGGTTGTGGTTGTTGGAGGTCAGTCATCTCAGCTCCAGGACATCATTGCAGGAGTTCCTCAGGGTAGTGTCCTAGGCCCAAACATCTTCAGCTGCTTCGTCAATGACCTCCCTTCCATCATCAGGTCAGCAGTGGGGATATTCGCTGATGATTGGACAATGTTCAGCACCATTCGTGACTCCTCAGGTACTGAAGCAGTCCATATCCAAATGCAGCAAGATCTGGACAATATCCAGGCTTGGGTTGACAAGTGACAAGTAACATTCATGCCACGCAAGTATCAGGCAATGACCGCCTCCAACAACAGAGAATCCAACCAGCGCCCCTTGATGTTCAATGGCATTGCAATCATTGAATCCCCCACTAACAACATCCTGGGAGTTACCATTGACCAGAAAGTGAACTGGACTAGCCACGTAAATACTGTGGCTACAAAAGTAGGTCAGAGGCCAGAAATCCTGTGATGAGTAACCCCCATTCTGACTCCCCAAAGCCTGTCCGCCATCTACAAAGCACAAGTCAGGAGTATGATGGAATACTCTCCACTTGCCTGGATGAGTGCAGCTCCCACAACACTCGAGAAGCTTGACCGTCTAGAACAAAGCAGCCTACTTGATTGGCACCACAGCCACAAACATTCATTCCCTCCACCAGTGACGCACAGTAGCAGCAGTGTGTACCATCTACAAGATGCACTGCAGGAATTCACCAAGTCTCCTTCAACAGCACTTTCCAAACCCACGGCCGCTACCATCTAGAAGGACAAGGGCAGCAGATAGATGGCAACTCTACCACCTGGAAGTTCCCCTCCAAGTGACTTACCATCCTGTGTTGGAAATATATCGCCATTCCTTCACTTTCGCTGGTCAAAATCTAGGAACTCCCTTCCTAACAGCACTGTGGGTGCACCTACACCACATGGACTGCAGTGGTTCAAGAAGGCAGCTCACCACCACTTCAAGGGCAACTAGGAAGGGCAATAAGCGCTGGCCCAGCCAATGAAGCCCACATTCTGTGAATGAATAAAAAATAACCCCACCATCTCTCTTGACTCCTCCATAGTCTTTAAAATGTCAGACTGCATGTTCTACATCCAGTACTGGATGAGCAGAAACTTGCTTCAACTTAAACATTGGAAGATTGAAACTAATATCTTCGGATGCCCGCATTCTCCAGTCCCTAGCTGCTAACTCCATCCTTCTCTGTTGCAACTGTCCTAGGCTGAACCAAATTGTTTGTAACCTCATTGTTATTTTTTTGATTCATTTACGGGATGTGGGCATTGCTGGCTAGGCCAGCATTTATTGAGGTGAATCCGCAGAAGGTGGTGAGCTGCCTTCTTGAACTACTGCAGTTCCTGTGTTGTAGGTGCACCCATAGTGCTTTTAGGGAGGGAGTTCCAGGATTTTGATGCAACGACAGAGGCGATTATTTCCAAGCCAGGATGGTGAATAGCTCTGAGATGGTGGTGTTCCCATCTATCTACTGTCCTTGTCCTTCTAGGTGGTAGTGGCCATAGGTATGGAAGGTGCTGTCTCAGGAGCCTTGGTGAGTTTCTGCAGTGCATCTCGTAGATGGTACACACTGCTGTCACTGTACGTTGGTAGTGGAGAGAGTGAATGTTTGTGGACTAGGTGCCAATCAAGTGGGCTGCTATGTCCTGGACAGTGTCAGGTTCTTGAGTGTTGTTGGAACTGCACTCATCCAGGCAAGTGGAGAGTATTCCATCACACTCCTGACTAGTGCCTCGTAAATTGTTGTCAGGCTTGGGGGAGTCAGGAGGTGAGTCACTCGTCGCAGGATTCTTCGCCTTTAACCTGCTCTTGTAGCCGCAGTATTTATATGGCTGGTCCCGTTCAGTTTCTGGTCAATGGTAACCCCCAGGATGTTGACAATTGGAGATCCAATGATGGTAATGCCATTGAATATCATAGGGAGACGGTTAGATTCCCTCTTGTTGGAGATAGTCATGGCCTGGCACATGTGTGGCGCAAATGTTACTTGCCACCTGTCAGTCCAAGGCTGAATATTGTCTAGGTCTTGCTGCATTAGGACATGGCTGCTTTGGTATCTGAGGAGTCATGAACGGTGCTGAACATTGTGCAATCATCAGCGAACATCCCCACTTCTGACCTTATGATGGAAGAAAGGTTCATGAAGCAGCTAAAGATACCTGGGCTGAGGACACTACCTGAACAGCTCTGCACCACCTTCTGCGGATTCACCTCAATAAATGCTGGCCTAGCCAGCAATGCCCACATCCCGTAAATGAATCAAAAAAATAACACCAAGGTTATAAACAATTTGGTTTGGCCTAGGACAGTTGCAATGGAGAAGGATGGAGTTAGCAGCTAGGGACTGGAGAATGCTGGAGTCCGAAGATATTAGTTTCACTCTTCCAATGTTTAAGTTGAAGCAAATTTCCACTATTCATCCTTCCCAACACTGAGACCCATTGAAGAAGAGTCATATGAACTCGAATGTTAACTCTGTTTCTCTGTCCACAAATGCTGCTAGACCTGCCGAGATTTTCGAGAATTTTCTATTATTACTTCAGATTTCCAGCATCTGCGGCATTTTGCTTTTATCCCGCTATTTACACCTCTGTAATATTGCCCAACTCTACCGCTGTCCCAGCTTGTCTGCTGCTGAAACACTCAACCTTGCCTTTGTTACCTCTGGGCCTGACTATTCAAACGCATTCCCGAATGGCCGATGGAAGCAATTTTGGCTGTTATGGGAGTCTTGGTCTAGAGGCATGGTTTAAATATTAGAGCCAGAACTTCAGGAGTGAAAGCAAAATACTGCAGATGCTGGAAATCTGAAACAAAAACAGAAAATGCTGGAAAATTTCAGCAGGTCTAACAGCATCTGTGGAGAGAGGAATAGAGTTAACGTTTCGAGTCCGTATGACTCTTCAGAGAGTTAAATTCTTTCTGTCTCTATCTCTTTCTGTCTCTATCTCTTTCTGTCTCTATCTCTTTCTGTCTCTGTCTCTATCTCTCTGTCTCTATCTCTCTGTTTCTGTCTCTTGTCTCTGTCTCTCTGTCTCTATCTCTCTGTCTCTCTCTCTGTCTCTATCTCTCTCTCTCTCTCTCTGTCTCTCTCTGAAGAGTCGTACGGACTCAAAACGTTAACTCTGTTTTTGTCTCCACAGATGCTGTTGGACCTGCTGAGTTTTACCAACATATTCTGTTTTTGTTTCAGGAGTGAAATTAGGAAGTATTTTTTACATAGAAAGGGCGGTAGAAGTTTGTATTCGCTTCCACAAACAGCAATTGACAGTAGATTAATTGTAAATTTTAAAATTGAGATTGATAGATTTTGGTTAACCAGCAAAAAAGGCATATGGGGCAAAAGAAAGCATATGGAGTTAGGTAGCAAATCAGCTATCGGCTTGAGGTGCTAAATAACCTAGTCCTGCTCCTATGTTACTATTTAGACCAATTGATAAGGGAGGTGACCCTTATGGCTCAATGTATATTGATATTACAAAAATGTTCCCATATGCCCAGTTGTGATGATGAGGAATCCTTTCTATGACTGGATGCCAAATGGTGGTACAAGGATGATTCTTGTGGTGAAGTGCCTAACTAAGGCGATGCACAGAGAACTCCTGTAGCTAACTCTCAATCATTGCCCAGGGTAATGCTCTGGGGACCTGGGTTCGAATCCCTCCACAGCAGATATTGATATTTGAATCTTTTTTAAAATCTGGAATTAAAAAGCCTAATGATGACCACCTCATTGCCGATTGTTGTAAAAACCCATTTGGTTCGCTAATGTCCTTTAGGGAAGGAAATCTGCTGTCCTTACCTGGTCTGGCCTACATGTGACTCCAGACCCACAGCAATGTGGTTGACTGTCAAAAAATTAGGGATTGGCAATAAATGCTGGCCTAGCCAGCAACGCCCACATCCAGTGAACAATTTAAAAAAAAAAAATTATGATCCCTGTGGCTAAATCATGATGGAACAAGAATGTTCCTGGTGATTATGTCTATTGGTGATTATCCAGAAATGTATTCAATTTGTTGATTATACAGGAATGTTCCCTGGAGCTGTCATGTGATGATGGTATGGGGATATTCCCCGTGGCTGTCGAGTGGTCACAGTAAGGAGGATATTCTCTGTGGCTGTCAAGTGCTGACAGTATGGGGATGTTCCCTGTAGCTGCTGAATGGTGATAGTAAGGAGGATATTCTCTGTGGCTGTCGAGTGCTGACGGTACAGGGATATTCCTTGTGGCTGTCAAGTGGTGATTATTTAATGATATTTGCTGTGAACTAGATGTCTAATCACTATACAGAGAGCGTTCCCTGTTGCCAGGTGTCTATCACTGATTGTACAGGGAGATTCCGTATTGCCAGGTGTCTGTCACTGATTGTATAGGGAGATTCGCTGTTGCCAGGTGTCTGTCACTGATTGTACAGGGAGATTCGCTGTTGGCAGGTGTCTATCACTGATTGTACAGGGAGATTCGCTGTTGGCAGGTGTCTGTCACTGATTGTACAGGGAGATTCGCTGTTGGCAGGTGTCTATCACTGATTGTACAGGGAGATTCCTTTTGCCAAGTGCCTATCACTGATTGTACAGGGAGATTCCTTGTTGCCAAGTGTCTATCACTGATTGTACAGGGAGATTCCCTGTTGCCAGGTGTCTATCATTAACTGTACAGGGAGATTCCGTATTGCCAGGTGTCTGTCACTGATTGTACAGGGAGATTCGCTGTTGCCAGGTGTCTATCACTGATTGTACAGGGAGATTCCTTGTTGCCAAGTGTCTATCATTGATTGTACAGGGAGATTCCTTGTTGCCAGGTGTCTATCACTGATTGTACAGGGAAATTCGCTGTTGCCAGGTGTCTATTACTGATTGTACAGGGAGATTCGCTGTTGCCAGGGGTCTATCACTGATTGTACAGAGAGAAAATAGAAATAGCCGAAGTTCAGAAGCAGTGCAGCAACTCAATGAAACTGACCTGACAAACCAGCTTTATAAAAAAAATTGGAACTCAGCCTGAAGGTTCTTATTTTTTAAAATCGATCTTTCAGGCCTACAGCTGTGCCTCTGGCTGCTCAGAGAGGACAACAAGAAAATCCATTTAGAGGAACGAGGCATGGCTCACCACCCCCCAGTCACCAGCCCTGGACTCTGGTGTTTGGCACCACCTGCAACCCCCCCCCCCCAGTTCCCAGGCCCTGCATCTATGCAGTGCTTTCCTCTTTGAGAATAGTTATCGTCATCCCGTAATACCAAGTGACTGTGTGCTTGCTATTGACTCAAGCCTATTGTAAAAAGCCATTTATTAGTTGTGCAATGAAAAGCAGCCACTGTGAAATTACACGGCCTTCAATCTGGTAAATGCCAATTACTGTGATGTAAAAATCTTTCCTGTCCCAGGTTCACAAGTAGTAGAACAGATGAAGTGGTGTGATGTGTGCAGGGTATTTTTCTGTTACTTGGAGTTCATTGAGTGTTTGGATTCCTGTTTTGCGAGAGTATGTGCTTAGAGAAAATCTTGCTACTTTTTAATTTCAATAACATTTTTTTATATGGAGTGCAGGTAACTTAATTCAAGGGAAGAACTTGCATTGTATAACTCTTTTCACATCCTCAGGATAACCCAAAGCTCCTAAACCTTTGAATTACTTTTGAAATGTAGCCACTCTTAAAAGGCAAATACAGTGTGTGTAGCAAGTTTGCATGAATGGCAAGTCGCAAATAATCAATAAATCTTTTTTGGATGAATGTTGGACAGGATATTAGGAAAACTGTGTAATCCTTTGAATAGTGCCTTGGGATCTTTTGCCCTCACCTGATATGGCAATGGCACCCCTAAGCATGCAGCGCACGCAGTCTCCACAGGAGTGCTAGCCTAGATTATGTGTTCAAGCCTGAGTGGTGTTGAATCAGAGGTGACAGTGTTATTGCTGAGCCAAACTGACAGCTCTTTTTATAATACCCTGGAACCTGTAACATATAGCTGAACCACCAGAGCAGTATTTACTGCATTTATTTTATATATTTATTCTTTGGATGTAAATGTCTCTGGCAAGGCTGGCATTCACTGCCCATCCTAGTTACCCTGAGAAAGTGGTGATGAGCCTTCTACTTGAAAAGTGGTGGCAGTTTGATACAACTGAGTGGCTTACTAGACCACTTGAGAGGCAGTACAAGTCAAATCATGTTGGTGTAGTCTGGAATTATATACAGGTCAGACTGGGTAAGGACAACTCCCAAATCCCTTGCCAGAAAGAGGTACAAAACATTAAGTTATACCTTTCTAAACAGCTCAAAACATTATTTTATTTTCTGACTTTAACAACATTCTCCTTTTCCCTCAAAGAATTCTAAAATAAGGTATAAACCTGCTTTTGAGCTTCCCTTTTGAATTTGTGTTCACTGCCTTAGCTGGATCCTGGAGTTTACTTTTTCAAGTAAATAATTGTCAAGTTATTTGAAACTATTACAGAGACAGTGATTTGGTTCAGTGAGCAGAGACTGTGATTTATTCAATGAATAGTGGCATCTTTGATGTAAGCCTTTTGAATAGCTAGACGAAGTAACTGAATACAAAGATTTCTTTGCCAAAAGAGGAACAGTTGGCAGGGAACCCAATTTTGGTCTTTTGAATATGATTTCTGTTGGACTGTTAATAAGCAATGTTGTTTTTTGGCACCCTCCATTACTCCAACCATGCTATCCTAAATGACCTTGAGCAAATTGTCCATCTTTTGACCCATGCTCCAATCATCCTGCTAAACGACCTAATCTCTTAGCCTTAAATCCAAATTTTTACAGTATCTTTCTCTCCATTGCTGGGTTCTGCTGACCACTGTCTCAGATCGGCCCCTTGCAGAAAGTCCACACTCTGTAAGCCAGTTCTGTTTTATTTGCCATTGTAAGCTGGTCAGCTATGCTTTGAAGGATTGTTTTGTGTTTTTTCACTCCTCTGATTGCTGCTTTACTCCTTTGATATTTCTATCTGTGTCATTGGAGTGACAGAGGATATTTTCCCTTGCTTTCTCACTCTTCACTGAATATGACACTGCCTTTCGCTACAATTCTGCCTTCTAATCTTATGTGTTTTAAGAATGGAGTGTGATTGTACAACTGCATCTTAATTACTTAGAAGCAAGCAGAAATCAACTTCATCTCTGAAAATCCACTGTTAAAGTTGCTAAATGTAACTTTAATGAAAAGAATTAGCATCTTCCTTTTCTTACAGTCACTGTTCCATTTAGCTTCTTGCCAAAACTGCCACTTGAAACCTTTGCACTTCCTGTCTTCCATCTCTCACTTGCAGAGAATCCCTGTACTTGGAGGTTAACTTTACAAAGAATGGGCAAAGTGGCTAATCAGGATGCATCAAGTAAAGCAGCCTGTTGCTGCTCCACTAGTTCCACAGCTGGTAAACTGAGTAGATTGCAGTTCTATGTTCCTGCCCAGCTGCAGCTTGATTCCATTTTACAGGCAGCCTGTGGTGCAAAGATGGACACATTCATCCCAGCATTGTGCCCATGTGAAGGCAGTCGGAGCTATTGTTAGTCACCTCTATCAAATACATAAGTTATAAAAAAGAGTCCTGCGGAAATACACCTGAACAGGATAATACTCTCTCATTCTGAATTTCAGGAAACCTTTTAATCTTTTAAACTTGTGGGAAAGACATGGTTCCATTCTCGATGTTTACTATTCCTGTTGGTATCTGTCGACATAAAATATTTTGCTTTATTGATGCCAAATTCTACAGTCCTGATGTTGGCATAGTTATGCAATATGTATAGACTTACAATGCTATTTAATAGCTGACGAAGAACTGCCATTACTATGGCTATCATTATTTAAGGAATAAAAACAAAAATCACAGGAAAAACTCAGCAGGCAGCACCTGTGGAGAGAGAAACAGAGTTACAGTTTTGAGTCCATATAATTTCTCTTCAGTGCTGAAGAGAGGTAGAAATGTGATGAGTTTTATGCTGTTGAAAAGAGGAGGTAGAGCACAATAGGTGGCCAGGGATGACAAAGATGCCATGGACACAAGACAAAGGGAATGGTAATAATAGTGCTAAAGACTGAAGCAGGTGTTAAAGACCAGATAGTAGAATGTGTTAATAGCAGAACAAGGGTCAGCGCTTTCAGAGAGCAAGACATGTATTGCTCCTGATACTGAGTGAGACTGACAAGCTTAGTGTACAATCGGTTGTGTTAGAAGCCACCCTTACTTATCATTTTCATATCAGCTTATATAACTAAACTTCTGTATACTTCAATGACGCCATGTACATATACCAAACAGATCTGGAAGGTTGCAGGCTCTGTTGGTCAACATCACTTGGTTAGTTGATCTCAGTTAGATGAACAGCTGGGTACCACTGTTACTCTACTGTCCTCAGTTTGGGGGTGGCTGATAACACGATTCACCATTCTAGGTATATAGTGATTGCTACAGGACATTTTCCTGACTGAGGAAAGGATTGGGGTTGACTGAAAGTAGTTCTTAAGTAGTCTACAAAGACTTGCTCTGTGGGCTGTCATGCCAAATGAATCACTGGCAGCTATAGATCAGTGTGGAACAGTACTGCAGCATGAGGTTGAGCCTTGGGTGGGAGGAAGGGAGGAGAGCAGCCTCCGTTTATAGTCAAGGTTGGAGAGAACACCATGGGTTTTGCTACATTTGGGGTTCTACATAAACACAAGCTGCCGAGTAGGAGATGGGAATGATCAAAAGTGAGGGAAGGAAGTTTAAAGCTGAAGGCATTGGCTTTTCGAAGGCTTTCGAAAGAAGACAGATTAGCAAAGTGGAGTGGCCTCCACTCATTTGTCCATTCCTTCCAAAAAGTGTTTTTTAATGCCTCAATAGACTCTTAAATGAAAAGACTTTGGGCAACTCCTAACTGCATTGGAAAATATAATGAAAGTAGTAGTTTAGGTCCTAAAAGGAATTCAGCAATCATGCCACGCAACCATTTACCTAATAATGGTTGAATTCTGAATTTTTATCTGATTTGCCGCTGGCTTTGGCGGAGGCTTTCGCCTGCTATTGTTCATACCTCTAACAAAGATTCATCCTGTAATCAAATCCTTCATTAATGTATCATTGGCTGTACGCCTGTTTGATGGCTTCACTGAAGGTTAATGTGTCTTTGATTACTTATATAAATTGAGTGATTTTGGATCGGGAATGTCTAGAGGCGGATATAATCTTTCTTACTGTGAGCAACACCATAAAAGATCTATACTACATCAATAATGTTACTTTTAGCCTGTCCTTTGTTGTCTCTCCTGTGTGCTACGTCTAACACCATATCTGTAGACTGAACTATGCTTGTCTTAAAAAAGAAGTGGACCAGATGAGCATGTAACTTAGAAAAAAATCAAAGCTGCAATTTTTTTTGCGGTAGTGTGGTGGGACGAGTTGGACAAAAATGCATGCAGTGATTCTGAGGCACATCCTGTTTGTGTGAGATCGTATCAGTTCAGTACAGGTGATACTTTGCCTGGAGATGAACCTTCTGCAGTCTTTAAAACTTGTTCTTGTCTTGTTGCAGGGACATCAAACCAGACAACATTCTCCTGGATGTAAATGGGCACATCCGACTAGCAGACTTTGGCTCCTGTCTCAAACTCATGGAAGATGGAACAGTAAGTTATGAGGTTATCACTTATAAAGCATTTGTACTCACTTAAATTGCAGACGTGAGCACTGAACTATTTTCCAATGTTTTTTTTTAATCCAAGTTGGTTTGCATGTTTGGATGCAGAGTAAAGATTGTACCATAGCCATGGCAAATTCTTAACCCTAACTTCTGTAGAGCTTCTCCCCTCCTCTGGATCTTAAATTCCCCACCACCCCCCACTTCATCATTCCCATGACATTCCATTTCCTACACCAGCTGTTTTGGAGACCTCACTCTATGCTGAGAGGCCCCAGCTCTCTGAGCTGTCAAATTCAGTGTGCAGCCAAGCAAAAGTAGAACCATTACAACTTATGTCATTTTGATTAAGTAATATAACTTTTTTATTATCCAGTTTGATTTATACCAGTAACAAAAATACCTCACCAAAACATACAGGAATGAAACCTTTCATAAAGCATGATTCAAAAAGTCAGCCAGCTGGGTATTGTCGGAGTTCAATACCTCCTATGCTCAATATCTGCCTGGCCATGGTTTTACACTAGTGCTGCATGTTATGGTGCTCTCTGTTTTTGTGTTAATTTTGAGCTTCTAGTATCCTTACTTAAATAAATGCTACATCTAATTGTATGTGTAAATAAGTGCATATTTTTTATAATAGTTCTTAAACTATAACCTTTATGACAATAATGGGGCTACTTTTGGTAGATGAGCTAGATGAGCTAAATAGCTTCCCCTTTCTGTACATATCTTTGTGATATACTCATGACAAGTTCCTTTTTCATTCCAGCGAACGATTTCTCTACTCAGCAAGGATCAGGTAACACAGGCAGGCAGCACGTGTGTGTCTCACGCTCAAGCCCTCAACTCTGCACACTGTGGATCACGCTGCGCTTTATCAGCACCACAACTCAGACACAGACAGAAATATACCAATACCAATACCACAGTGAACACACTCATGCAAGGCTAAGTACCTCATGTACCCAACCCTTTACCAGGATAAACAACTCACTCACACAACCCTTTAGCAGACAAATGCCTCACTCACACAGCCCTTTACCAGATAAACACCTCACTCACACAGCCCTTTACCAGATAAACACCTCACTCACACAGCCCTTTACCAGGATAAATATCTCACTCATACAGCCCTTCACCAGGATAAGTATCTCACCCACACAACCTTTTACCAGATAAACTCCTCACTCACACAACCCTTTACCAGAATAAATGCCTTATTCACACAGCCCTTTACCAGATAAACACCTCACTCACACAGCCCTTTACCAGGATAAATATCTCACTCACACAGCCCTTTACCAGGATAAACACCTCACTCATACAGCCCTTTACCAGAATAAACACCTCACTCACACAGCCCTTTACCAGGATAAACACCTCACGCACACAGCCCTCTACCAGAATAAACACCTCACTCACGCAGCCCTTTACCAGATAAACACCTCACTCACACAGCCCTTTACCAGAATAAACACCTCACTCACGCAGCCCTTTACCAGATAAACACCTCACTCACACAGCCCTTTACCAGGATAAATATCTCACTCACACAGCCCTTTACCAGATAAACACCTCACTCACACAGCCCTTTACCAGGATAAATATCTCACTCACACAGCCCTTTACCAGAATAAACCCCTCACTCACACAGCCCTTTACCAGGATAAACACCTCACTCACACAGCCCTTTACCAGGATAAACACCTCACTCACACAACCCTTTACCAGAATAAACACCTCACTCACACAGCCCTTTACCAGGATAAACACCTCACTCACACAGCCCTTTACCAGATAAACACCTCACTCACACAGCCCTTTACCAGGATAAATATCTCACTCGTACAGCCCTTTACCAGGATAAATATCTCACTCACACAACCCTTTACCAGGATAAACACCTCACTCACACAACCCTTTACCAGATAAACACCTCACTCACACAACCCTTTACCAGATAAACACCTCACTCACACAACCCTTTACCAGATAAACACCTCACTCACACAGCCTTTTACCAGGATAAATATCTAACTCACACAACCCTTTACCAGATAAACACCTCACTCACACAACCCTTTACCAGGATAAATATCTCACTCACACAGCCCTTTACCAGGATAAACACCTCACTCACATACCGCTTTACCAGGATAAACACCTCACTCACATACCCCTTTACCAGATAAACACCTCACTCACACAACTCTTTACCAGGATAAATATCTCACTCACATAACCCTTTATCAGGATAAACATCTCACTCACATAACCCTTTACCAGGATAAACACCTCACTCACATAACCCTTTACCAGGATAAACACCTCACTCACACAACCTTTTACCAGATAAACACCTCACTCACACAGCCTTTTACCAGGATAAATATCTAACTCACACAACCCGTTACCAGGATAAACAGCTCACTCACACAGCCTTTTACCAGGATAAATATCTAACTCACACAATCCTTTACCAGATAAACACCTCACTCACACAACCCGTTACCAGGATAAACAGCTCACTCACACAACCCTTTACCAGATAAACAGCTCGCTCACCCAACCCTTTACCAGATAAACACCTCACTCACACAACCCTTTACCAGATAAACACCTCACTCACACAGCCTTTTACCAGGATAAATATCTAACTCACACAACCCTTTACCAGGATAAACACCTCACTCACACAACCCTTTACCAGGACAAACACCTCACTCACACAGCCCTTTACCAGGATAAACATCTCACTCACACAGCCCTTTACCAGGATAAACACCTCACTCACACAGCCCTCTACCAGAATAAACACCTCACTCACACAGCCCTTTACCAGGATAAACACCTCACTCACACAGCCCTTTACCAGAATAAACACCTCACTCACACAACCCTTTACCAGGATAAACACCTCACTCACACAGCCCTTTACCAGAATAAACACCTCACTCACACAACCCTTTACCAGGATAAACACCTCACTCACACAACCCTTTACCAGATAAACACCTCACTCACACAACCCTTTACCAGGATAAATATCTCACTCACACAGCCCTTTACCAGGATAAACACCTCACTCACATACCGCTTTACCAGGATAAACACCTCACTCACATACCCCTTTACCAGATAAACACCTCACTCACACAACTCTTTACCAGGATAAATATCTCACTCACATAACCCTTTATCAGGATAAACATCTCACTCACATAACCCTTTACCAGGATAAACATCTCACTCACATAACCCTTTACCAGGATAAACACCTCACTCACACAACCTTTTACCAGATAAACACCTCACTCACACAGCCTTTTACCAGGATAAATATCTAACTCACACAACCCGTTACCAGGATAAACAGCTCACTCACACAGCCTTTTACCAGGATAAATATCTAACTCACACAATCCTTTACCAGATAAACACCTCACTCACACAACCCGTTACCAGGATAAACAGCTCACTCACACAACCCTTTACCAGATAAACAGCTCACTCACCCAACCCTTTACCAGATAAACACCTCACTCACACAACCCTTTACCAGATAAACACCTCACTCACACAGCCTTTTACCAGGATAAATATCTAACTCACACAACCCTTTACCAGGATAAACACCTCACTCACACAACCCTTTACCAGGACAAACACCTCACTCACACAGCCCTTTACCAGGATAAACATCTCACTCACACAGCCCTTTACCAGGATAAACACCTCACTCACACAGCCCTCTACCAGAATAAACACCTCACTCACACAGCCCTTTACCAGGATAAACACCTCACTCACACAGCCCTTTACCAGAATAAACACCTCACTCACACAACCCTTTACCAGGATAAACACCTCACTCACACAGCCCTTTACCAGAATAAACACCTCACTCACACAACCCTTTACCAGGATAAACACCTCACTCACACAGCCCTTTACCAGAATAAACACCTCACTCACACAGCCCTCTACCAGGATGACAGGTTGGATATGCATGTTAGTACCAGTACTACCACTGAGACAGACAGTCAACCAAATTGCACACACAAGCTGTAAAAGCAGCATAGGCCTGACATGAATGCATTATACTTGGCTGGTATTACACTCTACACCCCTAACGTATGCCATTGCATGCAAGCTTACTTCTCCAGCACTGATGTTCATTCAGTCTTGCACATCTTTGTCAGCAGCACTGAACTGACACAGCGGATACACAAGCTGCATTTTATCAGCAACACATGTCTGCTGTACACTATTCATATAATTCATTCTTTAATAAATTTTCAGTGAAGCTTTTCAATAATATATTTTTCATCTAATATTCTACTATTTCATCATAATCTTCATCTCTGTATACTGATACATGTGTGCAGATATAGAGCCTTCCTGCTTACCTCATTGACACAAGTTGGAAAATATATCACAGCTTCTATAGTACATGCAAATATTAATTTTATAGGGATAAGCTCCCACAATCACTGTGTGGCAGTTATGTTTCTGCAGTTTGGCAGTGAAAGAGAAGTTTTATTTTCAAGTATTAAAATTAAGTGTGCTTTAATTCCCATGAGGTATTTTTTGAACCGCAAAGTTGCATGTATTTGCTGGGTTTGAGACACTTCTGCTTACTGTCCGCTGAGTTGTTTCTGCTCGGAGTGCTTGTTGCCACTGGATTTTCCTCTTCCCTCAGTGAATCCTGTACCTAAGTTGAGTGGACTGTGACAAATGGTATGTTGGCATATTTCACTGTGACTTATTGAACTATAGGACTGGCACTTCTCTCCCTAGTTGTAGAGATTTGTATAGCAGGTAGGGTTTTCTATGTGTTATGATATTGGAGGAGATGGTGTACATTGATTCAGTTTTGAATTAGGCTATGTAAGTCACCAAGCTTCCTTCAGTAGTACCTCCCAAGCCCACGATCTCCACCACATAGAAAGTCAAGAGTAGTGGATGCAGAGGAACACCATTGTCTCCAAGTTTCACTCAGAGTCACCTGCCATTTTGACTTGGAAATATATCAACATCCCTCCTTCATCACTAGGTTATAATCCTGGAAGTGTCCACCTAACAGCACTGTGGAAGTATCTTCACCATGCAGACTGCAACGGTTCAATGAGGCAGCTCACCATCATCTTCTCAGACAACTGGGGATGGGCAACAAATGCCAGCAACACCATATTCCAAAGAATAATTTTTTTAAATGTTACATTTTGCTTCTGAAATCAAAGAATCACAGATCTTCTACATACTCTGCAACATAAGTTGTGTGCATATATTGTTACATGTGCTATTTATTAATTTTTTGTAATATGCTAACTCCGATAACTCTGCTGTTTTGAGAAAGACGATTTTGGACAGTTGACACATGTGCCTGGAGAGCTGTTGATGTGGAGCTGAGTGAAGTGTATACATAGCCTGTCAAAACAGATTGTAATTGTTGCTAAATGGAGCAATGGACCTGAAATGAACATTGCAGCAGACCAAGGACGGACATGTGGGCATGAGAGCAGGATGGAGTGTTGAAATGGCAATCGACAGGAAGGTCTGGATCATGCTTGCGGACAGACCGAAGGTGTTCCACAAAGCGGTCACCCAGTCTGTGTTTGGCCTCTCTAATGTAGAGGAGACCGCATTGGGAGCAGCGAATGCAGTAGACCAAATTGAGGGAGGTGCAAGTGAAACGCTGCTTTACTTGAAAGGAGTGTTTGGGCCCTTGGATGGTGAGGAGGGGGAAAATAAAGGGGCAGGTTTTGCACCTTCTGCGATTGCATGGGAAGGGGCTGTGGGAGGGCGTTGAGGGCGGTAGAGGAGTGACCAGGGTGTCCCAGAGGGAACAACCCCATACGGAATGCTGACAGGGTGGGTGAAGGGAAGATGTGTTTGGTGGTGGCAACATACTGGAGTTGGCGGAAATGGCGGAGGATGATCCTTTGAATGCGGAGGCTGGTGGGGTGAAAAGTGAGGACAAGGGGAACACTATCATGATTCTGGGAGGGAGAGGAAGGTGTGAGGGCAGAGGTGCAGTAAATGGGTTGGACACGGTTGAGGGCCCTGTCAACCACCGTGGGTGGAAAATCTCGGTAATGGAAGAAGGAAGACATGTCAGAGGAACTGTTTTGGAAAGTGGCATCATCAGGACATATGTGACGGAGGCGAAAGAACTGAGAGAATGGGATGGAGTCCTTACAGGAAATGGTATGTGAGGAGCTGTAGTCGAGGTAGCTGTGGGAGTCGGTAGGTTTGTAATGAATATTGGTGGACAGTCTATCACCAGAAATTGAGACAGAGAGGTCAAGGAAGGGAAGGAAAGTGTCGGAGCTGGACCTTGTGAAAGTGATGGAGGGGTGGATATTGGAAGCAAAATTGATAAATTTTTTCAGGTCGAGATGAGAGCATGAAGCAATACCGAAACAGTCATCGATGTACCGAAGAAAAAGAGTAGTGGGAGGGGGCCTGAGTAGGATTGGAACAAGGAATGTTCTACATACCCCATAAAGAGGCAGGCATAACTGTGGCACATGTGGGTACCCATAGCCACACCTTTTATTTGGAGGAAGTGAGAGGAGTTTAAGGAGAAATTGTTCAGTGAGACCAGTCATGAAGACCAGCTTGCACACAGCCAGAGTACATCTTTGACATCCCTTGAGCAGCAGACTTGGTTTAATGTCTCATCTCTAACTTTGCAACTCTCCCAAAATATTACACTGAAGTGTAAGCCTAGATTATGAGCTCAAGTTCCAAAGTGGGGCTTGAACCCACAAGCTTCTGACTCAAGATGCAAGAGTTCTTTACGATGTTAAAAGTGGTAAATAGAGTCTGGTTAAACTGGCAAAAAGTCATCGACTCATTTTCCCTCTGTCCAACATACATTGGTTGCTGAAAAAAGAGGCATTCTGTCGTACCTTTTCGTCTTGCACTCATCAGAACAGATGCAAGAATACTAAATCTCAAAGGGTACAATTTTTACTGCATGAGAAGAGGGTGCTGATTGGTTGACAAGTAGACTCTGGTAGAGGCATTGCCACTTTTCAGGACTGAAAGTGGTGACCTTAGGCCCACTCACGATATACACCGAGCAATGGTCTGATTGGGGTAGCCATTAACATGCAGGATAGCTTTGTTTGCCCTACTTCAACATTAAGCTTGCACAGTGAGCAAATAGCTTGGGTCTTATTTACGATATTGCTGATAAGGCTAAGCATGTGGAACGGTAGGAAATGCAATGCGCATATTGACCAGTGAAATAGTGCTTGCAGTAGACAGTGGCAGATAACCCATTGACAGATCTCTCAACCAGCAGATCAAGGAAAGGGAGCTCGTTTGACTGCTCCATTTCAGAGGTGAATTTGAGTGCAGATTGGAGCCCATTAAGGTGCGTGAGGAAATTATTATGTGCAGCTGCAGATTCAAATATGGCAAATGTATCAGCCACATGTCGGCAATATGCAAGGGGGTTGGGGTCATTCCATTAAAGACCTGCTTCTTGTCGAAACTATCTAAGATGTTAGCGAGAACTGGACCTATAGGGGATCCCATGGCAACACCATCTATTTGGGCATACATGGTGTCGTTAAAACCAAATTCAACTGCACGAGTTGCTGAGTGCATAAGTTCAATTCCAGCACGTCTAGATCACCATGATATAGTGATGTGGGGCAAGTGGCTGTGGCCACGATTTTCCGCTCGGTGATTTGGGGGCGGGGCCTGCTCGCCGAGGGGAAAATGACGCGGGATGACATCAGGAGAAACCCCTGACATCATCCGGGTCCATTTAAATCTTCAGGAAGGCGGACGGACAACGAAATCATCTGTCCACCCGCTGACCTGTCAATGGCGTATTAAGACCTTTGGCAGGCTAATTAACCTTGTCAAAGACCCTGCCCATCCAAGCTTAAGGCTGGCGGGCAGGCCAGGGGACCCAGCGGGCTCCAGGTTACTCATGAAACTTCATCCACTGGCAGGATGAAGTTTCATATCCGTTTTTTAAACATTTAATTAACTTTGTTTCTTATTAACATGTCCGATCTCGTGTGACATTGTCACATGAGGGGGACATGTTAATAATTTTAATATTTCTCTATTTTTTGACTTTTCTTACCTGTCAGTAAACTCCCTGAGACAGCACTTTGCCTCAGGGAGCAGCGCACTTTGACAGATGGGGAATCCCTCCACCCCCTGCACAGGAAGCGCATAGCGCTCCCCATCAGGAAGGCTGCTGGGCGGGCCTTAATTGGCCTGCTCACTCAAAATGGCAGCCGGCCCCGTTTCAACGGCGGAGTTTGGCTGCCCACCCACCGCTGAGCCAGTGGGGCCCGTCCGCCATCCTAGGGCAAAATTCTGCCCTGTGACTTAGTGAATAAGTGAGCAATGTCGAACGAGCTCATGGACACGGCGCCATTGGTCTGAATCTTTATTCGTTGATCTTATGAGTTCACCAACTCACACAGATGAGTTCAGTTTTAACAACACCGTGTATGCCCAAATAGATGGTGTTACCATGGGATCCCCTCCAGGACCAACACTCGCAAATACCTTTTGTCAGTTTCCACGAGAAACATGTCTTCGATGGAATGACCCCTAATCACCTACCCCTTACGTATTTTCAATATGTGGTTGATACATTTGCTATATTTGAATCTGCAGCTGCATGTAAGAATTTCCTTACACACCTTAATGGGCTCAAAATTCACGTCTGAAATCGAGCAGTCAAATGAGCTCCCTTCCCTCAACATGCTAGTTGAGAAACTTGCCGAAGGGTTCTTTACTACTGACTGCCACAAGCACAATTTCACTGGTCAATATATGCATTGGGATTACTGCAGTTCCACGCGCTATAGGATTAGCCTTATTAGCAACCTTGTAAATAGGGCCCTGAGCCATTTGCTCACCATGCAAGCTTAATGAAAGCTGTCCTGCAGAATAATGGCTATCCTGATTGGATCATTGCTCGCTGTATATCACGCAAACTCATGAATGGGCCTGAGGCCACCACTTTAAGTCCTGAAAAATACCCAGTCCACCTCGGATTACCTTGGAAGGGTAAGGTGTCTCAGAAATTTGAGAAACAGGTGAAGCTAGCAGTAGCAACATGAGAGTGGTATTCTACACTCACAGGATGATGCTGTAAAGTCACAAAGATGTTCTGCCTATCACACAAATGAAGAATGTGGTACATAAACCTGGGATGTTACTGGTACGATGAAAACAGAAAATGCTGGGGACACTTAGTTGTTCCTGCAGCACCCGTGGACAGAGAAACAAAGTCAGCGTTGCAGGTCAATGAAGCTTCATCAAACTGACCCATCAGAAGTTGCTCATGCATTTACAGCACAAAATCAGTAGGGCTTTGGGGAGGCTTACAATCCATGTCTTCTCCAGTACAGTAGGGAAAATTTATTATGAAGGCATTTTTTTAAAAATTGAGCAAGCACATGGGGTTGGGAGGGGAGGGTTAACACCACCTGGCTTTATTACAATTCCAAGAAATCTAACATTTATTTTTCTAACGCAGGTCCAGTCTTCTGTTGCAGTGGGGACCCCTGACTACATTTCCCCTGAAATCCTGCAGGCCATGGAAGACGGCAAAGGAAAGTACGGGCCGGAATGCGACTGGTGGTCACTTGGTGTTTGCATGTACGAAATGCTTTTCGGGGAGACTCCATTTTACGCGGAATCTTTGGTAGAAACCTATGGGAAAATTATGAACCACAAAGTGAGTGTTTTTCTAAGCTCTCTCCATTCTAACCTGTTGCTTTTGATGTTCCTCCTGTCAGATGTCAGTATGACTGTGGTCAGGTTTAGTTCCAACCAAGTTAATTACAGAATCACAGAATTGTTACAGTGCAGGAGGAGGCCATTTGGCCCATTCTGTCTGCACTGGCTCTCCGAAGGAGCATCAAGACTCCAAGCCATTCACCTACCTTTTCCCTTGAACATTGTTTGTTTCTATTTAAATAATCGTCTAATGCCCTTTGAATGCCTCGATTGAACCTGCCTCCATCACACTTCCAGGCAGTGCATTCCAGACCCGAACCACTCACTGTATGAAAAAGATTTTTCTTATGTAGCGTTTGCTTTTTTGCAAATCACTTTAAATCTGTACCGTTTCGTTCATGATCCTTATACAAGTGGGAACAGTTTCTTCCTATCTGGTCCTTCAGTGGACTTCAATGTCCATCACCAAGAGTGGCTCAATAGCACCATTGCTGATCAAGCTGGCTGAGTCCTAAATGACATAGCTGCTAGACTGGCTCTGCGGAAGGTGATGAGGGAACCAACAAGAGGGAGAAACACACTTGACCTCACCCTCACCAACTGCCTCCCACAGATGCATCTGTCCATGACAGTATCAGTAGGAGTGACCATTGCACAGTCATTGTAGACAAAGTCCTGCCTTCACATTGAGGATACCCCCCCACATCGTGTTGTGTGGCACTACAACAGTGCTAAGTGGCATAGATTTCAAACAGATCCAGCAGCTCAAGACTGGGCATCCATGGGCCATCAGCAGTAGCAGAACTATACTCGAACAGGATCTGTAACCTCATGGCCTGGCATATCTCCCACTCTACCATTACCATCAAGTCAGAGGATCAACCCTGATTCAATTAAGTGTGCAGGAGGGCATGCCAGGAGCAGCACCAGACATACCTGAAAATGAGGTGACAACCTGGTGAAGCTATAACACAGGACTACTTGCATACCAAACATCATAAGCAGTAAGTGATAGAGCTAAGCGATCCCAAAACCAAAGGATCCAATCTCAGTTCTGCAGTTCTGCCACATCCAGTCGTGAATGGTAGTGGACAATTAAACAACTCAATGGAGGAGAAGGCTCCACAAGTATCCCCATCCTCAATGATGGAGGAGCCCAGCACAGCAGTGCGACAGATAACGCTGAAGCATTTGCAACAATCTTCAGCCAAAAGTGCTGAGTGCATGATCCATCTTGGCCACCTCTAAAGGTCCACAGATTCATAGCTGCCAGTCTTCAGCCAATTCGCTTCACTCCACGTGATATCAAAAAATCACAAAGTCTCACAGTGCAGAAGAGGCCCTTTGGCCCATCGAGTCTGCACCGACACATGAGAAACACCTGACCTACCTACCTAATCCCATTTACTAGCACTTGGCCCATAGCCTTGAATGTTATGACGAGCCAAGTGCTCATCCAGGTACTTTTTAAAGGATGTGAGGCAACCCGCCTCCACCACCCTCCCAGGCAGCTCATTCCAGACCTTCACCACCCTCTGGGTAAAAAAAGTTTTCCTCACATCCCCCCTAAACCTCCAGCCCCTCACCTTGAACTTATGCCTCCTTGTGACTGACCCTTCAACTAAGGGGAACAGCTGCTCCCCATCCACCCTGTCCATGCCTCTCATAATCTTGTACACCTCGATCAGGTCGCCCTTCAGTCTTCTCTGCTCTAACGAAAGCAACCCAAGTCAATCCAATCCCTCTTCATAACTTAAATGTTTCATCCTGGGCAACATCCTGGTGAATCTCCTCTGCACCCCCTCCAGTGCAATCACATCCTTCCTATAATTTAGCGACCAGAACTGCACACAGTACTCCAGCTGTGGCCTCACCAAGGTTCTATACAACTCCAATATGACCTCCCTACTTTTGTAATCTAAGCCTCGGTTGATAAAGGCAAGTGTCCCATATGCCTTTTTCACCACCCCACTAACATGCCCCTCCGCCTTCAGAGATCTATGGACACACACGCCAAGGTCCCTTTGTTCCTCAGAACTTCCTAGTGTCATGCCATTCATTGAATACTTCCTTGTCAAATTACTCCTTCCAAAGTGTATCACCTCATATTTTTCAGGGTTAAATTCCATCTGCCAATTATCTGCCCATTTGACCATCCTGTCTATATCTTCCTGTAGCCCAAGACACTCAACCTCACTGTTAACCACCCAGCCAATCTTTGTGTCATCCACAAACTTACTAATCCTACCCCCCACATAGTCATCTATGTCGTTTATATAGATAATGAATAATAGGGGACCCATCTCAGATCCCTGTGGTACGCCACTGGACACTTGTTTCCAGTCACTAAAGCATCCTCTGTCATCACCCTCTGTCTCTTACAACTAAGCCAATTTTGAATCCACCTTATCAAATTACCCTGTACCCCATGTGCATTTGCCTTCTTTATAAGTCTCCCATGTGGGACCTTGTCAAAGGCTTTGTTGAAATCCATATAAACTACATCAACTGCACTACCTTCATTTACACACCTGGTCACCTCCTCAAAAAATTCAATCAAATGGCTGAAGGCATTGGATAGTGCAAGGGCTATGGGCCCTGACAGTATTCCAACAATAGTACTGAAGACTTGTGCTCCAGAACTTGCCACGCTCCTAGCCAAGCTGTTCCAGTACGGCTGCAACACTGGCATCTACCCGGCTATGTGGAAAATTGCCCAGGTACGTCCTGCACAAAAATAGGAGGACAAATCCAAACCGGCCAATTACGGTCCCATCAGTCTACTCTCGATCATCAGTAAAGTAATGGAAGGAGTCATCAACAGTACTGTCAAGCGGCACTTGCTTAGCAATAACCTGCTCGCTAGCGCTCAGTTTGGGTTCCACCAGGGCCACTCAGCTCCTGACCTCATTACAGCCTTGGTTCAAACATGGGCAGAAGAGCTGAACTCCAGAGGTCAGGTGAGAGTGACTGCCCTTGACATCAAGGCCACATTTGACCAAGTGTGCCATCAAGGAGCCCTAGAAAAACTGGAGTCAAGGGGAATCGGGAGAAAACTCTCCGCTGGTTGGAATCATTCCGAGCACAAAGGAAGATGGTTGTGGTTGCTGGGGTCAGTCATCTCAGCTCCAGGACATCACTGCAGGAGTTCCTCAGGGTAGTGTCCTAGGCCCAACCATCTTCAGCTGCTTCATCAATGACCTTCCTTCCATCACAAGGTCAAAAGTGGGGATGTTCACGGATGATTGCACGATGTTCAGCACCATTCGCCACTCCTTAGATACTGAAGCAGTCCATGTCCAAATGCAGCAAGACCTGGATCATATCCAGGCTTGGGCTGACAAGTGACAGGTAACTACACAAGTGTCAGGCAATGACCATCTCCAACAAGAGAGAATCCTACAATCGCCCCTTGACTTGCAATCTCTCCAGTGCATTCACATCCTCCCTAAAGTGTGGTGCCCAGAACTGTATGCAATACTCCATCTGAGGTCTTACTCGTGTTCTATACAAGTTTAGCATAACCTCCTTGCACTTGTACTGTATGTCCTTATTAATAAAGCTGGGATACTGTAAGCTTTATTAACTGCTCTCTCCACCTGTCCTGCCACCTTTAATGACTTATGCACATGTACACCCAGGTTCTTTTTTGATCCTGCACACCCTTTAGAGTTGTACCTTTTGTATTGTATTGCCTCTCCATGTTCTTCCTATCGAAATGAATCACCTCACACTTCTCTGCATTGAACTTAATCTGCCACCTACCTGCCCACTCCACCAACTTGTCTATGTCCTCTTGAAGTTATACACAGTTTGCAAGGCTTCCAAGTTTTGTATCATCCGCAAATTTTGAAGTTGTACCCTGCACACCAAGATCTAGACCATTAATATATATCAGGAAAAGCAAGTGTCCCCATACCGACTTCTGGGGAACCCTGCGCACCAAGATCTAGACCATTAATATATATCAGGAAAAGCAAGTGTCCCCATACCGACTCCTGGGGAACTCCACTACAAACCTTCCTCCAGCCTGAAAAATATCCATTAACCATTACTCAGTGTTTCCTATAACTCAGCCAATTTTGTGTCGATGTTGCTCCTGTCCCTTTTATTCCATGAGTTATAACTTTTCTCTCAAGCCTGTTGTGTGGCACTGTATCGAATGCCTTTTGGAATTTCATGTGCACCACATCAACAGCATTACCCTCATTGACCTTTTCAGTTACCTCTTCAAGAAGCTTCAGAGAGTTAGTGAACATGATTTCCCCTTTAGAAATCCATGCTGGATCTTCCTTAACAACCCACATTTTTCCATTTGACTATTAATTCTGTCCCAAATAATGCATTCTGGAAGCTTTCCCACCACAAAGTTAAACTGACTGGTCTGTAATTGCTGGGCTTACCCTTACAACCTTTCTTGAACAAGATCTTAGCAACTTAAGATATGCTGCTTTATGAGGAAGGAAAGACTCTGCTAAATGGTGTGCATCCATCTCTTGAAAAGCTGTTACTTCACGAGGATGGGAAGGTTGTCATGTAAAATGGTGTGTTGATGTCTGCTGTTTTGAGGCTCGTTATTCCTAATGTGCATGGTTAGGCCAGTGACAGGAAAGGCTAGTGAAAAGAATCCTGGGTTTGTGTATTTAGCAGATCAGTTCACAAGTTGGAGACAGCATAGAAATTGGTATGTTTTGGGAGAGTGGCAGCTTTACAACAGGAGATAGAAAGTGTAATTAAGCCTGATTGTAAGACTCATTGTATAAAAGCTATAAACTTACTCACCACTGTGCCTAGCATGGAACTGTTGAGATGTTTGTGGATTGTTTTAACTTAATTCCCTGTGGTCTGCTGCAGCTTCCTTTTTCCCTTCCTGACACCACTATTTATGTACCTACACCAGATGTACTGCAGTGGTTTGAGAAGGCTGCTCACCACCACCTTCTTAAGGGCAATTACGAATGGGCAATGAATGCTGGCCTAGCCAGCAACACCCACATCCCACGAAAGAATTTTTTGAAACTGCTAGGAAAGTAGTGGTAAGGACGTCAATAATATAGTGGAATCAGCCAATTAGAAAGAATTTATAAATACTGTTTAGGTTAGACGAAGTTAGAAGAGATGGAGCTGTTGGTTATTAGTAAATTGGACTACAAGAATAACCAAAACTTTATATAGCACTTTTAATGTAATGAAATGTCCCGAGATGCTTCATAGGACCAATATTACACAAGGTATGACACTGAGCCACATAAGGGGATATTAGGGCAAATGACAAAAAGCTTGGTCAGAGAGGTAGGTTTTGAGGAAAGTCTTAAAGGAGGAAAAAGAGGTATTTAGGCAGAGTGGTGTAGGGAGGGAATCCCAGAACTTTGAGCCTTGGCAGCTGCAGGCATGGCCACCAATGATGAACCAGTTAAAGTCAGGGATGGTCAAGAGCCTAGAATTAGAGGAGCGCCGACATCTCGGAGGATTGTGGGATTGGTGGAGATTACAGAGATAGGACGAGGTGAGACCATAGGGGGATTTGAAAACAGGGATGAGAATTTTGAAATTGTAACGTTGCTTAACTGGTGTTGTAGGTCAAGAGCACAGGGGTGATGGATGAGCGGGACTTGGTGTGAGTTAAGCCATGGGCAGCAGAGTTTTAGATGACATCAAGCTTATGGAGAGTAGAACATGGGAAGCCGGGTTGGAATAGTCAAGTCTGGTGGGGACAAAGGCATGGATGAGTGTTTCAGCAGTGGAACAACTGAGGCAGGGGCAGAGTCGGGTGATGTTACAGAGATGGGAATAGGCGGTCTTAGTGATGGCATAGTTGTGTGATTAGAATCTCATCTCGGGGAATCAACTAAAATTAAAAGTTGCGGAAAGGGATAATGATGTGACAGACTCATATTTATAGGAAGCGTACTCAGGGCAGACTTTTCAATATCACAGTGCATCACCCGTGCAACTGCTCATACCAAGTAAGGGCAACCAACCTCTTAGCATCCCCTGTTACCATTGTGCTATTGTTTCTTCTTTCTCTCTGTGCCTTCTCCTTTTGCTTTTCTGTTTTCTGGTGTCCTTTCCCCTTCCTGCTTCCCTTTGCCTGTTTTGCTTCTCTATCTTTGTTTCTTTCTCTCTGTATTTATGTTTTATTCTGCTTCTTCCTCTGCTCTGCTCTCCTCTTTCTTTATTTTATCCTTTCAGGTGGAAAATGGCAGATGGCATGGTGGGGAAGGCACTCGCTGAAGATTGCAACTTCTACTGACAGTTTCTTGGGAAAGTCCAGCCTGCAGCCCTTGGCAGATGCCTTCCCATCCCATTCCTCCCCACCTCTGTCTCTTTTACTTACCCCAGCATCCCTTTGCTCCTATCACCTCATGGATTTCTTTTCCTACTACCCAATACACCCTTTCCTTTCCAATGTGCCTCACTTCAATGCTTGCATTACCCATTTTCCCTTCTTACCTGTTTCCTCCCTTTCCTCTATCTCTTCCATTCTTTCTTCCTTAACCTGTCTCCTGTCTTTCACACAATAATTCCAGGGAAAAAAGCTGTGTGTGCCTATGTAATTGTGTAAATATATTAATTTAGTAAATTATTTACCTTATCTTCCAAAATTCTCTCTTGTTCGTTGAGATGCTGTGGGAGACCATCTCTGGGGCCCGTTGCTTGTTGTGGTTTACACACTTAAAGGCTCTGGAAGCCAGGCGAAGAATAAGCTGAGATGAGGGTGAATAGTTAGCCTGCAATCTGTGCTTTCAGTTTGGAACCAGATCTTTATTATTTCCTTAGGATTACCCTAAAGCATTTATATTGGGAACAGCGTCAAAGGTTTTAGACCTAGCTATGCCTTTTTTTATTATTCTTTCATGGGATGTGGGTGTCGCTGGCAAAGCCAGCATTTGTTGCCCATCCCTTATTGCCCTGAGTGGCTTCCTGGGCCATTCCAGAAGGCATTTGAGTCATCCACATTGCTGTGGGTCAGGGGTCAGATGTAGGCCAGACCAGGTAAGGATGGCAGATTTCCTTCCCTAAAGGATCCTCTGATGCTTGAACAACTGATGCCTGGAAGCCTCTTGTTTCCAACTTTGTGATTAACTTCTGTGTTTAACTCTTCCACAACCAGGAGCGATTTCAGTTCCCGGTACAAATTACTGATGTCTCTGAAAATGCCAAAGACCTCATCCGGAGGCTTATCTGCAGCAGGGAGCACCGGCTGGGTCAAAATGGGATTGAAGACTTTAAGAAACACCCATTCTTTGCTGGTATTGACTGGGACAACATCAGAAACTGTGAAGCACCTTACATCCCCGAAGTCAGCAGTCCTACAGACACGTCGAACTTTGATGTAGATGACGACTGTTTAAAAAATTCTGTAAGTTAGTTCATATATTTCTGAGTTTGGAGAAGGGGAATTTAGATTGAAAGAGGGTGAAATTCTAGTTGCTTCTAAGGTGATCCCATTTCTTAGACAATCAGTCTCCTTGTGAACTTGCTTTTGATATGATTTTTCATTAAAGCAGTGGGATTAAAAATATCATTTGTCGTTCTATAAAAAGAAAAAGCTGCAATTCTGAAATAAAAATAGAACATGCTAGAAGGACACAGCTGATCCATCAGCATCGGAATGGAAAAAGATGTTTCCTCTTTTTAGATGCTGATAGATCTTTTATCCAACATTTTTTGTGATGCACTATTTTTCTTTGTATCTTTCTTGTCAGCTTCTTAAGTGCAGGTTCTAATGTTTTTCTGTATTATTCACCCCTTCAACAATATTCAAGTTAACTCTAGTACATATGCTGTTGTTAACGTTCATTGACAAATCTTGGTGAGTTTAAGAGTCAATAAAGGTGTCTGTGAAACTAGGATTAGAAAATAAAATGGAAGGCTGACTAACTTTATGTACAGTCTTTTTCGCATTGGAAATATTTTGTGCTTAATGTCCTGTTTAAGCGCCGTAGGTTTTATTGATAAAATAAATGAGTAGAAGACTCATTAGCACAATGTGTTTTCCAGTATCAAATTAATCTATACGATATTATTCAATTCATCTCAATTCACCTAAACTGTCTGGAGACTGTACTGACAGACCAGCTTTGCATCAGCATCCTAATTGCGTTGAAGTTTCAGAATAAGTTACGATCCTTCACGTCAAAGCAGAATTTTTCTGGCACTTGGTTTTGGAATATGTTGTTTTCCTTATCTTTCTTAATTACTTTCTTCTCAAGCCATGCACACTCTTCACACCTCAAATCCTGTCTTATTGCAATTAAAGCTGTGCTGTTTTGAATAGGGTCAAGGCAGATGTGGGAAGGAAGGGGTTTTGCAAAACCTTGCCCCATATTTACCGGGAGCGAGTGGCGATGGGAAAACCATCGTTCTTACAGCAACATGACAAATGTTACAGCATTACATTACTCTCATGGTGTGATTTAATTCCTTCTGTGAGCTGCTTTGTGATGAGACATTTATTATTTTAAAAAAGCACTATCTTCAGGTGGAAAGGAAGGAAAAGCTGTGCTCCTCAAGGTGTTATAGACTCTCTCATAACCCTTCCTTGTTGAAGCAGGATTGCTCCATCAGGAACTAATTATTAAATGAGAAGAGACAGTTTTACACACATTATCAGTGAGGAAAGGACATGGAAGCCATCATCGGATTTAGCTTGTTTCTCAAAGCAATCTTAAATAGTAGACATGGAAACAAGTCAGTAAAACTTGACTTTTATTCTGTTTCAGGAGACGATGCCTCCACCTACACATACTGCTTTCTCTGGGCACCACCTTCCCTTCATAGGGTTTACATACACTACTAACTGGTAAGTGCATTTTTGTTATGCTGTATGAAGCAGCGTTACACACTTTCAGCTGAACTTTGGACATCTGCTGTAAAACAGTGATGCTGAAGGGGCGTACTTAAATTGTTCAGGCAAAACATGCTAACAGATAGAATCAAACGTGAATAAAAAAGTCTGGACAAGGTGACCAAGGTGTCAGTAAGTCTCACCCTGCTGATATAGCTCTGTTGCTCCTTTTCTAATGCTACAAGCTCATGATACATCTCTATATAGCCCCATTTATTATATCCACCCTGGTTAAAAGGTTTTTCTGTTGGGATTTGGTAGTTGCTGCCATTATTTCAGAAATCTGGCTACAAATCCAGTCTGAACTAAGGGTATGAAAATTGCCTCTTGCTCCTGGAGCCTACAGAGTGAATTTAGAGCCTTCTGAATCTAATACTCTCCCTCAACAAACATTGTAGAATCACAGGATGATTATAGTACAGAAGGTGGCTATTTGGCCCATCAAGTCCATGCTGGATCTCTGCAAGAGCAATTCAGCTAGTCACACTCATTTTTCATAACCCTGCATCTTTTTTTATCCTCAGGTGCTTATACAGTGCTTTTTGAAAGCCACAATTGAATCTGCTTCCACAACACACTCAGGCAGTGCCTTCCAGATCCTAACCATATGCATTAAAAAAAAGTTTTCTCATGTCAAACTTTGGTTCTTCTGACAACCAACAACAACTTACACAGCACCTTTAATGTAACAATGCTTTCCAAGGCACTTCACAGGAGCATTATAAAACAAAATATAACATTGAGCCAAATGAGTGGATGTTAGGTCAAATGACGAGGTAGATTTTAAGAAGTGTCTTAAAGGAGGAAGGAAAGGCAAAGAGATGTAAGAAGGGAATTCCAGAGCATTGAGTTTAGGAACTGATGGCACAGCCACCAAGGGTAGATCAATTAAAGTCGGGAACCCGAGACCAGAGAGGAATGCAGATATCTCAGAAGGTTGTGGAGTTGGAGCAGATGATAGATAGGGAGTGGTCAGGTCCTGGAGGGATTTGAAAACAAGTATGAGAGTTTTAAAATCATGACATTGCCTGACCGGGAGCTGCTGTAGGTCAGCAAACTCAGGAGTGATAGATGAACAGGACTTGGTGCATGTTAAGACAGAGGCAGCAGTGTTTTGTCAAGTTTGCAGAGAGTAGAATGGGGAACATCAGTGAGAAGTGTGTGGGAATAAGCAGGACAAATCCATCCAGCCAATTACCACCCCATCAGTTACTTTCGATCATCAGTAAAGTGATGGAAGGGGTCATCAGCAGTGCTATCAAGCGGCACTTGGTTAGCAATAACCTGCTCGTTGATGCTCAGTTTGGATTCTATCAGGATCACACAACTGCTGACACCTGCCCCTTTACTTTCCCCCTCCTCACCGTCCAAGGGCCCAGACACTCCTTTCAAGTGAAGCAGCGCTTCACTTGCACTTCCCTCAATTTAGTCTACTGCATTCACTGCTCCCAGTGCGGTTTCCTCTACATTGGAGAGAACAAACACAGACTGGGTAACCGCTTTGCAGAACACCTTCAGTCTGTCCGCAAGCATGACCCAGACCTCCCTGTCACTTGCCATTTCAACATACCGCGCTGCTCTCATGCCCACATGTCTGTCCTTGGCCTACTGCAATGTTCCAGTGAAGCTCAACGCAAACTGGAGGAACAGCACCTCATCTTCCGACTAGGCACTTTGCAGCCTTCTGGACTTAATATTGAGTTCAACAATTTCAGATCATGAACTCTCTCCTCCATCCCCACCCCCTTTCCGATCCCCCCTTTTCCAATAATTTATAATTTTTTTTACAACTCTATTTTTTTCTTTTCCCTCCTATTTTTAAATTTATTTCGATCTATTGTTTCATCTCCACCTTTTAGCCCATTTCGGTCCCTTCCCCCCACCCCACCCGCACTAGGGCCATCTGCCACTAGCTTGTCCTGCTTGCTTCCCTTAACGTCCCCATTAGCACATCCTTTAGATAATATCACCACCATCAACACCCCTTTGTCCTTCTGTCTATGACATCTTTGGCAGTCTCTTCTTGGCCTCCACCTATCACTGGCCCCCTATCGAACTCCTCCTGTCCCACCCCCCTCTACCAGCTTATATTTCATCTCATTTCTCTGTGTCTTAGTTCTGATGAAGAGTCATACAGACTCGAAACATCAACTGTGTCCCTCTCTGCAGATGCTGTCAGACCTGCTGAGTTTTCCAGGCATTTTTGTTTTTGTTCTAGATTTCTAGCATCCACAGTATTTTGCTTTGACCACATTACAGCCTTGTTCCAAACATGGACAAAAGAGCTGAACTCAAGGAGTGAGGTGAGAGTGACTGCCCTTGACATCAAGGCAGCATTTGATTGAATGTGGCATCAAGGAACCCTGGCAAAACTGGAGCCCATGGGAATCAGGGGTAAACTCTCCACTAGTTAGAGTTATACCTAGCACTACACAAATGAAGATGGTTGTGGTTGTTGGTCATCAATCAGCTCAGTCCCAGGACATCACTGCAGGAGTTCCTTGGAGTTCCTAGACCCAACCATCTTCAGCTGTTTTATTAATAACCTTCCACCTGCATAATAAGGTCAAGTGATCATACCGCTGATTGCTGATAATTGCACAATGTTAAGCACCATTCGTCACTCCTCGGATACTGAAGCAATCCATACCCATATTCAGGTTTGGGCTAATAAGTGGCAAGTAATAATCATGCCACATAAGTGTCAGGCAAAGGCCATCTCCAGCAAGAGAAAATCCAGTCATCTCCCCATGAGATTCAATGGCATTATCATTGCTAGGTCCCCCATTATCAACATCCTGGGGGTCACCATTGAACAGAAACTCAACTGGACCAATCATATAAATACTGTGGCCATCTAAATACTGGGGAGGTGGTGGCGTAGTGGCAATATTGCTGGACTACTAATCCAGAGGCCCAGGCTAAAGTTCTGGGGACATGAGTTTAAATCCCACCATGGCAGCTGGTGGAATTTGAATTCAGGTAAAAAATCTGGAATATAAATATAAAGCTAGGCTCAATGATGGTGAAACATCATCAATTGTTGTAAAAACCTACCTGGTTCAATAATGTACTTTAGGGAAGGAAATCTGCCATTCTTGCCTGGTTTACATGTGAACCCACAGCAATGTGGTTAACTCTTAACTGCCCTCTGAAATGGCCTAGCAAATCACTTGGCTCATAGGCAGTTAGGGATGGGCAACAAGTGCTGGCCTTATCAGCAATGCCCATCACATGAAAAAATAAAGGAAAAAAAGAAGTGAGAGGCTGGGGCTCCTGTGGCAAGTAACTCACCTCCTGACTCACCAAACCTGTCCACCATCTACAAGGCACAAGTCAGAAGTGTGATGGAATACTCTCCACTTACCTGGGTGAGTGCAGCTCCAACAACACTCAAGGAGCTTGACACCATCCAGGACAATGCAGCCCGCTTGACTGGCACCACATCCATCCCCTTCAACATCCACTCCCTCTTCCACCGATGCACAGTGACAGCAGCGTGTATCATCTACAATACGCACTGCAGAAATTCACCAAGGCTTCTTAGACAGCACCTTCCGAACCCATGACTTCTACCAATTAGAAAGAGAAGGGCAGCAGATGCATGGGAACACCACCACTGGTCTGTTCGCAACCTAGTTGTCAAATTTGACCCCAAGCTAAGCTTCCAACCTCACATTCGCCCCATCACTAACACTGCCTGTTTCCAGCTCCATAACAATGCCCAACTTCGCCCCATATCAACTCATCAGCTGCTGAAACTCTCATTCATGCTTTTGTTACCCTTAGATTTGGTTTATTAAAAATTCTTTCATGGGATGTGAAAGTTGATGGTGAGCCGCCTTTTTGAACTTCTGCAGTCCATATGGTGCATGTAACCTGTGGTACTGTTAGGAAGGGAATGCTATGTTTTTGACCTAGTAGCAGTGAAGGAACAGTGATATAGTTCAAAGTCAGGATGGTGTGTGGCTTGGAGGGGAGCTTGCAGGTGGTGGTGTTCCCTTGCATCTGTTGCCCTTGCCCTTCTAGGTGGTAGGGGTCCCAAATTTGGAAGGCGCTGTTGAAGAAGGCTTGGCGAGAAGCTTCACATTTCTTGGCATTAAATTACATCTGCCACACATTCCACTGGCTTCTCTTTGTTCACTTGAAGTCTATCATTATCCCCTCACAGTTTCCAATATTTTCAAGGTTTGTGTCAGCTGCAAATTTGGAAATTATACCCTGTGTACCCAAGCCTAATTCATCAATATAGGTCAAAAAAAGCAGTGGTCTTAGTACTGACCCCGTGGAAACACTTTCTTCTGGTACAAAAAATAACCATTTGTCAGTACTCTGTTTCTGGCACTCGATCAACTTCATATCCATGTTGCCATTGTCCTTTTTATTCTACGGGCCTCAAGTTCGTTGACAGGCCTTTTATGTAGCACATATCAAATACCTTTTGGAAGCCCATATACACCACATCAATTGCATTACCCTCAACCCTCTCTATTACCTCATCAAAAACTCAATTAAGTTAGTTAAACATGATTTGCCTTTAACAAATCCATTCTAGCTTTACTTAATTAATCCACCAGTGTCCAAGCTACTGTTAATTTTGTCCCAGATTATCATTTCTAAAAGTTTTCCCACCATGCAGCTTAAACTGGCTGGCCTCTAGTTGTTGAGTTTATCCTTACACCCTCTTTTGGACAGGGGTGTATATTATAATTCTCCAGTCCTCTGGCACCATGCCTGTATCTAAAGAGGATTGGAAAATTAAGGCCAGTGCCACCACAATTTCCACCCTTACTTCCCTCAGAATCCTTGGATGCATCCCATCCGATCCTGGTAACCTATCAAAGCCAAAGCGCAGCCAACCTTTCGAATATCCCCTCTTTATTAATTTTTAGCCCATCTAGTATCTCAATTACCGCCCCCTTCATTATGACTTGGGCAGCATCATCTTCCTTGGTAAATGATGCAAAGTACTCATTTAGTACCTCAGGTTTGCCCTTTCCTATGTGTGAAGACACATAGGTCCCCTTTTTGGTCCCTAATTGTCCCACCTGCCCTCTTACTACCTTAATAATATGCCTACGGAGGATTTTTGGATTTCTCTTTGTTAGTCACTAGTCTCTTCTCATACTCTCCCTCTGTCTATCTTATCTCCTTTTTCATCACCCCTCTGAACTTTCTATATTCAGTCTGGTTCTCACTTGTATCAGCATCATGACATCTGTCACATGCACCCTTTTTCTGCTTCATCTTATCCCCATCTCTATCGCCATCCAGCAATCCCTAGCTTTGGTTGCCCTTTCTTTCTCCTTTGTGGGAATGTATGCTGACTGTACACTCTTAAAACAGAACGTTGTTCCTCTACCGTTAGCACTTCCAGCATTAATTTGGTACTCTTAATCAGCGAGAGTACAAAATATTAGCTATGAAAAAAATGGAGAAATTCACACTAGTGCAGTAACATGATTTGGAATAGAAGTAGAAGCAGCTATATTCAGCAAAATCTGCATTTGGGTGTTTTCTATACTTTCTGACAATGTTTTAATGCTGACATCAGGTACCCTCTGGAGCAGAGATATCTGAACAACAACAACAACTTGTATTTATATGGTGTCATTAACTATTCGCAAGAGGGTTATCAGGAGGGTTTGCAGGAGGTTTATCAAGCAAAATCTGACATCAGGTCGTGTAAGGAGTTACTAGGCAGATAAAGAAGTAGGTTTCGAGGAGTGATTTAAAGGAACGTACCAGCCTTAGACTTTCCTTGCAGTTTAAATAATTGACTTAAACCACAAGTCCCAAGTACATAAAAGCAAAATACTTTGGATGCTGGAAATCTGAAATAAAAACAGAAAATGCTGGGAAAACTCAGCAGATCTGAGAGATAGAGGTGCAGAGTGTTTCTGGGGAGTATTTCAGAACCTAGGGCCTCAGCAACAGAAGGCATGGCTACTAATGGCAAAGTGATTAAACTTTGGAATGCACAAGAGGCCAGATTTGGCAGAGTGAGGATACCTTGGAGGGCTATATTGCTGAAGGAGGTTACAGAGATGGGGAATGATGAGGCCAGGGAGGGATTTTGAAACAAGGGTGCAAACTTTAAAACTGAGGCGTTGCTTAACAGTTACTGTTACATTTTAATACTGATACTGCCAATAACTTTTCAAAGATTAATCAGTACACACGTAGGCGTGGAGGTGATGAACATTGCAGCTTCCATTTTATTTTGCTTCAGCAACTGAACTAATAAAGCAAAACGGATTCTGCAACCCCATAATGCACTGGCTTGCAAAGTACGGCAAGCTAAACAAGACATACAATACACAACAGTGACCACTCCATGTTCTTGAGTTTTCCAGTTCAACGCACTGAACTGTAACAGGAACAGAGAGTCTGAGGATGAATATATTCCTTCATATCTGACTTGTGGTTTTCCAAGACATTCTGCCTCTCCTGCTAAGTGGCTGCAGTGTTTTCCAATTGTGATTCTTCTTTCCAGCATCTCTAGTGTTTTGCTTTTTGTTGATGATTTTGAATGAGATGGATATTAGTGGAAAGCCTTGTGTCAAGCCTTTCAGGAGAGAAATGGGTCCCACATCTACCTTTATCCAGAACTCAAAACTGGAGTGCGCATTCTGGATTAAATCCCAAGATTCAGCCATGCACTCTCATACCTTTTGATTTCTTCATTAGGGCACTGGATCAAAAACCTTGTGAGGATTTGTGAACCTTGAGACATTCCACAATTCTGTACAAAGTCACAACCAATCCCATGCATTCCTCATGAGAGTGGAATTTATCATCTTCTTTTCTGATTACTCTGGCACTGCAAAGCATTTGGCGTTAACAACAATGAAAAGACCAAAAACAAAAATACCTGGAAAAACTCAGCAGGTCTGACAGTATCTGCGGAGAGGGATACAGTTGACGTTTTGAGTCTGTATGACCCTTCATCAGAATCAAGAGATATAGAAACAAAATGAAATATATGCTGGTGGAAGGGGGTGGGACAGGAGAGGGCCAGTGATAGGTGGAGTTCAAGAAGAGACTGCCAAAGATGTCATAGACAAAAGGACAAAGGGGTGTTGACAGTGGTGATATTATCTAAAGGATGTGCTAATGGGGACGTTAAGGGAAGCAAGCAGGACAAGCTAGTGGCAGATGGCCCTAGTACAGGTGGGGTGGGGGGAAGGGACCAAAATGGGCTAAAAGGTGGAGATGAAACAATAGATCGAAATAAATTTAAAAATAGGAGGGAAAAGAAAAAAATAGAGTTGTAAAAAAATTATAAATTATTGGAAAAGGGGGATCGGAAAGGGGATGGGGATGGAGGAGAGAGTTCATGATCTGAAATTGTTGAACTCAATATTAATTCCGGAAAGCTGTAAAGTGCCTAGTCGGAAGATGAGGTGCTGTTCCTCCAGTTTGCGTTGAGCTTCACTGGAACAATGCAGCAGGCCAAGGACAGACATGTGGGCATGAGAGCAGGGTGGAGTGTTGAAATGACAAGTGACAGGGAGGTCTGGGCCTTGCTTGCAGACAAACTAAATGTATTCTGCAAAGCGGTCACCCAGTCTGCGTTTGGTATCTCCAACGTAGAGGAGACCACATTGGGAGCAGCAAATGCAGTAGGCGAATGATAAATGAAAAGACAACTTTATGCTGGTGAGATTCTTTGGTCGTTTTTAATCTTGCTGATATCCCCCGTTACGGACTGATACCAAACCTCTGAAACAGCAGAGGTTTGCTTCAGACAGGCCAGATTCAGAATCCATAGTGCCAAGGAGAACCAGTAGTTTATGGCACTGCTCTCCTGAATCATTGCAAGCTTCCATTTGTCCCCTGTTCTTTTGGAGCAACTTTTTAGCATGAAAATTATGCATGTAATGCAAAGTGTCCTTTCTCCCAGTGAGCAGGTTTAGAGGCCTTCTTCTGGCTTTTCTAATCTCTATACAATTGGGACCATGCAGTGCCTGTTGGGTCAGAAGCCAAACCTAAGTAGCACCCTCTCTATATCTAGAGGATGCCCTTGTATGTTTGTTGAAGGGCAGCATACTGGAAGAACCATGGAAGCTTACAGCAAAGAAGAGGTCATTAGTCATATTGTGTCTCCAACTTCTATTTGCTAAACCTCGTCCCATTCCCCTGCAATCTCCTCCTACACCTGTATTTGCATATAGCAAAGCATTCCATACTCCCGGGTGCACAGAAAGGCCTCCTAACCCCTCTCCTCACTTCATTAATTTTAAATTGAGGACCTCTCATCACTGACTCCACAGCCAGGTGAATAATTTGTAAAAGAATGAAAAATGTTAAAACACCTGTTGGATCTCCTTAAGAATACACCTAGCACCTAACCTGTCCTCAAAACTATAATGTTTTATCCCTGACAACACACTGGTGAGTATTTACTATAACCTCAATGCCTTTTCTATAATGGAGCCCAAAATTGCACTTGGTAACCTTAACAATGCCTAATCAATGCTTTGTATAAATTGTTTATTGCTTCTTCACTCTTGCACTTTGTCTACTAGCGTAGCTGATTGAAAATGATTTATGTATGTTTTTTGAGTGAATTGATTTTAACTTAATTGTGTAGTCACACTCGATAGCTGCACCAATTAATCCAGTCCTTGGAATCTCATCAGCCCCTATCAAATGAATTACCAAAATGGTCAGCAACAGACGGTGCTACAGTTAATTGTCGCTTGGATAATGAGCACGATGAAATTCCATCTTTAGGATAAACACTTCAATCTAGCAAATGAACCCGCATTGCTCGACAGAGGGGAGCTCATTCCATAGTGGGAGAGAGTGTGGATCAAAGAATTGAGACTACAAAATAATGTGCTTTTATCTGACCCGCACTCCTTTGATCATGGTTTCTTTACCAGTAGTGCACTTTGATGAAATTAGCTCCACTGAATTTCAACTTCAGTGTGATATTGTTTTTCAATAACTGGGTGATCAGTTCAACTGTTTTCACCAGTTTGCTGCTTTTTTAAAATCCGCAGTAAAAGAATGATAGAGATGCTCAATTCCAGTTCTCCAAATCATGCAATGAACTTCAAGAGCACACCTGTGCAGAGAATATAAAAAAAACTTGCATTTGTTTAGTGCCTATCATGGCTCAGGGTATCCCCAATAAAGTGTAAACAGCCAGTTAAGTAAAAACAACATTTTAATTTTCCCAAAGTAGAATCTTCAATTGTTACAGCAGAGAAGGAAGCCATTTGGCCTGTCATGCCTGTGCTGGTTCTTTGAAATGTCCAATTTAGTCCCACGCCCCAACTTTATTCCCACTACCTTGCAAATTGGTCGTCTTCAGGTGCATACTGAATTGTCTTTTAAAAATTTGTATGGAATCTGATTACATCACCCTTTCAGGTACTGCATTCCAGATCTTAACATCCCTCTATATCTTTGCCAATTATTTCAAATCTATGACCTCTGGTTACTGATCTACTTGTCAGAGGTAACAACTTCTCCCTACTTGCACTACCAAAATGCCTCATAATTTTAAACACTTCTGCTAGGTCTGGCCTTAAGCTTCTCTGCTCTAAGGAGAAAAATCCCAGTTTCTTTGCTCCCTCATTCCCAATGCCATTCTAGTGAATCTGCTCTGCACCGTCTCCAAGGCCTCAACACCTTTCCTAAAATGTGGTGCCCATAAATGGACACAGTACTCGACTGAGGCTTAACCAGTAATTTATAAATGTTTAGCATAACAATATTAATGAAATGGTAATTTGAAAGTGCTTTCAAATTGTCCTAGTCCTGCCAGGTCCTCAAAGCAAAAGACCCTGTCATTCAGCCACAAAGCGATTGTGAAACTGCTGAGACATGCTGCATCTGGTGGCCCATGAGGTCTGTTGTACAGGCATCCCATCAGCTGATCTTAGTGAATGCAGCCAGTTTTACACCAGTCTTTCTGCTAACTGTGTAATGCTGCAACTTGGGGCATTCGCTGTCTGAAAACAGAACTCATTAAATGTAAAAGCACCTCAAATCTATCATAAAATATTGCATGATAAGTTTTACTCATTTTCTCCGCTGTTTGTGGTTAAAGCCTATTGCTGAA
This sequence comes from Carcharodon carcharias, assembly GCF_017639515.1. Taxonomy (NCBI): domain Eukaryota; kingdom Metazoa; phylum Chordata; class Chondrichthyes; order Lamniformes; family Lamnidae; genus Carcharodon; species Carcharodon carcharias. The sequence goes on from NC_054471.1 coordinate 25,256,052, forward strand.
TATATAACCTTAGACTTTCCTTGCAGTTTAAATAATTGGCCTCAACCACAAGTTCCAAGTACATAAAAGCAAAATACTGCTGATGCTGGAAATCTGAAATAAAAACAGAAAATGCAGAAAAAGCTCAACAGATCTGACAGCATCTGTGAGAGACAAACAGAGTTAATGTTTTGAGTCTGTATGACTCTTCTTCTGAATCGAAACGTTAATTCTGTTTCTGCTCTCCACAGATGCTGCCAGTCCTGAGTTTTTCCAGCAGTTTCAGCTTTTATCCCAAGTACATAGTTTGTCACAGATCTAGATATAATTATTGGTTATTTGTCAGGCACAGATTTAAAATTTAGATATAGCTTGTTCATTTAGCAGGGCTTGTAAGTGAGGAGTTGAGCTTTTTTTCACAAATGCTAGCTGTGTAGTGGTTCCAGCTATTTCCAAATGCTTTGATCTTGTTTTGCTTTACATCAGTAATTCTTTACCTCCCGTGTAGAGGTATTTTCTAATGCATTTGCTTTCTTCTCAGTATTCTGTCTGACAGAAGCAGTCTGAGAGATGCTGCTGGTTCATCCTCGACAGACGTTGATATCAACGTTCAGCGGACATTAGAGGACAGCTTAGCCACGGAAGCTTATGAAAGGAGGATACGACGTTTAGAACAAGAAAAACTTGAACTGAGTCGGAAGCTTCAAGGTGAGGGTTTAGCTGCGAAGGGGCTTCTTGGTTTGGGGCATTGTGGAGTATTATTCATGGTGCCTGGAAAACTGTAATGCTAAGCCACCTTTTTAGGAACATTGGAACAGGCATAGGTCATGCAGCCCCTCGAGCCTGTTCCATAATTAAGTGAGATAATGGCTGATCTGTGACCTAACTCCATATATGCACTTTTGTTTTATAATCCTTTAATTGAACTTGAATTGACCTTCTCAAGGGCAATTAGGGTTTGGCAACAAATGCTGGCCTAGCCAGCGACACCCACATCCTATGAATGACTTTTTTAAAAATCAGTTACCATTTGCAGAAGAGAATTCCAAACTTCTACCATCCTTTGTGTGTAAAAGCATTTCCTAATTTCACTCTTGAAAGGCCTAGTTTTAGGCCTGCCCCCAACCCTAGGTTGTCCTGTACTTCAGATATGTTCTTATTAAGGCTTTGTGTAGCAATGGCATTACTTTACCTCCTTGTATCCTGGTCCTCTAGATATAAAGGCCAGTATTTCATTATTGTTTTTTTAATTATTTTCTGTACCTGTCCATGACCTTTTAATGACCTATATACCTGGACCCCCAAGTCTCCTTGGACCTCCAATGGTTAAAGCTTTCACCATTCCATGAATGCAGAGTAAGAATAATTAACTGGAGGAAAGCCAACTTCAATCAGGTGAGAATGGATCTGGCCCAGATCAATTGGAGTCAAAGGCTGGCAGGCAGAACGGTAATTGAATAATAGGCTGCCTTCAAAGAGAGAGTTCAGGCACAGATAAGGTGTATTATCACGAAAGGGAAAGGCAGGGCAAACAAATCCAGAGCTTCCTTGATGACAAAAGAGATAGAAATTAAGATAAAGAAGAAAAAATGTGCTAATGACAGATGTCAGGTGGACAATGCAATTGTGAGTCAGACTGAATATAGAAGACATAGAGGGAAAGTGAAAAGACATGTAAGAGAAGCAAAGGGACTGGCAGCTAATATAAAAGGGAATCCAAAAGTCTTCTACGGGTATATAAATAGTAAAAGGGTGGTAAAAAGAGTGGAGCAACTAGGGACAAAAAAGGGGATTTATGCATCGAGACTGAGGCATGACTGAGATATTGAATGAATATTTTGTACCTGTGTACTAAAGAAGAAGATGCTACCCAGGCCATGGAGATAAAGGGGGTTTGAAGGGTTTGAAATTGATATGGAGGAAGTATAGGATAGGCTGTCTGTACTTAAAGCTGATAAGGTATTCAACTGGAATATTGTATTCAATTCTGGGCACTGCATTTTAGAAAAAATGTGAAGGTGTTAGAGAGAGTGCAGAAAAGATTCACATGAATGGTCCCAAGGATGAGGAATTTCAATTACATTAGTCGATTGGAGAAGTTGAGACTGTTTTCCTTGGAGAAGAGAAGGCTGAGAGGAGATTTGATTAAGGTATTCAAAATCATGAGGGATATGGACAGAGTAGATGGGAAAAAATGTTCCCTTTGTTGGAAGGACCAAGAAGGCATAGATTTAAGGTAATAGAAGAAACAACTGCGACATGTGGTAAAACATTTTCATGCAGCGAGTGTTTAGGATCTGAACGCACTGTCTGATAGTGTGGTGGAGGCAGGTTCAATCGAGGCATTCAAGAGGGAGCTGGATTGTTATTTGAAAGGAAGAATGCTCAGGCTACGGAGAGAAGATGGGGGAGTGGTGGATAGTGGTATTGTCACTGGACTAGTATTCTAGAGACCCGGGGTGATGCTCTGGGGACCAAGGTTCGAGTCACAGCAGATGGTGAAATTTTAATTCAATAAAAACCTAGAATTAAAAGCTTGATGATGACCACAAAAGCATTGTCAATTATTGTAGAAACCCATATGGTTCACTAATGCCCTTTAGGGAAGGAAATCTGCTGTCCTTACCTGGTCTGGCCTACATGTGACTCCTGATCCACAGCAATATGGTTGACCCTTGAATGACCCTTGAACAAAGGCAATTAGGATGGGTAATAAATGCTGGCCTAGCCAGTGACGCCCACACCCATGAACGAATAAATTATAAAAAGGTAAATTGCTCCTGCAGTTGGTTTGGGAACTTTTTTTAGTGACGGACAGGAACAGTAAAATTGAGAGGCAGGACATTATCTAGTCTAAGAAGCAGCAGGCTTCTCAGGGATTACTTACTGAATAGGAAATCCTATAATTGTGATACTGGTAACCTGCTGTTTCTCACCCAAGTGGTCACTCTTCAAGTGTGAGCCCAGAGAACACAGCCAAGCCAGATCCTTGTTTTCTCCTGTGGTCTCACATAAACCTTCCAGCAAGAATCAGGTAGGAGGAGTGGATCCCTGAATTGTTTGCATTCCCAACCCAGTGATGTTGAGGCCAAATGCAGCCCAGGCTGAGATCGATCAATTGTACAAAAACTAAGAATCAAATTCAGGATCCATATATTTAAATAATGCACAAGTAACTATCAATTTTTTTTTCTCTCCAGGTATTTATCTCACTTTCTTAAACTTACAGATACATTGCCCTTGTCTGTTCCCTTGGCAGTCCATTCTCTCTGTGCAGAGTTGTTGCCCTTTGCTGCACCCTCTCCGATGCCTGACTGTCTTTCTTGATACAGTAGGCAAAATTGTGCATTTTTATGTTGTACAACTTTGTTTCTAGGATGTAATGTTTACTGTACATGAGACAACCATAGGTTACCCAGACCATTCACTTTAAGTTTAAAACAACAAGTGTGGTATCTCATCTTAAAGCCTCTGCATCGTCCACGGTGCAGTCACAGAATTCCAAGAGCACTGACGCTGCTTCACTTGGTTTTGTTTGATAGAGTCGACGCAGACTGTTCAGGCGCTTCAGTATTCAACTATAGATGGTCCAGTAACTGCGAGCAGAGAACTAGAAATTAAAAATTTGAAAGAAGAAGTGGAAAAATTGAAACAGCAAGTAATAGGTAATGTATTCAGTTTTATATTAATATTCACTCCAGTTTGCTGTGTTGAGCGAATTATGTTTCTGTTTAAACCAAGTGAATATTCTGAAGGTGCAATGGATCATGTCAGAACGGAGATTTTTTTTTAAAATGCACTTTGCTCTGCCTGCAAAGATGGTGGAAGTTGAATCTACAGTAACTTCCCAAAGGGAATTGGATAAAGGCTTGAATTGGAAGAAAAATTGCAGGATTAGAGGCAGAGATCAGGGAAGTGGAACTTATTGTATTGCTCTTTGAAAGGGCCAACACAGGCACGATGGGCTGAATGACATCATTCCATGCTGTGCATTTGTATGATTGATTTTTTTCCTTATTAATGTCAGTTGTGAACTAGGTTTTATTTTCTGCTGAGATAGCTTCATACTCCAGAAAGAGCTGTATAACCCTTGACTCCTTGTAGATTAAAAATATGTCTAAGTCAGCCTTGAATATATTCAGTGACCTAGCTTTCACTTCTGTCTGGGCGAGAGGATCCAAAGATGGACAATCTGCTGAGAGAAGAAATTCTTCCTGATCCCCATTTTAAATCGAAGACGCCTCATTTTTAAACTGTGCCCCTAATTCTAGATTTCTCCACAAGGGGAAACATCATCTTAGCATCGATCCTTGTCAAGCCTCCTCAGAATCTTAAGATAAAAGCAAAATACTGCGGATGCTGGAAATCTGAAACAAAAGCAAAAATAGCTGAAAAAACTCAGCAGGTCTGTAAGTGGAGAGGAATACAGTTAACGTTTCGAGTCTGTATGACTCTTTATCAGAATTAAGGAAATATAGAAATGAGATGAATCTTATATGTTTCAATAAGGTCACCTCTGGTTCTTCTAAACTCCAATTATAGGCTCAACCTGCTTAACCTTTCCTCATAAGATAATCCCTTTATCCCAGGAATCAGCCTCGTACGTCTTCTCTGAACCATTTAGCCTAACGTCAGTTGTGTGGGAAAATGATGGAAACTATTATTAAGCAAGCCTTAACAATGCACTTAGAAAAGCATAGTATGATTAGAACAAGCCAGCATGTTTTTACTAAAGGAGAAATCCTGTTTGACAAATTTATTAGAGTTTTTTGAGCATGTAACTATTAGAGTAGATAAAGGGGAGCCAGTTCATATAGTATCCCTGGATTTCCAAGAGGCATTTGATAAGGTGCCACCCAAAAGGTTAATAGGCAAGATAAGGGCTCATGGAGTTGGGGGTAATATTTTAGCGCGGATAGAGGATTGGTTAACAAATAGAAAGCAGAGAGTGGGCATAAATGGGGCCTTTACAAGTTGCAGGCAGTGAATAGTAAAGTACCGCAAGGATCAGTGCTGGGGCTTCAGCTATTTGCAATCTATATTGATCACTTACATTATTCTCTGGATCTTCATATATCAAAATTTGCTGATGATACTGAGCTAGGTTGGAAAGTAAGCTGTTGGGAGGACACAGAGAGGAAGCAAAGAGATATAGACATATTTAATTAGTGTGCAACAAGATGGCAGATGGAATATAATGTAGGGAAGTGTGAAGTTAGTCACTCTGGTCATAAGAATAGAAGAGCAGAATATTTTTAAAAAGGCGTGATACTTGTAGGTGTTGATGTCCAAAGAGACTTGGGCGTGCTAGTACAAGGAACGCAGAAAGTTAGCATTCAGGTACAGTAGGCATTTAGGAAGGCAAATGGCACGTTGGCCTTCATTGCAAGGGAATTGGTGTATAAGAATAAAGAAATGTTACTGCGATTGTACAAGGTTTTGGTAAGACAACTTTTGGAATATTGTGTGCAGTTTTGATCTCCACATTTAGGAAAGGATATACTTGCATTGGAGCAGTACAGCGAAGTTTCACTAAGTTGGTCCCTAGGATGAGGGGGTTGTCCTATGATGAGAGGCTGAGTAAATTGGATTTATATTCTCTGGAATTTTGAAGAATGAGAGGTGATCTCATTGAAACCTACAAAACTCTGAAGGGGCTTGATAGAGTGGACACTGAGAGATTATTTAAGCTGGCTGGGGAATCTTAAAACACGGGGGCACAGTCTCAGGATAAGGAGCCAATCATTTAGGACTGAGATGAGGAGAAATTTCTTCACTCAAAGGGTTGTGAATCTTTGGAATTCTCTAACACAGAGGGTTGTGGATGCTTCATCATTGAATACACTTAAGGCTGGGATAGATAGGTTTTTGGTGTCTCAGGGAATTAAGGGATATGGGGAGTGGGCAGGAAAATAGAGTTGAAGCCCAAGATCAGCCATGATTGTATTGAATGGTGGAGCAGGCTCAGTGGGTCATAAGGTCCACTCCTGCTCCTATTTCGTGTGTTCTGTGAGGATGAAGGCCAGAGTTAGAACGTAGAGAAAGGTGATGGATAGCTGAAGGTAGAGGAGGATTAGACGCTATGATATAAATGGAAAGCAGTGTTAGAGGTCAGTGCATGGGCAAACATGGAGTTGATTTTAGAGGCTGGACAGATAAGGATTAGAAGTTGTTTGGTGATAAATCTGGGATAGAGGCCGAGGATGATGTTAGCATTCAACCTCCTTCCTTCTCTGGTTCACAATATATTTCCAGTAAGCATAAGACACTTCATGATGTAGTACAGTGTATGGAACAGACTTTATTGAAACCTGGGCTGGGGGATGGACCAAACCCAAAGCAGAGAATAGCTTTTCAGTTTCTGTACCTTCTGAGCCCTCTGAACAACTATTGAAAACCATGCTGCTTTACACACCATATTTTATCTACAACAATTCTTTTGAAGACTGCCTATTCATGTAAGCAGTTGCAATTATTTATTCCAAGGGTGGAATTTTATGGCCCCTCCTGCCGGTGGGACTTTCCAGTCCCACCTAAGCCAATCCACTTTTGAATGACTTGCCGTATTTTCCAGCCCCGCATAAAATTCCACCCCTAAGCTACTACCCCCTAAACAAGACTTCCTGCCCTAGCAGCTTCCAATACCTTTGATAAACAGGCTTTATCAGCTGTTATCTTTCTATACTGTGTAATATGACCATAGATTATGTTAATTGCTGCACAAACCAAATCCCAGAGGGAAACTTGGCTTCTGAGCCACACCCTTCTTTTGTATTCTGAAAATGAGAAGAAGATGTACTGATCTCAGCAGCAAGAAATACAATAACACTTTTGAGATTTTAAAAGTTAAAAGTAAAAGTTTTATTGACAAGAATAAAAGAGAACTTAAGCATACAAGTTACAGTTGCACAATTAAGGTTACTCTTACAACACGCTTTCCCCAGAAGACTCTCTACTTGGTCAGACCCACAAGTAAACACCTTGCAGGCAACACTCCCCACACAGATATTTAACCATAAGAAAACAGTAATATTACCTAAGGCTGCTGTAGCATTAATAAAGACATGCCACATGACCTGTAACACTCTTTCACTCTGCTATGGAAACCCAAACTTCAGAATAAAATTGCTTTTTGCAGCCGAAGGCTTTTCTGGCTTGACTGGCTGATTCAGCCTGCATCTTCTCCCAGCCCAGAGCCACAGCTCAGCAGCTGCACCTCACAGCTCCAGTCCAACAGCTCAAACAGCTTGCCACAGTAACTCTAAAATACCTTTTTACGCTTTCATCTCAGGTTCCATTGTTCTCGCACCTCTTTGACACTCAAATCCTTCCAAATATAAGATCTTTCATGTTTCCATCTTGTCTTTGCTTTTGGGTCAATAAAATACAATATCCCCACTTTTAATTACCTATGGAACTCCTGCAAGATGCAGACATGTTTCTTGATGCCTCTGACTTCCCTTTAATATTAAAAAAACTCTCAACTTATCTAAAAATGCAAATGTTAGATCTAACCTATTCACTTGTACCTCAGACCTAACACCTCTATCCTTTTGATGTTTTAAAACCCCCAGACAACCTGTCTCCTGTTAACCTGTGTCTAGACATAACCTATGTATGACTGTATGTTCATCAATCATGCACACACACAGACTTTTTCACAGAATAACACAATATTCCCCAAAAATATACATAAAAAGTCATCCATTTCTCACAAGTGTAGGTAATGGATACCTCTACCTCTGCATATTACCCTGACCCTTAAATTTACACTTTAATCACCCATGGCTGACATCATTACTGTTGTGTAAAATTCTTGTGCAGAGAAATACATGTAAGAAGCTGTGATTCCTTCTCTTGGCGCTTCAAAGCCAATCCGTTTATCTTGGAAAACCTGTTGCTGCATGATCCACAGAAGTTCAACTATTAACCCTTAACTCCCCCAAGATGTCTAATATACGTGTCTCTGGTTTGTCCAGCAGGATGGTGAGAGCACGTTCGAAAGAGAGGAAGGGAAAGGTTGGGAACTAATTGGTAGCTGGAGAGGGTGAAAGTGTTGAGAATAAACCTTTTCAAGATGGTGAAGATTACAGTTTGAAAGAGAGGAGCAGAGCAAGAGGAGAGGAAGCAATTGATGGTGCTAGTGGACTTAGGCCAAGTAGAAGCTGGTTGAGGGGAGAGTGCATAGAAGTGGTGAAGATAATCTATGAGGACTTCATGGAGCTATGGAAGAAGCTGCTGCACGTTGCAAATCAGAGCTGGGGTGCACCTGCTTTTCAGCATGATGTTGAAATGATGAAAGGATTTGGCCTTAGAAAGGGAGAATTGATATTGTTTCAAGTGGTTGGCCACACCTGACAATGAATGACCAGGCCATCTGCTCATTTCAGCGTGGGCCCCACAGATTGGAAGTCTTTTTATCATGATTATTCTGACTCTGAGGAGTGAGTCGTGGAGCAAATAGTCTGATTTTACATTTCTGCGAATATCAGGCAAATCTGATCTTGACATCTTGTCCTTTCATAGTGCATTGGATTGTCAGGTTAGATTATAAACTAAAGCATTGAGCTCGAAAACACAGCAACCTGACTCCGAGCTGAGAATAGTACAAACTGAGCTACCCAAATAGCTCTCTTGTAGGCTAATTACACAGGGAGTAATCACACATATGCACACATGCTCATGCACACATGTCAAAGTAGGTTTTTATTTCTTTCTGCCATGTTGGTGGTTTATTCATTAAATGAAACATACAAGGTACAGAGACCTAAATCTGAGACTGTTCAACTTTGTTGCCTCACTTACTGACCATCCAGGTGCATCTTACATTTCTGTGTTCTGTTGCTGTGAATGTTATTTAAACCTCCTGTACAAGTGATAATTTACAAGGATTTTTCAGTGTCCTATTTGAATGATTTATAGCTTAATAGTTCTCAGCTGTGGAGTGTCGCAGAATCTATGAAAAGGGTTTGCCAGTACATGAAAAGCCTGTAGAGTGGGCAACCCTCAGAGACGGCAGTTGTTCTGTTTTCTCACTAGCGATAGACCTATATACCTCACTCACTTTTGAGAGCTTTTTCTCTTGCATGCTTGCGGAGGAGCATAAGTTGCACTATCATAGGAAATGGGTTTTGGGCACCCTCCATTGTGTCTTCTGGAGGGAAGGAAGGTTTAAAAAAAACAGAGCAATGTTCCCTGCTGGAAGTGTGCATGGATGTGAGAAGACAATCGAGCTTAGCTGTGATGCCCTCACCTTTTGAATACTTTTATAAGCTGTCGTGTGAAGAATCGTGACTTGGGTGAAGTGCTGGAGGGCTGCCAATGTTGGGGAACCTGGGACTACAGTAAATCAGCTGATATGTCCCAGCAGCAGTCACTTTCACCAGGGTATGAAGGGGAGACCTTTGGACCAGTCCAAAAGCTGCAGTAATGTTGACACTGTTAAGTATCAAAACTACTAACAGCACTATGGGTGTACCTACACCACATGGACAGCAGCGGTTCAGTAAGGCCTATATATCTCACTCACTTTTGAGAGCTTTTTCTCTTGCACACTTGCGGAGGAGCACCACCATCTTCTCAAGGGCAGCTAGGGATGGGCAATAAACGCTGGCCTAGTCAGCGAAGCTCACATCCCGTGAATGAATTTTTAAAAGTTAAATGCTAAAGAAATTATTCACTAGGGGGGCTGCCAGCACTTGATTGCTCTTTCTTTAAAAATCTTTAACAGATTGTGTGTGAGACAAATTATAAATCCAACCCAAAATAATGGGATTGGAAAATTGCAGCTGAAAATTCAAGGCACACAAAAGGCAGCCACCCTTAGGTAAGAGTCTCGTCTCCAGTTATCGTTGAGGTTGCTTTAGATAGTACAGTGTGTATGGCCAGCCTGCATCTTGTACATACAGCTGCACAATTAGAAAAGTAACTTGGCAATGCCATACCTAAGGCCAACATTAGTACAGCGAATTGCAGTCACAACTTGTGATCTTGAGTCTTGGGAATGTGGCACGTTGTTGGCTGCATGTGCTTGTGAGATTTTGTTGGAGGTGTTTATAGTTACCTCATGCTATCTCTGACCTGTGTGTGCTTGTAGGAAAGGTGTTGAGGAACTCTGACTTAGTTAGCTAGTGTTGTCATTGCTAACATCAAGGAAATACAATTGGGAAAAACCACAAGAGCTTTCATGGTTCAAAAACTCAAACAAATTTTAGTGAAGAGCTTGATGGATGTTTTTGAAATACTTCTATTTGTGCCAAATTTTGGATCAAGTTGCAATGTAAAATTTGATCAATTTTATGTTGCAGAAGGATATTTGTTGGCCAGTTTTAATTTATTTCACAAAGGAATTAAAAGAATCACCCCTGGATTTTTGGGTCCTCTGCACATCCAAATGTTCGAGCAACTCATCAGCACAATAAATTTCAACTCCACGTTATGTCAGGCGATAACATTGAGTTTCTTTCAACTCTTCTCTTTCACCTTCGCCCTACTTCTCTTTAGCCTGCTTTCCATTAAGCCCCTAGTCTCCGAGAGAACTGAGCGGAGTCCTTCAGAATGAGAAAACCCAGGATGAAATGTGAAAAATTTTTACTGTAATCGCAGCCTGCTGACCCTTGTCCTCTGCATTTTTAGTCTGAGCAGTTTGCACACAACTGGGGAAGGCACTTGTGCAAAAGAGGGGGAACTGCAGAGGTGATGAGTGGTGAGGGAATCATTCAATCTGCGGCAGTGCATTGCACTGACATTAGACATGGGCAGCTGGTGCTTGTGACAAATCAATATAAGGGAAAGGGACATTTGTATAGCAGGGGTTCAGTGCTATTGTCGGTGAATTCTGAATGAATCTGCTTTTTTCAAATAAAAAAAATATTGGCTCAGTTTGTCAGGCATTTCATTCTTAAATCCTATGGGGAATTTGATAAAACATGACATTTTGTGTATTCAGAACACCATGTGTTTTCAATTTTAGGAGAGCGTGGTCAGGGTTTTAACTTTGCTAACTGAGCCTTAAAGTAGTAACTGAATAAGACATGTTCATTTTATCATATAAGGGGAAATACATATTTACTGATCACTCATTTACTTATATAGAATATTGAACAAGCCTGAAAATATTTTAACTGCACTCAAAGGGTGAAATTGGTCTCACCAGTTGTGTAAAACAGGTTCATTGTCGGTCGGCCCTTCAAATTACACGACACACAATTTTCTTTTCCATTAAAGCCTTGAGCAATTGAGAAACAATTGCTGAGCTTTGCCAACGCTTATGAATTTATGCTGTGCTTGTAATACTGTTCCAGAGTCTTATTTTTTCTGGTTCCCTATGATTTACTTTGGGGATCATGTAGAGCTAATGTGACAAAATATTTCCTATTGAACTTTAACTATACTGAAAGATATAGTAATGAATTTTTCAATGAGTAGTCAGCTTCCTTGGTTTGATTTTATTTTAGCTATTGGCCTTAGTTTTAAACTAGGAGAAATCCAACATGGGGACACCTGACTGCCCAGTTTTGGTGTGTTTTTTTGGAATAGCGGGCTGCTTTTGGCACCCCGGCTTCAAAAATGCCCTAATGAACTGTGGAGGGAAGGCAGCAAGGATGATTCTAGGTCTTTCTCAAAGGGTCGTGAGTCTTTGGAACTCTCATCCTCAAAAGGCAGCAGAAGCAGGGTCTTTGAATATTTTTAAGACAGAGCTAGATAGATTCTTGATTAACAAGGGTGTGAAAGGTTATCTGGGGTAGGGTTGAGGTTATGTTCAGATCAGCCATGATTTTATTGAATGGCAGAGCAGGCTTGAAGGGCCAAGTGGCCTACTCCTGCTCCTAGTTCATGTGCTTATATGTCTTCAAAAGCTATGGAAGGACTGAAAGAATTTGATTTGTACATTGAAGGGAAGAAGATTAATCAAGAACTTGGCCTGGTGCTTAAGAAATTCGATCGGGTTAGATGGCAGGCCCGTGTAACAAGAGAGCAGGGGCAGAACTGGAATAGAGGGAGCACTGAACTGGGTGAGCTGCCTTCTGCCACTATCTTCCAAGCCTGCAAGTAGGGTGGCCTTAAGATTTAAGTGAGCTGAAATATTTGGGCACAGTTAGGCTGAAAGCCTCTTTACAGCTGCATGTTTTACACAAAGGTATTTAAATTAGCACCCATCACTTTTCAGTTGTAATTGTTTTCGATTTGTTTATTTTTCTTTAAACAATTGGAACAAGAACAAGGAAAGCTCCCTGCCCAAAGAAACTCTTAAATTGGCTTTATATGTTTTCATACTGGAAATCAAAGTAACTTTTTAGTAATTCTTCCTGTTTGATACTTTCCTTATATTTCTGAAATTTTTAATTTTCAAACAATTTTTTAATCTTTGTTTTTAAAACATTTTGAATACAACATTTGATCGTTGAGGTGGTACAAGACAAAAACCAGCATGCTGGAGAGATTAGCAGTATAATTGCAGACTGTAGCAGGGGAGTTGCCTCAATAGCTGCAAGTCAGCAGGATTGTGTGCCATCTGCAACAAGGATGGCACTGCCAGTAATTCTTTAATTCACAGCACATGGGTATTTCTGGCAGGCCCAGCATTTATTGTTCATCCCAATACAACTGAGTGACTTCCTAGGCATTTCAGTGAGCAGTCAAGAGCCAACGACATTGATATGGGTCTGGAGTCACCTATGGTCCAGAACAGCTAAGGACGGCAGATATACAGATGCAAACTGAACTAGGTAAGTTTTTATAACAACCCAGTAATTTCATGATCACCATTACTAATAATAGCTTTTTATTCCAGATTTCTCTAATTAAGTGAAATCTCCAACTGCCATGGTGGGACTTGAACTCAAGTTTATTAGTTCAAGGCTCTGGATTACTAGTCTAGTAACATAACCATTTTTTATTTGTTCATGGGATTTGGGCATCACTGGCTAGGCCAGCGTTTATTGCCATCCCTACTCGCCCTTGAGAAGGTGGTGGTGAGCTGCGGTTCATTCTGCAGTCCATGTGGTGTACATACACCCACAGATTTTTTTATTCATTGAAGGGATGTGGGCATCGCTGGCTAGGCTAGCATTTATTGCCCATCCCTAATTGCCTTTGTTCAGAGAGCATTTAAGAGTCAACCACATTGCTGTGGGTCTGCAGTCACATGTAGGCCAGACCAGGTAAGGATGGCAGATTTCCCAGATGGGTTTTTACAACAATACACATTGGTTTCATGGTCATCATTAGAATTTTAATTCCAGATTTTTTGTTGAATTCAAATTCCCCCATCTGCCATGGCAGGATTCGAACCCAGGTCCCCAGAGCATTTCCCTTGGCCTCTGGATTACCAGCCCAGCGACAATACCACTACGCATTTGCCTCCCCCTGTGCTGTTAGTGCTGTTAACAGTGCAGTTAGGGAGAGGGTTCCAGGATCTTGACCCCGTGACAGTGAAGAAATGGCAATATATTTCCAAGTCAGGATGGGTAGTGCGTTTGGGGGGGATCTCCCAGGTGATGACGTTCCCACCTATCTGCTGCCCATGTCTTTCTAGATGGTGGTGGTCATGGGCTTGGAAGGCGCTGTTTAAGGAGGCTTGGTGAGTTTCTGCTGTGCATCTTGTAGATGGTACACACCGCTGCCACTGTGCATCGATGGTGACAGGAGTGAATATTTATGGATGTGGTGCCAATCAAGCAGGCTGCTTTGTCCTGGATGGTGTTAGCTTGAGTGTTGTGGGAGTTGCACTCATCTAGGTAAGAGGAGAGTATTCTATCCCACTGCTGACTTGTGCCTTGTAGATGGTGGACAAGCTTTGGGGAGTCAGGAGGTGAGTTACTCGCCGCAGGATTCCTAACCTCCGACCAGCTCTTGTAGCCACAGTATTTATATGGCTAGTTCAGTTCAGTTTCTGGTCATGGTAACCCTCAGGATGTGGGGAGATTCAGCGATGATAAAGCCATTGAGTGGCTGCTGGCTTCTCGCAAGCCTTCATCTCTTTAAGCTTGGAGCCTTTCTCTGCTCCTCACTCAACTCCACTTAACAGGACCTTTTCTAGGTTCCTATCCTTTGACTAGAATGCCTTCTTGGGACTTTTTTCTGTTCCACTCTCCTGGATTTGGGAATTGCTATCTGTCCCTTTTACTCTAGTCTCTCTCTGGAAGCTACTTTCAACCAACTTTAGCTTGGGACTGGCTATCTGTCCCTTCTAGGATGCCTCTGCTTGGCAGTTGCCTTCAAACTGAACTCAAAAACTGCTATTTCTAGTTTCTTGTGTCTGTGGCAAGGACCTGCCTCTCTGGACCCCTGTTGCTAGGCAACAGCCTAGCTTTTCTACTCTTGTATTTGCTTAACTTCTTACAGTCATAAACTCTCATTAGAAATGCAGGCACCTTTTAAAGTGAATCTAAAACTCAACTTGACCTTTGCTTAACACACAGATACAGAAATACAAATCAAACTTAAACATTAAAGCTAAAACTCATTCCTAACACCCACAAATACTGTTGTAACTAATTTAAAGTATCTCTATATCTGAATACATTTCTCTTTGGAGGAAAGAAAGCTTCACAACAGTGAAGGTTTCTTTACAATGGCCATACATCCTCCTCACACGAGCTTAACATCATAAACCTCTAACAATAACTTATTACATACTATACAAATAAAATTTTCATCTCTTATCACAACACATCATATTGTACAATTACAAAAACGTACTTAAACAGAATCAGTAAATGTATAAGATCAGTAGGATTTATGCATCGTAGGATTATCAAAACTCAACTCTTACATTTTTTTCCCTCTTTTTTCCAGTCTTTAACTCAACAAATAATGTTTCATTTAAGTCTACAGCCCAATCATCCGTTTCGTTCACTGCAGGCTTAATTCCATCCTCAAGCTCATTGTCAGAACTCAAATGTGCTCGATTTACGTTTCGACTTAGCAAAGTCAAAATGGCATTTTTGTGAGTTAACATCTCATTTCTTCTGTGGTCAAAATCTCTTTTCACCATTTCAAGGATGTTCTTCCTGCTTGGTTTGATCTTTAAACTTTTTGTGATCGTGTTGTTTCTCCAGATCCCATTTCAAGCAGGTCTTTTCCACTTCTCTTTGAGCAGTGTCAATTACATTCGCCCTTTGGAGTTTCATAGTTCGTTCCAACCCTTCCATTCTTTTACATAACCCACAAACTGTATCATTCCACTCCTTTACAGGTTTTGAATGGACCTTTGCAAACTGTCTACTTGCCTGGATTCCAACTGCTGTATTTTGTGTATTAGCACTGGCAATCACCTGTAAACCTGTGACCTGGAAAAGTCATTTTGCGATATCAGTTCTTTTTGTTGACTATTCTTAATTTCCAATTCTGCAGGCACTTTAGTTGCTTTTGTACTGTCCACTGCATACCACAAACCTTCCCAGTTTGCATTGAAGTTCGAGAATCTCATTGATCTTTTCCCGATGAAGTTCTAACAGTTCATTAGTTTTGATTTTTAATTCTGCATTCAACCAATTATTCTGATTTACCAACAATCTCTTTTCTTGTTCGAGTTATTTTCCATGACACTTCATTAGAAACTACTGATGCTTGAAGTTCATCAAGTTTTAACTGAAGATTGACCTTTGTTAAGTTTGCTTCTGCAAGTTTATCACTTTGACTTTTCAAGTCCTCAGTTAAGTGTTCTACTTTCTATGATTCAACTGATTCTCAGTTGTTCTCACCAATTCTCTTCTTTCATTAGCAAACTCCTCTTTCATACGTGAAATTTGGTTTTCTACGCCTGCTATAGGTGTTTCATTTTTGGCCACAGTAATTTTCTGAAGCTTGTTAAGATTAACATGATCAACCACCTGCTGCATGACAGTCACTGCCACGTCATTGTCTCCACTAGCCAAACCATGCCGAATGGCATCCTCCTGTGCTGTAACTTTTCTATGATTCTATGACTGAATGGCCTACTCTGATCCTATTTCATTAATCGTTCTATTGAGTTTGGTGGGTGCTGGGATGGCAGTTTGGGTTTGGTTGGTGCTGGGGCAGCAGCTGTATTGTTGTATTGGGTTTGGTGGGTGCTTGGACAGCAGTATTGTTGTTTTGGGTTTGGTGGGTGCTGGGGTAGCTGTATTGTTGTATTGGGTTTGGTGGGTGCTTGGACAGCAGTATTGTTGTTTTGGGTTTGGTGGGTGCTGGGGTAGCTGTATTGTTGTATTGGGTTTGGTGGGTGCTGGGGTAGCTGTATTGTTGTATTGGATTTGGTGGGTGCTGGGACAGCAGTATTGTTGTTTTGGGTTTGGTGGGTGCTGGGACAGCAGTATTGTTGTATTGGGTTTGGTGGGTGCTGGGGTAGCTGTATTGTATTGGATTTGGTGGGTGCTGGGACAGCAGTATTGTTGTATTGGGTTTGGTGGGTGCTTGGACAGCAGTATTGTTGTTTTGGGTTTGGTGGGTGCTGGGGTAGCTGTATTGTTGTGTTGGGTTTGGTGGGTGCTGGGGTAGCTGTATTGTTGTATTGGATTTGGTGGGTGCTGGGACAGCAGTATTGTTGTTTTGGGTTTGGTGGGTGCTGGGGTAGCTGTATTGTATTGGATTTGGTGGGTGCTGGGACAGCAGTATTGTTGTATTGGGTTTGGTGGGTGCTTGGACAGCAGTATTGTTGTTTTGGGTTTGGTGGGTGCTGGGGTAGCTGTATTGTTGTATTGGGTTTGGTGGGTGCTGGGGTAGCTGTATTGTTGTATTGGATTTGGTGGGTGCTGGGACAGCAGTATTGTTGTTTTGGGTTTGGTGGGTGCTGGGACAGCAGTATTGTTGTATTGGGTTTGGTGGGTGCTGGGGTAGCTGTATTGTATTGGGTTTGGTGGGTGCTTGGGCAGCAGTATTGTTGTATTGGGTTTGGTGGGTGCTGGGACAGCAGTAATGTTGTATTGGGTTTGGTGGGTGCTGGGACAGCAGTATTGTTGTATTGGGTTTGGTGGGTGCTGGGGCAGCAGCTGTATTGTTGTATTGGGTTTGGTGGGTGCTGGGGCAGCAGCTGTATTGTTGTATTGGGTTTGGTGGGTGCTGGGGCAGCAGTATTGTTGTATTGGGTTTGGTGGGTGCTGGGGCAGCAGTATTGTTGTATTGGGTTTGGTGGGTGCTGGGACAGCAGTATTGTTGTATTGGGTTTGGTGGGTGATGGGACAGCAGTATTGTTGTTTTGGATTTGGTGGGTGCTGGGGCAGCAGTATTGTTGTATTGGGTTTGGTGGGTGCTGGGACAGCAGTATTGTTGTATTGGGTTTGGTGGGCGATGGGACAGCAGTATTGTTGTTTTGGGTTTGGTGGGTGCTGGGACAGCAGTATTGTTGTTTTGGGTTTGGTGGGTGCTGGGACAGCAGTATTGTTGTTTTGGGTTTGGTGGGTGCTGGGGCAGCAGTATTGTTGTTTTGGGTTTGGTGGGTGCTGGGACAGCAGTATTGTTGTATTGGGTTTGGTGGGTGCTGGGGCAGCAGTATTGTTGTATTGGGTTTGGTGGGTGCTGGGGCAGCAGTATTGTTGTTTTGGGTTTGGTGGGTGCTGGGACAGCAGTATTGTTGTATTGGGTTTGGTGGGTGCTGGGGCAGCAGTATTGTTGTATTGGGTTTGGTGGGTGCTGGGACAGCAGTATTGTTGTATTGGGTTTGGTGGGTGCTGGGGTAGCTGTATTGTTGTATTGGATTTGGTGGGTGCTGGGGCAGCAGTATTGTTGTTTTGGGTTTGGTAGCTGTTGGGACAGCAGTTGCGGAGGGATTTTTTGAAACAAGAACTAGCTGATTTGTCTATAAAAGATGGCATCTCTGTGAGGTGAAGTAACAATTATCGTGCTTCTTGTTCCAGATTTTGGTCAGTTGGAGCAGCAGCTTGAAGAAGCGAGCCTCATCAGAAGAGATTTTGAAGATGGCTGTAGGCAAATTAAAGCACTTGAGAAACAAATCAAATCGGCAAAGCAGGAGAAAGACGACCTTCAAAAGGTAATTGCATATATAGGTTCTAATGCTTTGTCATTTGACAGATTGAAAGTGCTAGAATGGTGGCTGCATGTTTGTGAAATATGGTTAACTGTGTTACTTGCAAGTTTTTGATAAAACATGTGCAAGGCCTGTTATTTCCCTGTTGATGATGTAAAACCTGATGGATCATGTTGCTTTCCGTTTGTACTTGCAATATTTATCAACAGCAAAGCAAATGAAAAACTGAGGAGAACCCTGAGATAAAGAGATGCCCTTGTTGAAATTAAAATCACGATGCTGGAAACACAGCAGGACCATCACCTGAAAAGGAAATGATGGCCCAGTGGTTTGGATGGTCTTTCTGATGTTTATCAAAACATAGAGCAGGATGTCAGGTTTCCTGCCCCACCACCCGAAGAGTCAGGGAGCGCATCCTCACCATTATAGCCTCACAGCCATTTAATGCTCCAAGGAGCATTAATTGACCTTCCACCCCTCACTCCCGGTTGGAGAGTTGCTTGCCAGTCTGATTGGTCAGCAGCTCTGTAGTTCCAGCAGTGCCAGTGGCAGCAGTGGCCAGGACTGGGACTACAAGCAGTCCCCAGTTTCTAAGTCCAAGACCAGGTAAATGCGGGGTGTCTCACGGAGAAGAGGTGAGACCTGAGGGGGATGGGGGTCTTGGCGACAAGGCCAGGGGTCGGGCGGGAGCGCCCCTGAGTGGGGGCAGACCTTGGTTGAGGGGGGTGCCCAATGTGGGAAGGGAGCCCTTGAGGGAAGTGCCCCCTCCTTCCCGCCTGGGCCTGAACAGGGTGACCTGCCCAGCTTACCCCCTTCCTCCTCCCAACAGCTTCAAAGTTGGGGAGCAGGTGAGAAGCAGCCCTTGAGTGGTGAATGGTATTGCCCACCTCTCGTAAAATTTCAGACAAGTCGGGGCCAGAAGGGAGGGTGACAGAAATGTTTACTGGGGAATTTTGCCCCCCCCCACCACCAGTGCAAACCCGACAGCAGAGGACCATGAAATTCTGCTCTTTGAAAATTTAAGGCACATTTGGCCCATTGTGTCTGTGTCGGCCAAAAACTAGCAATCAAACCTGATCCTACTTTCCAGCTCTTGATCAGTAGCTCTGACAGTAATGGCACCTCAAACACATCCACATATTTTAAAATGTGATGAGAGTTTCTGCCTCTGCTACTCTTTCAGGCAGTGAGTCCCAGACCCCCGCCACCCACTGAGTGCAACATTTTTCCACAACTCCTTTCTAATCCTCCTAATTACTTAAAACTTATGTCTCAGGTTATTCGACCTCTTTGATAAGGGAAATAACTCCTCCTTACCCATTCTTTCTAGGGCACTTGTAATTTTCTATACCTCAATTAAGTCTTCCCTCTACCTCCTCTGATCTGAAGAAAACAACCCCAGCCTATCCTGTTTTTCCTCACAGTTAAAATTCTCAATTTCTGGAAACATTTTCTGCTTTTATTTCAGATTTTCAGCATCTATGGTATTTTGCTTTTGTAACTTAATGAATCTGTGGATACGCACTCCAGGCCCTTCTATTCTTCTGTGCTTCTCAGTATCTTATTATTTATTCTTCCCTTTACCCTTGCCTTCTTTGCCCTCCCCATGTTCATTACCTCGCACTTTCTCTGGACTGAATTACAGTTCCAACACACCTGACCAGCCCATTGCTATCCTTCTGCAGTCAATAGCTTTCTTCCTCTTTAATCAGCTACATAGCCAATTCTTTTACCTCCAAACTTCTTAATCATGCCCCTACGTTTAAGTCTAAATCATTGATATACACCACGCAAAGCAAGAGATCCAGTACTGAGCCCTATGGAACCCCCTGGAAACAACATTCCTGTCACAAAATTACCCGTCAACCATTACCCTTTACTTCCTGACTCCGAATCAATTGTGGGTCCAACTTACCCCCTTCACATGGGTCCCCTGAACTTTTAATTTTCTGACCAGTCTGCCATGTGGGACCTTGTCAAAAGCTTTGTGAAAATCCATCTAACGTGCTCATCAACCCTCCTTGTTACCTTCTCAAAACATTCAAGCAAGTTAGTCAGCCACAACATTCCCTGAACAAATCCATGGTGACTGCCCTTGATTAATCTGCGCCTTTATAAATAATTTATACCTTCCCTCTGAATTTCTTCCAATAATTTGCTTATCCCCGAGGTTAGGTTGACTGCCTTGTAATTACTCAGGCTGTCCAACTATCCCTTCCTTCCTTCCTTAAACAACCGTACAATGTTAGCAGTCCTCCAGCACCAGCCAAATGCTAAGCTGCTCAAATAATTGGCACCCCATCTAACACCTCAAATGTTCACTGTCCACCACCAGTGCACATTGACTGCCATGTGTAAATGAATGTTGACCTTGCAGATGAAGTCCACATTCCCTGAATGAACAAAATTTTTAAAAATCAACTCTGGAGATACGTTGAACCACTGAAACTGATCAATTGCAGTTCATCGTCACCCGAGCTCTGATCTTTTACTGTCTTGGATCATGCTCCATCCTGTGCAGTGTTCTGTATGCACTATTATTAAACTGCTATCATAGCAGCTGATTTTATAGCTTTTAAACATCTTTTTTGTGGAATTTGCCAATTATTTTGAATTGCGTCAAGACTATTAAATCAAATTACTGATTAGAATGGACACTTTACTGAAACTATTTAGGGAGATATCTATGTACATCTCTCTCAGTCCTGTTTTATGTTTCATAACTAGTATAATGAGAATGCAGGAGTGAAGAAGTGATGAATCTGTACAAGGCAATGGTTAGGCCACAGTTTGAGTCCAGTATGCTATCCTGAGTACCCAATTAGAAAGAAAATTAAAACCACAGGAATGAGAAACTATGATTACGACGAGAGACTTGAGATGTTAGGCCTTTTACCCCTTGATTAGAGAAGGCTAAGAGATTTATTAGTCTTCATAAAATTATGAAGGGTTTTGATGGGACGAATATGGAAGAACTATTTTTGTTGGTTGAAGAGTTAATGCTATGGGGTCATCAATTCAAAATTGTCATGAAGGGAATGAGGAGATTAGTTTAAAAAATAATCATAAGTTGAGGCAGAGACCATTGCAACTTTTAGTAAGAATTGGATAAGCTTTTGAAGCAAAGGAAGATAAAGGGCAGTGGGAGGCTGTGCGGCAGCGGGATTAATTTTGAATTGCTCTAGCAAACAGATGTGTTGAACCGGATGAACTCCTCCTGTGCTACAAACGTTGACGGTTCTTAACAATTTACATTTGATGATGAGAGGGACAGAGGTGAAGATGAAAAGGACGAAGTACGCATATGACAGATGTCAGGTAGAAAATACAAAGGAGAATCAGGCTGAATATAGACGGACCAGAGAGGAAGTGAAGAAACTAATAAAAGCAAGGAGAGAGCATGAAAAGAGGCTGGCAACTAACATAAGAGGAAATCCAAGGTCTTCTATAAGCATGTAAATAATAAAACATATGAACAAGGAGCTACTCAGCTCCTCGAGCCTGCTCCGCCATTTAATAAGATCATGGCTGATTTGATAGTAACCTCAAATCTGCATCCCACCTATCAGCCCCTTGCTTACCAAGAACCTATCCACCTCTGCTTAAAAATATTCAAAGACTCTGCTTCCGCCTTTTCAGGAAAAGTGTTCCAAAGACTCACGACCCTCTGAGTGAAACAATTTCACCTCATCTCTGTTTTAAATGAGCGACCCCTTATTTTTAAACAGTGACCCTATTCCTAGATTCTCCCACAAGAGGAAACATCCTCTCCACATCCACCCTGTCAAGACCCCCCCAGGATCTTATATGTTTCAATCAAGTCGCCTCTTACTCTTCTAAACTCCAGTGGATACCAGGGTGGTAAAAGAAAGATTAGAGCCAGTTAGGGACAAAAAAGGGGACTTGCATGTAGAGGCTGGAGAAATAGTGGAGGTATTGAACAAGTACTTTGCATCTGTCTTTACAAAGGAAGAAGATGCTACCCAGGCCAAGGTAAGAGCGGAGGTAACTGGTAAACTAGAAGAACTTACAATTGAAGGAGGGGAGGTTCTGGAAAGGCTATCTTTACTTAAAATAGACAAGGCACCAGGACCGGATGAGAGGCATCCAAGGCTACTGAGGGAAGTGAGTGTGGAAATTTCAGAGGCGCTAATAATCTTCCAGTCTTCCTTAGACACAGGGGAGGTGCCAGAGGACTGGAGAATTGCAAATGTTACACCCTTGTTCAAAAAGGGGTGCAAGGATAAAGCTGGCAACTACAGACCAGTCAGTTTGACTCAGTGGCAGGGAAACTTCTAGAAGCTAAAGTTCAGGATAAAATCAATAGTCACTGAGACAAGTGCAGGGTAATTAAGGAAAGCCAACATGGATTCATTGAGGGAAAATCATGTTTAACTAACTTGCTGGAGTTTTTTGAGGAGGTGACAGACGATGTTGATGAGGGCAATGCTGTCGATGTGGTATATATGGATTTTCAAAAGGCATTTGATACAGTGCCACACAATAGACTCGTGTGCAAAATCCTAGCTCATGGAATAAAAGGGAAAGCAGGCACTTGGATAAGAAATTGGCTGAGTGACAGGAAACAGAGAGCAGTGATAAATGGTTGTTTTCAGATTGGATGTAGGTTTGTAGTGGAGTTCCCCAGGGGTCAGTGTTGGGACCCTTGCTCTTTCTGATATATATTAATGACCTTGACTGTGGTGTGCAGGGCATGATTTCAAAAATTGCGGATGATATGAAGATTGAAAATGTTGTCAACTGTGACGAGGATAGTCTTAAACTTCAAAAAATATGGACACGGTGGATTGGGCAGACAAGTGGCAGATGAAGTTCAATGCAGAGAAGCGTGAGGTGATCCATTTTGTCAGGAAGAATACGATGGGACAGTGTAAAATAAAGGGAGAGACTCTAGAGGAGGTGCAGGAAAAGAGAGACCTGGTTTATATGTACATAGGTCATTGAAGATGGCAGGGCATGTTGAGAGAGCAGTTAATAAAGCATATAGTATCTTGGGCTTTACTAATAGGGGCATTGAGTACAAGAGTAAGGAGGTCATGTTGAACTTGTATAAGACACTAGTTAGGCCTCATCTGGAGTACTACATCCAGTTCTGTGCACCATACTTGAGGAAGGATGTGAAGGTATTGGAGAGAGTACAGAGAAGCTTCACAAGAATGATTCCAGGGATATAGAACTGTAGCTATGAGGATAGATTGGAGAGGTTGGGACTTTTCCTTGGAGAAAAGAAGGCTGAGAGGAGACTTGATAGAGGTATTCAAAATCTTGAGGTGTATGGACATGGTAAATAGTGAGAAACTGTTCCCACTCAAGAGAACATAAAGAACTGGAGGGCACAGATTCAAAATAATTGGCAAAAGGAGTGAATGTGATGTGAGGAAAAGTTTTTTCACCCAGAAGGTGGTTGAAGTCTGGAACAAACTCCCTGAAAGGGTGGTGGAGGCAGGTTCGATTGAGGTATTCAAAAGGGAATTGGATTGCTACCTGAAAAGAAAGAATGTGCAAAGTTAGGGGATTGGGCAGAGCATTGGGACGAGGTGGAAAGCTCTTTCGTAGACCCAGTGCAGAATAGCCTCCTTCTGCACTGTAAAGATTCTGTGATTCTAAATCTGCAAAAACAGCCTGGGTAAAGTGGAGGAGTGATGCAGTGTTGTTTGTCAGTTTACTTGCTCCAAGGAAGGATACAAAGTGATACAGACCAGCGGAGTCAATGAGGCCAGTCAACTCCTTGCAGCGTCAAAACTGGAGGGATGTAGCTGAGGTTGTGTTCTAATATATAGTGTCAGTCGTGGTTTAGTTGGTAGCACACCACCTCTGAGTCAGAAGGTTGTGGGTTCAAGTCTCACTCCAGGACTTTGAGCACAAAAATTAAGGTTAACACTCCAGGTAGTACTGAGTGAGGGCTGCACTGTTGAACGTACCATCTGTCAGTTAAGACAGTAAACCAAGGCCCTGTCTATTCTATCAGGCGCATGTAAAAGATCCCATGACGTTATTTTGAAGAAGAACAAGGGACTTATCTCTGTTGTCCTGGCCAATATTTACCCTTCAATCAATACCCGAAAAATGCAGGATATCTGGTCATTATCACACTGCTGTTTGTGGGAGATTGCTATGCACATATTGACAAGTTTCATGGAAAAACTCAGCAGGTCTGGCAGCATCTGCGGAGAGGAGCACAGTTAATGTTTCGAGTCCGAATGACCCTTCAACGGAATGTGGTTAGTTGTAAGGTACTTTGAGATGCCTGGTGGTCATGGGAGGTGCTATATAAACGCAAGCCTGTTTTTAATTTTGTGAAGGATGACCAGCAGCTTCATCTCAAAGCCCTGGATCAATCCAAAAAATTCTGTTAGAAGCTGAGCTGCAAAAGTACGCACTGTGCACACTGTGAAGTATTCTGTGACAGTGTTGTAGGCAGGAACTCTGTACTTGTATGTAGAACTGTAAATGCAGGTTTTGTCCTTAATTGGTGAATCAAGGATCTTACAGCATCCATTAGCTTATTGAAGTTGACTTGTTGGTGCGCAGAGACCATTTCTCAAAGTCTGTGCTCCAAACACACATCGTATCTGTGAAGTATCTTTTTTTGTTACAGTTATCCTTTCATCTGCATTCTATTATGCCGAGTAGTTCAGGAAGCAGCTAATTGATGGCACCATTGGGATTCCTTCCATTAGTTGGCTAATATTGGGAATAAACTGAAGGGGTGGTAATTGGCCAGGTTGGATTTGTCCTACTGTTTGTGGTTTGGACATAATGAACAAGGGGAACAGCACTGGCAGGAGTTTCTGGGAGTAATTTGGGAGACACAGCAAAAATTCATCCCTAGGAGGAAGAAGCATACTAAAGGGAGGACGAGGCAACCATGGCTGACAAGGGAAGTCAGGGACAGCATAAAAGCTAAAGAGAAAGCAAACAATGCGGCAAAGAGCAGTGGGAAACCAGGGGATTGGGAAGCCAACAAAGACCAATAGAGGACAACTAAAAAAGAAATAAGGAGGGAGAAGATTAAATATGAGGGTAAACTAGCCAGTAATATAAAGCAAGATTGCAAGAGGTTTTTTTAGATATATAAAGGGTAAGAGAGAGGCAAAAGTGGACATTGGGCTGCTGGAAAATGACATTGGAGAAGTAGTAGTGGGGAACAAAGAAATGGCGGAGGAACTGAATAGGTACTTTGCGTCAGTCTTCACAGTGGAAGACATGAGTGACATCCCCAAAATTCAAGAGAGTCGGGGCAGAGGTGAGTATGGTGGCCATTACCAAGGAGAAGGTGCTAGGAAAACTGAAAGGTCTGAAGGTGGATAAATCACCTGGACCAGATGGATTACACCCCAGAGTTCTGAAGGAGATAGCTGAAGAGATAGTGGAGGCGTTAGTGGTGATCTTTCAGGAATCACTGGAGTCAGGGAGAGTCCCAGAGGACTGGAAAATCGCTAATGTAAGCCCCCCTGTTTAAGAAGGGAGTGAGGCAAAAGATGGGATATTACAGGCAGATTAGCCTGACCTCGGTTGTTGGTAAGATTTTAGAGTCCATTATTAAGGATGAGATTTCAGAATACTTGGAAGTTCATGGTAAAATCGGGCAAAGTCAGCATGGTTTCATCAAGGGGGGGTCATGCCTGACAAATCTGTTAGAATTCTTTGAGGAGGTAATGAGTAGGTTAGACAAAGGAGAGCCAATGGATGTTACCTACTTGGACTTCCAGAAGGCCTTTGACAAGATGCCGTACAGGAGGCTGCTCAGTAAGATAAGAGCCCATGGGGTTTGAGGCAAGGTACTAGCATGGATAGAAGATTGGCTGTCTGGCAGGAGGCAGAGTGTGGGGATAAGGGGGTCCTTCTCAGGATGGCAGCCGGTGACTGGTGGAGTTCCGCAGGGGTCAGTGTTGTGACCATAACTTTTCACTTTATACATTAATGATCTAGATGAAGGAACTGAGGGCATCCTGCCTAAGTTTGCAGATGATACAAAGATAGGTGGAGGGACAGGTAGTATTGAGGAGACGGGGAGTCTGCAGAAGGATTTGGGCAGGTTAGGAGAATGGGCAAAGAAGTGGCAGATGGAATACAACATGGGGAAGTGTGAGGTCATGCACTTTGTTAGGAAGAATAGAGGCATAGACCTGTTTTCTAAATGGGGAGAGAATTCAGAAATCTGGAGTGCAAAGGGATTTGGGAGTCCTAGTCCAGGATTCTCTTAAGGTTAACTTGCAGGTTGAGTCAGTAGTTAGGAAGGCAAATGCAATGTTGGCATTTATTTCAAGAGGACTAGAATATAAAAGCAGGGATGTGCTGCTGAGGCTTTATAAGGCTCTGGTCAAACCACATTTAGAATATTGTGAGCAATTTTGGGCCGCGTATCTCAGGAAGGATGTGCTGGCCCTGGAGAGGGTCCAGATGAGGTTCACGAGAATGATCCCAAGAATGAAAGGCTTAACATATGAGGAACGTTTGTGGACTCTGGGTCTATATGCGATGGAATTTGGAAGGATGAGGGGGGATCTCATTGAAACTCACAGAATACTGAAAGGCCTGGATAGAGTGGATGTGGGGAAGATGTTTCCATTAGTAGGAGAGACTAGGACCTGAGGGCACAGCCTCAGAGTAAAGGTAACTCCTTTTATAACAGAGATGAGGAGAAACTTCTTTAGCTAGAGAGCGGTGAATCTGTGGAATTCATTGCGACAGAAGGCTGTGGAGGCCAGGTCATTGAGTGTACTTAAGACGGAGATAGATAGGTTCTTGATTGGTAAGGGTAAGGGGAGAAGGCGGGAGAATGGGGTTGAGAAACTTATCAGCCATGATTGAATGGCGGAGCAGACTCGATGGGCCGAGTGGCCTAATTTCTGCTCCTATGTCTTATGGTCTAATCTTCCATATTATCGGTTGGATACTAGATTCATAGATTTACTTTGTTGGGGTATGGTTTGGGGAAGGTTAGTTCTGATGCATAGTTCTTCAACACTACAGCTGGGATGTTGTCAGAGCCTAAGCCTGAATTTTTCTCAGCAGGAAGATTTATCCATTACATGACACTTAATTTTCTATTGACCTGTCAAATTGAATGTTGTTTAAGTGGAAGATTTGACATGATCATGGGCAATGTCTTGAGGGGGTGATTGTTGGAAGATTGTTGTGTCTGGTATTACCTTTGCATAGTTTTGAGCTGGTGTACACACAAAAAAATTACCCTTTTCATTTTTTCACCTTCTCACCAAACTGTCAACTTGGATCATAAATGGAAGCAGAAAATGGTGAAAATACTTAGCAGGTCAGGCAGCGTCCATGAAGAGAGAAATAGGTCAAAAACCTTTCGGCAAAAACACAATAGTACAGCTTCTGGAAATCTGAAATAAAAACAAAATGCTGCAAATACACAGCAGGTCAGGCAGCATCAGTTGAGGTTTCAGGTTGATGATCAACTGTGTTACTGCTTTATGGAAGCTTTAACAAAAAAAATGGTTGGTTGATGCGAAAACAGAATCAATTAAAAACAGGTTTTCTTCTATGTGAGGGCCACAATACAAATGTAAGTTATATTGGAGAACATTTAGATGTAATGATATCATAAACACTTTTACACAGAATGGATTTACATTTCCAAGATAGCAGACTCACAGATGGTTCTTAGCACAGTGCATCTGTTAATTCTGCTCTCACACGCTGTTGGGACACATTAACTCGCGTCCATGTGCTGTTGTTCTCCTTTCTTAATGAATCTAAAATGCCCATTAATCTTTAAATGTCTTCAAACTGTGACCTCAATGCAGGACGTGCTCGAGTCCAATGAAAAGTTGAAATTGCAAACCAAAGAGCTTAAAGATGCCCATAGCCAACGTAAACTGGCAATGCAGGAGTTCTCAGAGATGAACGAGAAAGTCACAGACCTGCGTTCCCAAAAACAGAAGCTTTCCCGACAGCTCCGGGACAAAGAGGAGGAGATGGAAGTGGTAATGCAGAAAGCTGAGAGTTTGCGCCAGGATCTACGGAGAATGGAGCGCACCAAAAAAGATGTGGGTTTGATTTTCTGCTTTGGATTGGGATTGTGGGCAAGTTAATGGTTTTGCCACATGTTGCCTTTCAATTAAAGTTCCACAGCACTATTCTTCAGGAACCACAGGTGAAATGTTTTGTAAGGGGACAGAAGGGTTTTGTGTGGGATTGAAAGCTGTTCTCTGCATGGGATTTTTATTTGTCTTTGAATGTTAAGCTTTCTTCCCATTGACTGCATTAAGTAATTTTCTCCCACGGGTTTGTGCTAGACTACTGTAGTTGTTCAGTACCTCGTCCAAGTGGCTATTCTTCACCGTGATTCTCAACAGTGAGTATTGGCAGGCAGTTTGCCTGCTGGTGGACTTCACAGCAAAGCTCAATGCTATCTTCAAAAGTATGCTCACTTTCCAGCAAGGAACACCAGAGCACATCTGGAGCGGGGGCCGTGGCTAATTCTAGACCGTTTCCTCCCTGACGCATGAATTCTCGCACTCCATTGGCCAGCACCATAAAAATGGGAAAGGTTCCCTCCTTTCACCAAGTCAACCACTGGATCATCAAAATGTGTTCATCTAAGTTTACTATCCTTCATGGCTATTTACAGAGAGGTGAATTACACTGATGGGGTATTAACCTCCGACTTACTTATGCAGCTAGTTCTAGCTGTCGAGTCTGGTGTTGGTGGATCATCTCTTCGATGCAGTTAGTAATTTGTAATTGAAACCAAAATATGCGTAACTGATGAGGAAATACTATGATCATGCACAGTATGACTAGATATTGAGTGCAGCACAAGTATCAGAGAATGTCACCTGCACCTAAATACTGCTCAATAGCTATTATAAAACAGCATCTTTCACAAAATTACAATTTTTGCTTTTGCTACATCTGTTTTATTTCACTTTCTCATCATCTCCCCATTATGTTACATTTTTGGGGTGGGAGGTTGGTCGGTAGAAGTTTAAATCTCATCCAAAAGATAGCACCTTGAACAGTCTAGCACATGTCTGAGTTGTGTAGGGACCCATCGCCCTGCTGAAGAATTTCCAGACTGAAAATTCACAATTGGCTTACTAAATCAAATATCATGGTTTGGTTGTTCACAATAGACAGAGTACAGACTGTACTCAACCAGACCTCACTTTGAAAAACCCAAAATAAAATGTCTACTGTTGGATGTGATTCCATGATTGGGTAACACTTGCTGAACGATCCTGAATGTGCTAATTGCTACTCTAACAACAATTTAAGATAAACAGTTGAGTTTGTAAAATGGCTCATTTACACTTGCTGAAAGCAATATACATTCATATGCAGGGACCAGTTCTCTGCAAACAAAAGGAATATGGTCAAACCTTGCATCTTTTTTGAATTACCAGGAGGTTGGGGAGCCCTTAATTCCTTGTTGCGTTGTCTTTGGCAACATCTCGACCAATCGGAGTTGACTTTCCAACCAATCAGCATCCTTTTCTCCTGTGGTATAAATTGTGATTGTTTGAAAGTTGACATTCTTGCGCTTGTCCTGATGAGTGCAAGACAATAAGTTTCGGCAACATGCCTCTCTTTTCAGAAATACACAGTAATTATTGGGTAAGATTGTAGTACATTTCTGGTCACTGCATTACACAAAGGATGAGATCACAATGGAGATGGTACAGCAGAGATTTATGGAGATGTTGACAAAATTGAAGCATTTTAGCTATGAGGAAAAATTGCTGAAGCTAGGTTTGTTTTCTTTGGAACAGAGGAATTTGAGGAGAGATTTAATTAAGATGTAAAAAATTATGAGGGGCCTGGATAGAATGGATAGGATGATTGTGATTGTATAGATATTGCACTGTTAGCAGTTAGTGATTTCACACCTGAATTTGAATCAAATCTCTCCTCTCTGCTAACTTCAGGTATGAACCAAGTTCAACTTCTGAAACATGAGCCTAAAGCACATGATACTGAACTAACAAATTCCCTCATGATGGCAGGTTTTGGGAATGAAAATGTTACTCAGGTGTGAAATAAAGAATGGTTTTCAGTTGGATTTGATGTGCTTTATTTGGGGCATACAGGAGGAAGCTTTCCTATGGTTTGTGGTATATCTGATCTGGGAGCACTCCTTGCTTGTGTCAGAAGACTGTGGGTTCAAACTTTGCTCCAGAACACAAGTATACAATCATTACAATGTACAGAGGGAATATAGTATTTCAGGCCCTACTTTCCTTTCTCCTTAGTGTTGTCTGACCTGTTGAGTATTTTAGCATTTATTTTTAAAATGCTTGCAACCTTTCTTGAACTTGATACAGAGACCGCTATACAATTATCAACTAACTAATTTGAATGTATAAATTTAAGAAAATATTCAAAGTTAGGTCTCGATTGAGACTGTTCAGGTTGTATGTTACTAAAACTCGTGAAGGCTGTCAGTGCTGAGAGGATTTGATGGTTTGACAGTTCTGTTTTTAATTTGGTTATCTCCATGGCTGTTATGTACCTTGTGTATTATTCATGGTATATATTTTCCCCAACCAGTTGGATGTGCAGATGGAACAATCAACAGCAGAAGCATCCAAGGAACGAAAACTGCGAGAGCGGAGTGAACAGTACTCAAAGCAACTGGAGGATGAGCTCGAGGGGCTCAAGGTGAGAAGCTGATATGAAAATTAAAAACATGTTTAATTCCTTGCACTGGTTTGTCTCTGATTCTAGTAGCAGCAGCGAAGAATGATGAGACACTGAGAGATGGCTCGATGTTTCCCAAAGAGAAATGGTAAAATATGACAGCTCAGCCCCAGGCACATGTCAGTGAATTGCAGAATAACACTGAGAGAGAAAGTGAGGAAAGGTGTTCATGACTCTTCTTGGCAGAATAGAAGAGGATGTGGGGACTTAAAGGCAATAAGAGAGGAAGCGTATTGATGTTTTTTTTTTGGAATCAGTGTGGCCTCCTTTCTGCCATAATGACTCCATGACTTTCTTGTATAATCAACTTGTAATCTAACCCTTTGATTCAGATATCAGAAAGGAGGCCATTCAGCCCATTGAATCCCTGCCAGCTCTTGAGAGCAATCCAGTCATTTCCGCTCCGGGCAGTAACCATCAGGTGGTGATTCCTGCCTCCGGGTCCGACTGCCCCTCTATTTGCCACCCGCTCTCCTAGCGGAAGCCTCACTATTTTTAGCTCTCACCGCTCTCCTCGGGCCAACAGCGAGATCATGAGGAAGCCACTGGTCTTTATGAATCCCAGAGAGAGCGGTCCTGTGGGAAGGAGAAAAGAGGACAGTAGGAGTATGTGTGTCTGTATGTCCTAGGCCCACACAGCAGAGCCTGGTCTCCAGTCGCCTTGGCCCACCTTGTTACTAGACCAAGGCCTTACTCCTTGAAGCCTGTGTGGTAGCTGGTGTGCACCACCACCCCATGTTAAAAGAACACGTGCACAGGCATTTTCCATCCCCTTAAAATGAAGTTAGGGACCTGGAACGTATGAACCCACATGGACAACCCCAACAGCGACAGACTGGAACAGCATACTGCTGTCATTGCCTGGGAGCTCAGACGTTTCGACATTGCCTGGGAGCTCAGACGTTTCAACATTGCCTGGGAGCTCAGACGTTTCGACATTGCCTGGGAGCTCAGACGTTTCGACATTGCTTGGGAGCTCAGACATTTCAACATTGACATTGCCGCCCTAAGTGAGACCAGGCAGTAGGGGAAATCCAGCTCAAGGAACAAGGTGGCGGTTACACCTTCTTCTGGAAAGGTAAAAGCCGCAGAAGGTCACTGCCTCCGCGGGATCGCTTCGACATTAAAAGCGAACTAGTTGGTCATCTCAAAGATACCCCTTGCAGGATAAACAAGCGCCTCATGACCCTTCGGCTCACCCTAGCCCAGAATCAATGCACTACAGTCCTCAGCACGTACACCTCAACACTGAGTGCTACAGACGAGTCCAAAGAGGAATTTTACTCCAGCCTCGAACAATCCCTGGCCCGAGTCCCAGTGGATGATAAGCTGATCCTCTGTCAGAGAGACAAGTATAAGGCCTTATGGCAACACCCTTGCTGCAAGCACTGGCACCTGCTCAACTACATCATTGTCTGGCTGAGGGACTGCAAGGACATGCATATGACCCACACTATGACAGGAGCTGACGACTGATGGATGGACCACTGCCTAATTTGCTCTGTCATCAACATCAATGTAGCCCCAAAGCAGCAATGGCAACAGAAACAATGCTGCAGGAAAATCAGCTCAAGGGCCCTGATGAGAGAGCCCTATTCAGCCAGCGCCTCACTGCCAACCTGGCAACTCCTGGTGACGGAGAGATGCAGTGTCCACAGCGCCTGGTCTGCCCTCAAGGCGTCCATCATCAGCACCTGTGAAGAGACGCTTGGTCACTTGACTAGGAAACACCAAAACTGGTTCGATGAGAGTGACCAAGAGATCCAGGAGATGATAAACCGCAAGCGCGAGGCATTTCTGAACCTGAAACAGCAACCCAACTTGAGAGCAAGAAAGCAGCTCTACGGACGGCTGATGGCTGAGGTCCACAAAAAACCTGCAACTCAAGAATAGATGGTGGGTGGAGAAAGTGCAAGAGTTCCAACAGTTAGCCAACTACCATGGTGTGCGAGGTTTCTTTAGCGCAGGCAAGACCACCTACAGCCCAAGCACCCAAGGCCCCACACCATTGCTGGCCAAGAACAGAGAGGTGCTCATCAAGGATAGAGAGGCAGTCAGCGCCTGCTGGAAGGAGCACTTTGAGGATGATCTTAACAGACACGCTGTCTTCAACGCAAGTGTCCTCAACTCCGTCCCACAGCAAGCTTCTCACCACCATCTCAACATAACCCCAACACGGCATGAGGCAGAAAAGGTCATTTGACAGCTAAAGGCATCAGGAGTAGATGGAATCTTCGCTGATACACTAAAGCATGGCGGAGAAGTACTATTGGTGTGAATACATGGCCTCATCTCTCTTATCTGGAAGGAGAGCATGTCAGCAGATCCCAGAGATGGTGTATTCGTGACCATCTTCAAGAAAGGT